>NC_136739.1:29970199-30477699 GCF_936440315.1 Barbus barbus | reverse complement strand
TTAACAGAAATTATGTATAGCGCATGATTAATTCCAGCCCGACTCTTTGTGAAGACATTGGCGTTCACCTCTGTCTGCTGTGGAGGTGTTCGGCGGGCCAGCGGCGTCTTCATCCCCACAGCTCACATCTTGATCCTGGCCGCCATTCGCTCGGGCTGCCAAATAGATTTTTATGCAAATTCCTCTCTATCGATTGCAGCGCCTCTCATTGACAGACTGGGGGTTTGTGGAAAGCAGCAGTAATTAGATTATGTGATAATGATTACAGCGTAAACATTGGTGGATAAAAACCGGTTACATGTATCTGTGGGGCAATCTGGCACAAACAATAAAGCATCTGAAATCCATGAAAATGTTTTCCGCATTTCTCTCTCTCTCTCGCTCGCTCGTTTTCCCCCGACTCGTTTTTTCTCTCCTTCGCTCTCCCTGTACTGAATAATAAGTGCTGGATGGTGTGACAGGCCAATATGATCCACTGACAGACGGGCAGAGGGGTCTGCGAACGCCTCCCTCTCTCAGACAGGCAGATGTCGTGCGTCCCCGTGCGGAGCGAGCCGGGGGAGAGCGGGCGGCTGCTCAAATGAGGAGGTGGGAACTTGAGCGCTCCTCGGGGGGTTGAGTGGTCATTTGATGTCCGGCACAAGGGCAGCGTGTGATGGAGATAGAGCCGGGCGTGAAGAAAGGCAGATCTCGCAGTCTGCTGTAAAACTGGGCTGGCAGGAGGGCGAGATGGACGGGGGGCAGAGAGCAAAACACAGACAGGCTTCATTGCGTGTTTGGGGTTGTTTTATTTATTTATTTACTTACTTTTAGTCTTTTTTTATTCTGACAGAAATGCACACGAGTGAATTTACTCTTTCAGACATGCTAAAGACCTCCTGCAAGGAACCCCCTTTATAAAATATAAATCTAATTATACGCATTTATACTGCACCCATTTATACTGTTTGGGGAAAAATATATAAAATGTGATTTTATAAATTGGATAAATAATTGACTCTTAAAGTATTGTGCTTAAAGATGTTTAAAATATTTTGCCTAGTTTGTAAATTAACAGAATTTTCTACATAAGTCACATTTATAAGAATATGGTTTTCCCCAATATACATTGATCCAAAAAAGCTTTATGATACAAATGCAAAAAAGGAGAGATTAAAGGAATATTTCACCCAAAAATGAAAATTCTGTCATTAATTACTAACCGTCATGTCGTTCCAAACCTGTAAGACCTGCGTTCATCTTCGGAACACAAATTAAGATATTTTTTATTAATTCTGAGAGCTCTCTGAGCCTCCATTGACAGCAATCGAATTACCATGATCAAGGTCCAGAAACGTAGCAAGGACATCGGTAAAATAATCCATGTGACATCAGGGGTTCAACCGTAATGTTACAAAGCTACGAGAATACTTTTTGTACGCAAAGAAAATAATGACTTTATTCAACAATTTGTCTCCTCCGCAACACCCTAGCGCCATTTTGGAGAATATCCACTGAACGTAAACAACGTATGCTGTTCTGTGTCAGCTGCGCCACGCGGATATGGTGTTTTCGTTCAAATCAAAGCATAAACAATGTACAAACCGCATGGCACAGCTGACACAGAACAGTAAAGCATATATAACCAAGAATTTTTTTTTAATTATTTAAAAAAACATTCAGAGAACATTCAGAAATAACATTTTCATAACTTAGTGGGAATGTGAACACAAAAACGCTATTAACATTGTTCATTTAACTTTTTTTTAAGCATTTTAGCTGGAACTTTTTTTTTTTATGTTACTACTTTCAGAGCACATTCATAAGTAATGCTCCCGTATTGTTTGGTAAATCATAAAACGAAATGTTCCCTTAATGTTTGTTTAACCAAGAAAAAAAAACATTAAAAACCTGAACAGTCAGAGAACATTCACAGTGTTTTCATAATGGCAATGTCAGCAAAATGTTCTTACATGTTTGTAAGCTGGCTGGTTATTATTATAGTTATAGTTCTTGGTGTTTTTTTTTGGTAAAAATCAATAGTTACTTAACTTATGAATGTTCCTTTAACATAAAGTGTAAAGTTATGCATGTTTCACCGTCAGCTCTATGGTATATCATATGGTTACTCCAGTAACTCTGTATTTGTGTTAAGAAGGAGGTAACAGAAGCTTAACATTTGAGAGGTAAAATCTGCTCAAATGTTGCTGCTAAATGCCACCATTGAGCTTTCTTCCATGACGGCCGGTCAGCGGGGCAAACAGGCCACCGCTGAGCTCTCCGGGTGACGTGGTGGTCTTTGATTTCCTGTGAGGGGCTCAGATGAGCGGAAGGCCAGCCTGGAGAAAGAAGATGGTCACCGCACGGCTCTCAGTCTGTAATTAATCGCCAGCGATTGGAGGTGCGGTCCTCCGGTACTCGGTATGAAAAGCCGCTCGTCTCCCAAGCGGCCCAGCCCACAGTCAGCAGACGTTAGGCTACATTAACTGCCTGCGCCATTGCTATTTCAGAGAAAGAGGGCTCATGAAGGTGCTTGATCCCTCGGAGCTTAGGTGCATGAGACGGAGGCTGTGTACCTTTCATCTTAGCAGAGATCTGTTGAGGGTTCACACCACAGAGGCTCCTTAGTTCTCACTAATTCATTTGCGCTCCAGATTCGCTTGGCGGCGGATAACCTGAGAATGATAATGAAGATGAGGGAGTTTGGGAAGAGTCCCCTGCCTTTGAATGTGCCTGGAATGGATCGGGGGAATCTTTCTCTTTAAATCTTCGCAAGAAGAAACGAATCTTATTAGTATCTGTCAAAAGATGTCCTGAAGACAGAGTACAAGAGGTTTTAAAGGCATAGCTCACCTAAAAATGAAAAAAATTACTTACCTTTATGTTCTTCCACACCTGAATGCAGTTTTTCCTCCTTTTTTATTTTATGCCATTTTTTCATAATACAAAATAATTTTAAGATCCAGAAATTAAGCTTCTCCCTCTTGCACTTCATCTGGTCCTGCTCACATAGCCTATATATTTACTAGATAAAATAATAAATGCAATATAGCTAAATCAAACAGTGGATCATTCATATCAACATGCTGTCATATAGCCCAGCCATAAAACTCCTGCATGTTGTTAAAGCATTAGGGGGATCGTTCACACAAATGTGAAAATTGTGTCATCATTTACTCACCCTTCAAGTTTCTTTCTTACACACACACGGACACACAAAAAAAGATATTTTGAAGAATGTTGGTAACTAAACCCTTAATGGGAGCTATTGACTTCCATATTATTCTTTTCCATACCATTGAAGTCAATGGCTACCGGCAGCCGTTTGGTTACCAGTATTCTTCAAAATATCTTCTTTTCAAAAGAAAAGAGAAAATCATATGGGTTTGGAACAACTTAAAGGATGATGACAGAACTGAATTACCCATTTACAGCTATACAGTTAAAAACAATTGTTTGTTTTAATACTGGTCAATTTTCAGATTTTGGTCTATTTGCTTCCATAATTTGTCTTTTTTTAAAAAAGAAAGCATCCAAAATACACATTTAAGTGCTTATTTTATTATACTTTATCTATTTCTACTATTACTTTATCTAATGAAGATTTCAATTACAATACATATCTTTAAAGGCTGTTTTCTCAAAATGAGTCAGAAATCTCCACTTCGGCAGGACTTATATACATCAAACTTTCTTATTAACTTATTCTTAGCTATATTCCTAAGTTTTTTTTATTTTTTTTACAAACGGTTTTATTAATTTGCCTGCATTATATAAGATTGTATTCCTCAAAACATGGTCCCCCTCCAGGAACTCGAGCTGCGTCGAAAGTGCTAGAGGAACGCCTCCAGTGTGACCGCGCTCTGAATACATGTGTAATCTGTCCAATGGAAGGGTGAGACGTCACGGGCGGGTGACGTAATCGATCAGGAAGCATAAAAGCACGTGCGGCGGAGCCGGCGTCAGCTGTTTGTCATTCAGCAACCCCTGCTCTGTGTGTGTGTCTGTCTATTGATCTGTGTTGTGAGTCTTATTTAGTGTTGTTTGTCCCTAAGCACAATCACTTGAAATAAGCTCCACAATGTGTGCAAGCACTTGGGCGAGAGCAGATCGCATTACAGGCTGTAGGCTATGTTCCTCCCTGCACACGTTATATCTCTGCTGGGGATACACATTCAGTGTGTGGTCTGCTTGAGAGTCAGTTCTCGAGGGAGCTGACTGCCCGTTTTGTGAGCGTTTGTCATTGCGTATGCTTGCTCTCGGAAGGCTCTCTTTGAGGAGTGACTTTCACTAGCGTTCCTCGCGGTGCTGGTCCCGTTTTTGCCGAAGAACGAGAAAAAAAAAAGGCGGAGCGGCGGCTGCACTCGTGGGAATCGCACATGGATCAGGTGGAGGGAATGAAGACGGGCGAGCCCCTATCATTTTCTCACATCAGATCCAGCGCCCGCTCTCTGTGTTCGGAAGCCCGCCCTGAGGAGGTGGACGTGAAGGACGTCGATGAGCTTTGTAAAGTTGCAGTGTTTGCACAAGCATATTATGAATGACGACATCATTATATTCGCGCTGTCAGCTCTAAGATAAAGGGCTGATTGTGCTTCTCCCCGCCGTAAGATCTCGCGGTTCCGGTCCGCCACTGCTGAGGCATGGCAGCGAGTGAGATCGCGGGGATTGCAACATGGATCTGGCGGATGGGTTGGAGACGGGTTCGCCCTATCTCCACCTGAATTCCCCAGATCTAGCACTCTCGCTCGGGGCTGGAAGCCCGCGGTTCTTCCCTTTTAGTGAGAACTCGCTGTTGCAGCGCGCGTTGCCGAGGCGACCGCGTGCATTAAGTCATTCTCATTCTTATTATGAATCCTTTTCATATCAGACCATGTTCTCTTGTCTGGTTGTCTTTCTGCATTTAATTTTTGAGGAATTAAATTATGTATTTCATCTAACTAGGAGAAGTTAGATGTGTATATGTAAACACACACACATATATATATACCAGCGGCTGCTGGTCTTTCAAAGAGGGGAAGCTCATTTTCGGCCTACATCATAAAAATTGTCAATTTATTTATACGTAAATTCTGCCATCGTGTGCAATTTGCTAGCTGGCTAGTTCACCGCCTGGCCTACTTGAATGAATGAATGAACAAACGATGTAAAAAACATATTAAACTCGACGGAGGAAATGTGGGAATTAGGTTAAACTGAAACGAGGAATGTGGTGTATAATTGTGTGAAATGTATAATGAAAATTGGCCAGCAATTTCGCCTAGCAAATATCAAAATAGTTGCAGCAGTTTGCCTTTTGACTACACTTGCAAAGTCCACTATGGGACTGAGCTCGAATCAGTGTTGCCAACTTCTTTCGATGGAAAGTAGCTAAAGCCAGTTTGAAAAGTCGCTAAATGTCGCCAGATGACGTCATGCGTTAATTAGCATATTCATGACGTCATCGCGTCATATTGCCTTTTACATTTGTTTGTCTCTCTGTGCTCATACTGTATTTTGATGTAGCCAAATTCTCAATAAAACTGTTTTCATTTATATATTTTACTGTTAGTCAATGGGATAAATATGAAATAGTGACTGAAACGCAGCCCTTTAAGAATACATAACCAGCTCTCCCTCCCAAGAAGTTATCTGCACAAAAATAATTAATTTTTTATAAATTGCAGCATTTATCCAATGAGCGTCTAGTTTCGAAGCACTGAAAAAAACTGTTCAAAGCAGCCCCATTGAAGTCAATGGACGCTAGGCTTCAACAGGGAAATACACTGTGACGCTACGGGAATATATGAGAAGGAAATCGAGTCACCTGCTATATGTAGCTGATTCTGAACGAACTCGTCTTCGAGATGAACGTGTTCTAACGCATTTTTAATCAATAAAATGTTAACACAATAGTACATATTTGACCATTAATTTTTTGACATTATAGGGGAAGCCGAGCTTCCCTTGCAGTCTTAAAGAAATCCCCACTGGTATGTATGTATGTGTATATATATGTATATATGTGTATATAGGAGCCCCTTGGGACTTTTCTCGAGTGAGAGCACGATGCTGCCTATGACCCAGGACTCATGAGGGCAGGCCCCTCTGGGGAAGTTCGGCATACACCGTGCCGTCTCTGCTCAGTGCCCTCGGGAGATCCGTTTGCCAACCCTGCCAGTGTTCCAGGGTGCAGCGTTCTCCAGCGAGCGCTTCTCTCAGTTATTTCCGACTGGAAACGTAGCGGAACTGAAAGGCTCGCCACCCCTTCGGGGGTCTCTAGTGCAGCTGCTCTGGGTACACCAGAGGCCAGTCTCGAGAGACTGGTTCCCTTAGTAGACTATTTGGCTGCATGAAAACTACTGCCAAATGTGTCTCCATGGGTCCTGCATACTGTAGAGAGAGGCTACAGAATCCAGTTTGGTTCTCCTCCGCCTCAATTCAACGGGGTGAATCCCACTCAGGTGGGCCCTGAGCAGGCTCTGGTAATGGAACGAGAAGTAGAGTACTCTCTTGAGGAAGGAGGCCATCGAGGTGGTCCCTCCTCATGAAAGAGAGTCCGGGTTCTACAGCTGGTACCTCATAGTTCCCAAGAAGGATGGAGGGTTGCGTCCCATTTTAGATCTGCGTCAGCTGAACCGCTCAGTCAAGCGACTGAAGTTCAAGATGCTCACAATCAAACATGTCATGTCTCAAATCAGGTCCGAGGACTGGTTTGTCACGATAGATCTAAAGGACGCGTACTTCCATGTCTCCATCCTTCCCAGTCACAGGAAGTTCCTGAGGTTTACTTTCGGGGGCGAAGCTTACCAATATCGAGTTCTTCCCTTTGGCCTAGCACTCTCACCCCATACTTTCACGAAGTGTGTGGATGCGGCACTGGCCCCGCTGCGGCTTCAGGGCATCCGCATACTGAATTATATCGACGATTGGTTGATCCTAGCTCAATCAGAGCAAACAGCGGCTTGACATCGAAATGTCGTTCTTGCCCACATGAAAGACCTGGGGTTAAGACTAAACGCCAAGAAAAGTGTGCTTTCTCCATTACAGAGGACCACTTATCTGGGCGTGGTGTGGGATTCGACCACGATGCAGGCACGTCTGTCCCCTGCTCGTATCGAGTCGATCCTCACAGTCAAGAGAGTGAAAGAAGGCCAGTCACTCACTGTCAAGCAGTTTGAGAGTGCTGGGTCTGAGGGCAGCTGCGTTCAACGTGATACCTTTTGGCCTGCTGTACACGAGACCCCTACAGTGGTGGCTCAAGACCAAGGGGTTCTCCCCGAGGGGAAAACCACTCCGCACTTTCAAGGTCATGAGATGATGCATACGTGCCTTAGACATGTGGAGGAAACCTTGGTTCTTGTCCCAGGGCCCGGGGTTGGGAGTTCCTTGTCGCCATGTAATACTAGCGACGGACGCGTCCCTCACCGGTTGGGGAGCGGTCATGAGTGGCCACCCTGCCCGCGGTCTGTGGAGTGGCCGCCATCTGATATGGCACATCAATTGGCTAGAGATGCTGGCCGTGTTTCGAGTACTCAAACACTTCCTCCCAGACCTAAGAGACCACCACGTGTTGGTGTGCACCGACAGCACATCGGTGGTCTCGTACATAAACCACCAGGGAGGTCTGCGGTCGCGACCCTTGTACAAGTTGGCGCACTAGATCCTTGTGTGGTCCTAGGGCAAACTCCTCTCATTAAGAGCAGTGCACATTCCTGGGTATCTCAATGTGGGAGCAGACGTTCTGTCGAGACAGGGGCCGAGGCCCGGGGAATGGATGCTTCACCCCTAGGTGGTGAAGCAGATATGGAGAGTGTTTGGCCAGGCACAGGTGGATTTTTTTGCGACTATAGAGTCAGCTCAATGTCCCCTCTGGTTCTCTCTGACTCCTCCAGCTCCTCTGGGACTGGATGCTATGGTGCAGACATGGCCGAGGCTTCGTCTACGCTTTTTTCCCCATCGCTTTGCTCCCGGGAGTTCTGGCGAGAGTGCGCCGGGACGAGGTCAGTCTACTACTGGTAGCGCCGTTCTGGCCAGGCCGAGTATGGTTCTCGGACCTGATTGACTATAGGCTATATTCCCAGTCTTCTGAATTCATACAATAAATTGGTGTAAAGAACAGACTGAAATTTTAGTCTATAATCCCTTTGCCAAAGCTCTGCAATCTCATTTGCCTTCATGTTCACATTTCAAAATGGTGAATGACTACAGATTTAACATATATAATAGATTCCTGTATGATTTTGCAAAAATAAATAATAATAATAATAATAATAATAATAATAATGTATGACTTCAGAAGACTCTTCATGTTACACAAACTACTTTTCTAATATTTTTCTATTATTTGTCATTTTAGGAGCTTGACTGATATAAACTGTCGCTGTGTGGAAAATAAATGTGAAGATTGTTCAGAAATTCTCCTTTTGTATTCTACAGAAGAAAAAAAATATTCTAAGAAAATCTGCTATGGATGAGTGAGGATGAGTAAATACTGACAGAATTTCCATTTTTGGTTGAACTATTCCTTTAAACGTTCAGTTTTTTTTCAGGCCTCCCGTGTGAATTTTAAAGCGGTGGGTGAGCTCGGCCGGTAGCAGCTGTGGTCAAGCAATTACGTCCGCTGATGTTGAGGCATGGAAAGCGATCCGTTCAAATGCTGATCACCATTTCACAATCAGATTCTGCAATGAATATTTATCACTCTGGAGCTGTAGGAATTCTCAATCAATAGATTTTACCCACTAGCAGAAAGATCTTCTCTCTCTGCTAACACCAACCTACACAAAAGTGGTACATTATCATCAGAGATGAGCAGCACTGTATTTACATTTATGGATTGAAATGCCAAAAATTTTTTCCAAGCACACAGGAGTGAGTTGGTTTATTCCTAACGCGCTCGGTTGTGAACAGGATATACAGCGGAAACAAATGTTTTTATCATCAACAATGTTTTTTACAGTGTCTTTAAGTTCACAACAGGCCATGAAAGTGCTCTCAAAACCCCTGAACTCATGGGCCTGTATATCACTGAAATCTGACCTAAGATTTAAGGAGAAACTTTGTAAAAATGTCAAGAAAGCAACTGCCATAAATCGACAACAGCAGCACATTTAACATGCAATTGAAATGTCTTGTGCTAACATTTTTGTCGGTGACCTTTGTTCTTTGCAGATGTGGCTAGAAGTTGCTGTTTCTTTTTTTTTTGCTAGACTTTTTGAGTTTGTCAGTGCTTTTAATGCAAAGTGTATTCTCTGTGCCTGCAGCATTACCCAAAGCAAAGCATCTCTAAATTGCAAAAATAAAGACCTGCAGTTGGTCAGATCAACTTACTATTAAGAGGAATTCCTGCCATTTTTAAGACATCATTATGTTAGAAATAGAACAGTACTCTATTCTCTATAATAATACTATTTCTGCAGTATTTATACTGTGCGCAGGATGCAAATTATATATATATTCAGAATTGCACCTATGTTTTTATAAAGTAGTCAGTATTTTATAGAAGCCTGTTTCTGCCAAAGAATAAAAAAAAGCCAATTGCGACCTTTTGTCACAATTTTGACTTTTTTCTCACAATTCTCTTATTTTCTCAGAATTGCGAGATATAAACTCAGAATCGCAAGATATAAACTCACAATTCTGAGAAGAAAAGTCACATTTGCAACAAAAAAAAAGAATTGTAAGATTAAAAAGTCGCCATTACTTGTTTGTTTGTTTTTTTTCCCATGGCGGAAACATAAAACTTAATTGAGGAATGAAAACACAGAATGGCAAGATATAAACTTGGAAATGTGGGAGAAAAAGCCCCCCTTGGAATTTTTTTTTTTTTCACAATTCTGAGTTTATATCTCACAATTCTTATTTTTTTTCTCAGAACTGTAAGATATAAACTCAGAATCGTAAGATATAAACTCACAATTCTGAGAAGAAAAGTCTGATTTGTGAGATATAAACTCACAGTTGTAAGAAAAAAGACAGAACTGAGAGATGCAAACTCAGAATTGCAAGATATAAACTCAAAATTGTGAGATGTAAACTTGGAAATGTGAGATAAAAAGTCTGAATTTTGTGTTTATATCTCACAATTCTGAGTTAATATTTCTCAATTTCTAGAAACAAAGTCTGAATTGTGAGTTGCATTGCTAATGTTTGTTTTACATTTTTGGTTTAATCTTGCAAGATATTATCAACCTTGCTTTTTGTTATATATATATATATATATATATATTCCATGCAACATATGTAGAGATCAAAGCATAAATTCATTTCAGAGACATATCCAATAAAATAAGTGCCGGATCCAATTCCAGCTGTACTAATTAAGCCCTGCATCCTCCTAAATAAGCTCAAGGAGGCAGAAGCTGGTTCGTTTAGCTCTCCAGGCACTCACACTGAGATGCTGGTTATGATATGATGTTGAGTTATACACTTTAAACTAATTCCCTCAAGCTCTCGCTGTTCGCCTGCCAGTTTGGCAATGCAGGGCCGCAGAACTAAGACAGATCAATGAGGTGTAATGACTCTCCAATCTCCGTCAATACTCAATTAATGAAAAGGATGGAGAAAATATCAACACGCTGCCAGCCAGCGCTGCTCCAAAACTGTGAGTAATGATTACTCAGGAAGCACTTTACAGCTGGAGAGAATCCCAGCAGAGCTCTGGACACCGGGCTCCTGGGAGGTTTGATCATAAACAGGGAGATTTGGCGCAGATTTATGGTTTGGGGACTTCTGAGAGCAGAGCCGTTGAAAAGCTTCACTCTCTCAAATAGAATCGAGTCTAATTTGTAGCTCTGCTGGGAGACTTTTAAAAGAGAAGTTTTCTCCCTTTACAGAAATAAATGAAACTGGGCTGCATGAGGGTCAAATCATGATGAGCCTTTTTGGGCGTATGGAGTAAAACATGACAATTAGGTAATGTTAGAGGCGGTACAAAAGATTAGCAATTATGTGAGGATCCTGTTTGTGGACTTCAGCTTGGCCTTTAACACCTCCTCCTGCCCAAACTAACTCAGCTCTCCGTGCCCACCTCTGTCTGTCAGTGGATCACCAGCTTCCTGACAGACAGGCAGCAGCTAGTGAGGCTGGGAAAATACACATCCAGCACCCGTACGATCAGCACTGGAGCTCCTCAGGGCTGTGTTCTCTCCGCACTGCTCTTCTACCTCTATATACCCCTCTGTCAAGCTCCTGAAGTTTGCAGATGACACCACAGTGATCGGCCTCATTCAGGATGGTGACAAGTCTGCTTACAGACAGGAGGTTAAGGAGCTGGCTGTCTGGTGCAGTCTCAACAACCTGGAGCTCAACACGCTCAAAACTGTGGAGATGATTGTGGACTTCAGGAGAAACCCCCCTGCTCTCCCCCCACTCACCATCATGAACAGCACTGTGACTACAATGGAGTCATTGAGGTTCCTGGGCACCACCATCTTTCAGGACCTGAAGTGGGACATTCACATTGACTCTATTGTTAAAAAGGCCCAGCAGAGGTTGGTACTTTCTTCGCCAGCTGAGGAAGTTCAACCTGCCACAGGAGCTGCTGAAACAGTTCTACTCTGCCATCATTGAATCCATCCTCTGCACTTCAATAACTGTCTGGTTCAGCTCAGCTACCAAATCTGACCTCAGAAGACTACAGAGGGTAGTCCGGACTGCTGAGCGAATCATTGGTACAACCTTTCCCACTCTCCAAGAACTGTACTTTATCCAGAGTGAGCAAAAGGGCTGGTAAAATCACTCTGGACCCCTCACATCCAGCACACTCCCTCTTTGAACTGCTGCTGTCTGCTCGACGCTACAGAGCTCTGAGCACCAGACACAGGAACAGTTTCTTCCCTCAGGCAATCCATCTCATGAACACCTGACAATAATTGTGGAGCACACACTACTTATACACTTATTTATCTAACACGCATACTTAGTCTACATTTCAATTTGCACATAATATACCTGTACATACAATTGTCAATTTGTATATTTTTATTCCTTATTTACTTACTCCTTATTTTTTGGTCTGTCACTGTCATTCTGTTGCACTGTGGAAGCTTCTGTCATGAAAACAAATTCCTCGTATGTGTAAACACACCTGGCAATAAAAGCTTATTCTGATTCTAGAAGGACATTTCTTGTCATTATTGCATTATGTTATTCAATCACCTTGACTTCGGATTGCAAACTCACATTCACTAAGGTAAAATGATTACCCCTTTTTTTTTCTGTGGTGCTATAAAGACTAAGGACCAGATTTACTAAACAAGGCAAATTAGTTTGAGAGCGCAATTCCAAAACAGCGCCGATGGATGGGCATTTAAGAGGTGCTTTTTTGGGCATTAAATAATGGCACAAATACCATTAATTTGAATGTGATAATGAATGATGATTTGATAATTCTTTGCAACTCAATTATTTTTTTTCTTGTTGTATAGTATTTGCATCAGTTCAAGTTCAATGGTTCGGCGAATTATTATTATTATTGTTGTTACTGTATAAGCTAAGACTATTTTGAAAAGAAATGTAAAAGGCCTACTGTACTACGAATTTTAACATAGTATTTCAGCATTAACCTATAATACATATAGCTAGGTTACTTAAAAAAAATGTTTTAAATGTTAAACAAATGGGAAAAAGCACCCTACAGACAATTTAGCATAGGCCTATGCACGTCTTTATTGCCATATCTGATTTTTCTGCTATTTTATGTTGATTGCTACAGAAGAGGCCGTGTTAAATGGCGGCCAGAAAATATGTGACCCGAAGTGGCCTGCTCAGCGAAACACCAGTATGAAAGTGACAGCGTAGCAGGCCTGCTGTATGACTGTATAAACATAACAGGTTGTGAATGAATCAGAGGTCATCGCCTGTCTGCTGGTTAATACATAATTTATGTCTCAGCATTGCTTCATTACAGAGCATCAAAGAAATCAATGGCCCAGCGGGGTTGCTATCACAGAGTATACAAGAAATCTCACCCGTATCCCCGTCGCACTTTGAGCCGTAAAACTCTCCTGAGCGGCTCTGCCTGCACGCGATGCTCTGACAGCGAGGAAAATAAATCCCCTCCTTTATTCGGCACAGAATTCAGCGCACAAGTGGCTGTAATCAATAAACACACAGCCGAGCGGAGTGATTTACGCGGCCCCGTGTTTCACGCACAAAGAAAAGCTCAGTTCCCCCCACAGGCAGGCACCATAATGGAGGCCTCTCAATCTTAATGGACGGCTACGATTGTCATGCTTGTTGTAGCAGTATTCAAAAGCGCCATCCGATCAGCCTGCAGGACAGCGCGGAGCAGACAGATGATTAGGTACTGCAAACGAGCCTTATCGCCAGGGGAAATTGATGACTCAATCCAGGGGAAGATGGACGACTTCATTTGTGTCATATAAAGAGCTGTATCGCTCATAACACAGTTATGATTGAGCTTTAAGGGAAGCGTTCATAATGACATTACATCTAGATATGCCTCTCCTCTTCATCTGGCATCCATCCATGCGTGTGTGTGAGGGCTGGTAGGAGGCAGAGACGAGAGAAAAGAGAGAGAGAAACGAGCGGGTAACGCTCAGAGGTGGCTTTTACGATGCTTGGGAGACTTAATGGAGTTCTCAGCTGAAGTGTTAACTTTGTCTCAGGTGTTTCTCCTAAAATAATCCAATTTTGACATACAGTATTATATCAAGGTAGCGCCATATTTAATTTCTGACAGGAATGAAAACGAGGCTGTGAGGGATATATATGTAGAGTGTTGTATTGTGGTTTCACAACTTGTCCAGTTTGCGAAACGTCTTTCCAAAAAAAAAAAAAAACCTTTCAGTGTACGAAAACTCCATAGAACAGTTTTTAAAGTTGTGAGTTGTGAAATTTACATGATCTGGGTTAGTCGATCCCTCACGCTGTTTTCATATGCTTTAAACTCAATATGGAGTCTAATCTGACCATATGTAGCCTAGATAGCAGCTCAGATCATGTTTTGGGGAAAATCTGATGAGAAATGTTTTAGCTCATATTGAGATCTCGGACTTTGATTGCTGACTGTCTTGGTACATTTGATCACATTGTTGAGATCTCTTCTGAAACGTGAGATTTCTTTAAGGGACCAAGGCTTGATTTATTTGATCAAAAATAGTTATATTATAAAATATTATTACAATTGAAAATAATTGTTCTCTATTTGAATATATTTTAAAATGTTTATTTAAAATGTAACTTATTTCTGTGATGCAAAGCTGAATTTCTAGCAGACATTACTCCAGTATTTAATGTCACATGACCCTTCAGAAATCATTACAAAAATAATAATTATTAATAATTATTCCAACTTTTGACCAGCTGTGTGTGTGTGGGGCCTAAACACACACACACACACACACATACACATATGCATTGCAACTCCTTTTCTTGGCATTGCATACATCCTTTGTGGATAAGCACTGAAGTGATGCAGTTTTTAAGGCCAACTCAAAAGTTAGAATTGACAGGAACCCAATAGGTTTTCTCCATTAAAATCTGTGACCAACACAGGTTCATGTTTCTTACATGTTTTGTACATCAAGATAATTTTCACAAATGTACACAACTAATGATTTTTGAATCCTAAATATAATCGCCTGAAGCAGGGTTATTACCGGTAAAACCATGTTCACCATGACACATGTTCTGTATTTGAAATAAATAACTGAAATAAATAAAATATTAAAAAAAACTTAAACTTATTTTAATCTAGTTGCCTAGATAACATTTTTGTTTAGTTTTAGCTGACATACTAAAATTACTAAAACTAAAAAAACTAAAACTTAAAACAATATAGACAAAAAAATAAAAAATAAACTAATAAAAATGCCAAAAAAAAACAACTAAATTACTAACATTTTAAAGAATAGAATGAAAACAGTAAAATTAATAAATATAGTACATTGTGACCTATTTTTACAGATTTTTTTAGAGTGTGCCTACCAAATGGATCTTGTGGTCTACTAGAACTCTTCAGGGTGTAAATTTATAGTTTGAAATCAGAAATCACACCTGTAATTCAGAAAACAGCAATATAATCTTAAATACCAAATAGGTTTTTAGCTGAGTCCAAACAGACACTACATTCAAGTCCTGAAATTATGATCGTTGAAATGAAATAACTATTGCAGCATTTTGGTCTCAAAGCAAGAAACATGAATGCCAACAGTTCAACCCATTTGCCAACAGAGTACATTTGGAAATAATTGAACCATGTTGTCTAATGAGTCTTCTCGTTTATGTCTACAGATCTCAGACTCTGAAAACTGAACATTAACGTCATGAAAATGTGTGTATGAGACATTAGAGGTTATGAAAACAAAACTAGGTTTACTGACAAGAAAATGATGAATTAAAATGAAACGACTGAATGACAGGAAGCAAAATCTAGAGAAATAGAAAGAAAAAGACTGCTGGAACGGTGAAATAAAGGGGAAGCAGATGGGTGAAAATGAAGGTCAAATTGGATTGGGAGGTTTGTCAAAATGTGATGACATAAGCAATCTGTACACTGTTATTGCACTTTGCTGGAGGTGGAGGGAAACATTTTAAAATTACAGGAAAAAAAGAAAAGGAAAAAACGGGAAGGAAAGCACAGGAGCTGCCAGCTCTCTGCCAGGAATGATCGCCTCAAGTGTTTTCTCTTTGTTCCCTCGCCGATTCGCTTCTCTCCATCTCTGGCTCACTTGTATTTGCTCTCTTCCTACTATAAGAAATAAAAAATAAATAAAAAAAATCACAATTGAGATCTCTTCAATATATCAATCGTTTCTCTTTACCAGGGGGTCGCAGGTGTTCTGAGGGTATCTAAAGCAGCACTAAATGCAAAAACCAAAAGAATGCTAAATGAAAATTAATGCACAAATTATATATATATATACAGTGGTGGCCAAAATTATTAGAACGCTAGTATTTTCAGCAGCTAAAAATGGTTTTAAGTCAGTTATTTCTATCTTTTCCTGTAGTGTGGCAGTATGAAATATCAGTTTACAGTTCCAAACATTCATTTTCCCATTAATTGTAATAATCCAGTGTGATTTTTGTTTGCACAAGGAGTCTGACACAAGCCAGTGCTCCACACAGAGATCTGATCTGATCATGAAGAAACAGAACAAAGATCGACTAAATCCAGAAGAACTGTGGCAACGTCTCCAAGATGCTTCAAGAGAACTAATGTTTGGAAATGTAAACTGATATTTCCTACTGAGACACTACAGCAAAAGATAGAAACAACTGACTTAGCTGGTGAAAATATTAGTTTTCTAAGCTTTTTGGCCACCACTGTGTGTGTGTGTATGTGTGTGTGTGTGTGTGTGTGTGTGTGTGTATAAGTAAAAAGCTAATGTTAGGCTATAAGTGAACTACAAGTCACTAAGCTTCTGACAACTCTTTCAATCTTCATTTAAAATAAATTTGGAAATTTGAGTTAAAATAGTTTGCAAGAGTGCAGTTATAAACACAATTAGGCTGTGAAAGCGACTAGTTGAGTTACATTTAATGTCCCAGACAACTTCTGTAGTCCCGTTTAGCCACTTGCTATCAACCCCCTAATTCAAGAAACATAAAATCTTAAAGGCGTCATTGGACGCCCATTTTCCACAAGTTGATATGATTCTTTAGGGTCTTAATGAAAATTCTATAACATACTTTGGTTAAAAGTTCTCAATGGTAGCGTAAAAAAACATCATCTTTACCTTGTCAAAATCAGCTATTTTTTCATCAAGCCGTTTTAAGTCCATATTGCTTTAAATGCTAATGAGCTATGCTCGCCCCGCCCCTCTATTCCATGGGGTGACGAGCAGTACTGTTTACTTTAGCCGCGGAACTGGCTAACTAGCACATTATTTGGAAAGGCGATTTGCAAAGATTCGTAAAAAACTGTTATACTCACTTCTTCTGTAGATGAAGCTGGATCACGAATGATTCGTGCGAACATAGACGCATTTAGACGGCGAATTCACTGAAGTAACGTCAATCCTCTGCGTCTTCAGCAACTCAGAGTATCGGGAGTAATTAACGACTGCTATATTCCTTATTACATCCAACAAAAAAACACCTCAATTGTTCAATCAGAGACGTTCTTGTGTTCCCCTGAGTCAACGCAATAATGGACAAATGACAGCTCACTTGGGGCGGGGCTAAGGTAAGATGGCCGTGTCAATCAACTATCGTGGGAGGGGCCTGTACAGAACTATGTCATTCTGACAGATATCTCAGAACAGCCTGATTTGAGAAAGGGGATTTTAAAATAGTGATTTAAAAAAAAAAACACACATTATAGGATGGATGTGTGCACACACTTCCAACACACATATATGTTCAAACAACTTGAAAACGTGAATTTTGCATTCGATGACCCCTTTAATAAAAATCACCAGTTCTGATGTATTTTACGTTGTAGAAAAATATCTTGAGCTTAGTGTTAAACACATTTTCAGGCATTAAAAACCTTTCAAAAGCCCATTGACTTCAGGACCGTTGAACCACAAGTGCTAAAATGCAATTAGTTTCCAGGTTGTTATTTTTAGTATCACAAATTCTACTAAAGTTAATTGAAAAACTACTCACATACCAGGCTTCATTTCAGTTAGGATGCTAAGGCAGCTGCCTATGTAGGCCGTAGACAGCAAGGCAGCTCACTAGGTCTCTATATTGGCAGTCCAAATGTGATATTTAATATTTCTCTTCATGAGTTGTCATTTGAAGTGTGTGTGGGACTATATTAGCTCAGGTTTGGTATGAGTCAATCACTCATCCGAGGCAGCGATATCTGATTTTCATGTGTGATAAACAGAGCAGCGTGAGAGAACGAGAGACGCTTCCCATATCAAACAGACGCCTGTTTGCGTTGCGATCGTTGTGCGAAACACTCACCGCAGGAGATGGAGACTGACATTTACCTGTGATTCTTCCAGTCGGGCCTGAAATGACAGAGTGCATAATATGTTCAGGCCCTCAAAAAATGCCACTTCAGATCTGGAATCAATTTGCATTTCCCCCGAGCCCGGATAACACAGGCCTGTCAGAGGAGGATTTAGATCCGCCATCAATAATGATGTTACGGGAGAGGTTTGCGGAGGGGAGAGGGATCAAATTGAAAGACTGATGCTATATGTTTCAAATGATTGCCCTGTGAGTCGCGTGTTTGTGTGTGTGCGCGTGCGGTTATTGGACGTGCTAGCATAGCGCACCCTATTAGCTCCTCTTGTTCTTTGCTCCAGGTTAAGACTAGCAGGAAAAGATGCGTTAGAACTAAGAGATGAACACGGCAGCTGTAGCTTTTGAAAGCCGTGACAGAGCGCACCAGCAGAAGGACACTTTTACAGAGGCCTTTGTTTTAGAAGATATATACATAATCCTACTATTCATCAAGCATTGCAAATGACAAAATCAAATCAGTACAATAAAACTGTTGATTTTTTTATTAGCTGTTGTTTGTTTGTTTGCATTTTGACTTGAATGTGCAAGGCTTCTGGTTTCAGCCACTTCGTTATTTTATCTGTACCAAAACACACTGTCCTGATTAATGTTGCAAACTGATTTGTCATCATACTTTATAATAATAATAATAATCATAAATACATCGGTTTATAGTACAAAATAGATGTACTTTATTTTTTTAGTTATTTACCTATGGCAGCTACTGGAGGCACATAAAATAATAATAAAAAAATGAACACACACATTTGTATTTGCTAAATATTCAAACATACACAAATATTTGAGGGTTATATGAGAGTGTATGGAGACTCGATTGTTAAATTCAGACATTTTCAGTATTTCTCTTCAATTTTGCAATTAAACAAATTTAAAATGATTACGTGTGGCAAAATATCATCACTTAACATTCCTGCGCTTACAGCACCAAGGTCATGTATAATTTACACCTTGAATGCAGTGTAAGACTCTTTGAATAAAATCATCTGCCGGATAAAATGCATAAACGTAACTTCAAATCATGGTCACGGTAAGTCCAGTTTGAAAGGTTTATATTTTATCTCTAAAATCATTTCCACTGTGAGGAAAATTAATAGGATTTTTTTCCTCTGGAACCTCGCTTTCATGCTTTATAGAAAAAAAGGGAGTAATTATTAATAATTAAACAGCGGGAAAACAATAACCAGAGATTCTTTTGCTCTCTTACACTGATTTCTATATTTGAAATGACCTACAATCAATAGAAGTGCTAAGCATTACAGTCAATTAGGGATTTCCAAATAGTAATTAAGATATTAATAAAAATCTACGCTATCAGAGTTTGAGCCGGAATGCTGTAACAACTTCATTTATTGTTGTAATTAAAATGTTACTTGGATATGCGAGTAAAAAAAGATGGATAATTGCCACTGAATTAGAACAGAAAATTGTGTCACTCTACAGATCAAGAAAAAGCGACTTTATTAAGACATAACTTTTAAAAAATGGGCCACTCTTTGGTTTCTTGACATTAATGAGGATATTTATTGCGCAGTGGCAGAGGAACAGGTATCAGCTGTTATCAGCACATCATTAAGTTCTTCCAGAGCTGCCGTTCTCAGCACGCTAAAGGGGAACTACATGACACTTTGGCCACTTTGTGAAAATGTGCAGCCAATGAGGGATGATGGTATGATTATCTGGCATGTTCCATCTTATGTGGTGGGGGTCGTTCTTGTGTAAATATATATATGTGAAATGACAGGGAAAGGAAGCTGACCTCAAGCCATCGGTGTTTGGATGGATATCATTGCTGAGCTCTTATCGCTGTGAGATTGGGATGGTCCATTTTGGGGGGTAAATTGAGTGAGAATTTATTGTTGTTTGCCGAAAATCTACTCGCTCTCAGGCCTTCCAAGATCGCAATTACCCTTTTTTTAATTCCATGGCAGAAGCAAAAATAAATAAATAACTGAAATGTAAATTGAGAATTCGGAATTCGGAATTGCGAGAAAAAAACTCTTTTAAAAAAAGAATTCTGTATCTCACAGATTCTGTGTTTTTATCTGGTATTTCTGAGAACCAAGTCTGAATTGTGAGATAAAAAGTTTACTATATGGCAGAAGCAGGCTTCCTATTATAGTTAACTAAAATTAAGACCATTAAAAAAAACATTTTCATTATGTGAAATGAATGTTAACTGAAATAAAATTAAAAATGTAAAAAAAAAAAAAAAAACTCTCCCTAAAACACATTTTATTTCAGCTAGGCAATGTTCCTCAATAACTAAAACTGAATTAATAAAAACTGTATTTAAAAAATGAAAAAAAAACTCCTAACAAAATTACTAAAACTTTAACTAAAATGAAAATGGAAATAACATTTTTAAATATTAATAAAATCTATAATACTATCTCAATGATGCCAAAATAGCATTGGCACCAAGTCAGCTCGGGTACAACATGCTGTTCATGTAGCAAGTGTTGTTCCTGTAGACACAGGACGCAGAAATCATCTCTATTTTAAACTCCTCCCTGAATGCAACTGGCAGGTATTCTGGCCGATCGGCAAGGCTAAGCGAGGTTGACGTCAAACACATCTATACACGTCGTAAGCTCTGCCATCTCAGCTCTCTCAAAATTCAGCAGCTTGACCTTTGGACCCTTACCCAGACACCTCTTCTCCTCCATGATGGAGGAGTGAAGGTTGTGCGTTTTTAACTTTATGCAGCGAAGTCAAGTGCTAATTGGAGGTGGGCAGTTTGGCGGTTTGACTGGAGGCCACAGCCACCTGCTCTCGCTCTCTCTCTGCAAACACACACACATCCGGCTCTCACGTTCTGCATGCACTTACGCCTTTGCTCACACAGTCAGTCCTGCCTGCAGCTAGACAACAGCCTCTGTGGTCTCGCATCCCTGTTTGGGCCGAGCAGCTATTCCATATCGATTTTTTTGGAAGCTCTTAAAATGCGTTTATAAATGCACAAGTGTGAGAGTGTAGTCTGCTTCTCTTGGCAGTCCACAAACACTTTCTTTGTTTCTCTGTATAACCATATATATATATATAAATAACAGCAGATATACTGTTAAATATCTCATCACTTGAAATAAATGTATTTGTGTGTTACAAAAATGTATGTTTTGTTCTCAGTGACCCATTTCTGTTTTGATGTTTATGTTTGTTTTTGGATCATTGTCCTGTTGGAAGATCCAACCTCAGCCCATTATAAGATTTCCTGCATAGACAGTCTGTTTTGAATGTTTTATCTGTTGGTATTTGATAGAACCCATGACGCCATGTATCTGAAGCAGATATCCAGAATCTCTGGGAGAAAAATAGGCCCACAACATTAATAATACAGCAGCATATTTCATTGTACACATGGGGTACTTTTTATCCCTGTGTTCACCAAACCCATCTTGAGTGTTTGCTGCTAAAAAACTCATTTTTTAGTTTCATCTGACCATAGAAGCCAGTCCCATTTGAAGTTCCAGTCGTGTCTGATAACTGAATATGCTGGAGATTGTTTTTGGAAGAGCTTGGAGAATGTTTCTTGAAACCCTCCCAAACAACATGTGGTGATGTAGATGCTGTTTATCAATTAATTATTTTGAGGTTTTCTGACCCCGAGACTCGACTATTTTCTGCAATTCTCCAGCTGTGGTCCTTGAAGAGTCTTTAGCCACTCAAACTCTCCTTCTCACATCTCCTTCTGCATTAGGACGATATAGACACACGTCCTCTTCCAGGCAGATTCATAACATTTTCTGTTGATTGGAAATTCTTAATTATTGCCCTGATTGCCCTAATATTTATTTCATTATGTGACCCCCCCCCCCCACTTTCACTTTTTTTTTGTTTACAATTAAAGGTTAGATTTTTTTATATATATTTTTGAATGAAAGGTCAAATGGATAAACAATGCAGACTTAATTTCACAGCCTTCTTTGATCGTATTTACCAAGGGTATGAATACACGCAATTATTCTTAATAATAATAATAATACAAAAAAAATCGTAACTCTTGACAGGTTGACATTTGCTCAAATATATTTATCCCTTTTCCAGTTATACAATTGCATACAATTTTATATATAGTTTATATCACATGCTGCTAAAAATATGAAACATAAACCTTATGACATTGTTCTAAATTAACCAAATAAACTGGCAAGTGATAGAAAAACACATGCATGTGCAAACGTGTTGGAGAGCAAGAGAACGATTACGGGCACATTGTCAGATTGTATCAAGTAATTGCAGTAGTACTCAGATGTGGTAAGGAAAAGTACACATAAAAAGCATGCTCTTCTTTTTTTATATCATGCACTTACACACTTCACACGCACACAAACCATTAACAAATCCTTCACTTCCCCCCATCCCCCCCGAGCACACACATAGACAGAGGCGTCAGGGATTGTGTGTATGGCTTGTTAGAAATGAGGAGATAAAACTTAGCATAGTGCTCCCAATTAGTGCAGCAGTGACCATGCGCTGTCTCGGACTAACGCGCTCTCCTGACGGCGCGCCGGAGACTGAGCGCGGAGGGTGAGAGAGAGCGATAGTGGAAGAAAAGAGGGTCGTGGGGGAGAGAGAGAGAGATGAAAACGGCTTAAGCATTCATTCTGAGTAGAGAGACAGGTCCTATTAACATTTAACAGCATTTGTGCAACTTGGTGCGGAGGTTATGATGCAAATGAAGGAGAATTAAAAGTGGCCAGGGGTATGGCATTGATGGATTGCAGTCTGGCAGCTCTCACACTTCCCAGTGTCCATCAGAGGCGATTACTATGTAATTAAAGCTTATTTCTGGACTCTCCGGCGCATAATTACTTTGTGAATGTAACCATCATCTAAAAGCTAGAGAAAATGTTTTAGCGTTTAGCTGGCCAGTCATTTCCGCCGGCTTGTGTCAGATATAGCCATCAGACGGTGCAAAAGAACTGTCACTTTTAATAAGAGGCAAAAAATTAAAAGAAACAGTATGCTTATTACAGAAAAATTAGGCTTTCAAGAGTCCTTTCTGCGATTTGCATAATTTATTCTTTCTCTCCCCCCTCCTCGCCCGGAGCTTTAGGCAATTTCCCTCACATTTAAATCGATTGCACATTTAAGGCTACTTAAAGAAAATTATCACTTTGCATATTTTAATTGTTATGAAGGAAGTGATTTGAGAGAGGTCCGCGCCTCATCCTCTTGAGCTGTGCGTGTGTGCGCGCGAGAGAGAGAGAGACGCGCGGCGCGGTGCGGCGCGGCGCGAGCGCTGCGGCGTCAGATAACCCCTGAGTTCACAGACTTTCCACTCCACTTTCATCAGAATGCTAATGAGGAAGCCAAAGCTAGGACAAGTGCATCTTTGATATATACAAAATAGGCCCTAATAACTGGAGTGTAATTTCTTTCACACAACTTTAGTTTTCCCCTCTTTTCTTATCACCGCTTGTATTTTATTTCATTTTTTTTTTTTTTTTTGCCTCAATTGGTTTTGACCAGAAATAAAAGAGAATAAAGTTCACAGATTTCCACTTCACTTTCCTCAGAATGCTAATTAGGACGCTAGAGCTCGTGGTGCTTTGATATTTACAACATTTATGTCCTAATAACTGGAGACTAATTTGTTTTACACAACTTTATTTTCTTGTTTTTTAAAATGCATTAATATATTTTTTACGTGTGTTGGTTTTGTTCAGAAATATCAATCTGCTTTCCACTTTCATCAGAATGCAAATGAAGACACTAATGCTAATGAATATGTGCAATATTTAGGTTAACTGAGGTCTAATTTGTTTTACATAACTGAATTTTTCCTGTTACCAATTTTTTTTATTTGTGTACTGTATGTGTGTGAGTCTGAACAGCTGGTTTTATCCAGTAATATCTACAGACTTTCCACTCCATTTTCATCTAACGCTATAACAAGTGGATCTTTGATATTTACAAAATAGGCCCTGCTTCCACTGGAGTGTAATTTAGGTGCATCTCAAATCGTGTACTTATGCACTATTCTATGACGTTTTGTTGTATAAACAGTGCAAGTAGTGTGTTCCAAAAGAAGAAAAGTGTGGGATGTTGGACACTTCATGCACTCTACTGTCGCAGCTTTAATTACGTAGCGCACTCCGATTATGAGAGACAAAATAACCTTGTATAATTCATACACAACATTGTTGAGTAAATAGTGTATAAGTGCATAGTGTATAGAACGTCATATGGGACACAGTTTTTGTTTTATATCACATATTAAAACATAGTGCATAAGTGCGTAGTGTATAAGTAGACAGTATATAAGTGTATAGTGCATCATTTGGGATGCAGTTTTTTTTTTTATATGATTTTTTGCCCCGTTTTAATCACCATTTATTTATTTCATTAGTATAGTATAGTTGCACTTTCATGAGCTGTAAGCTCAAATCATCAACATTAAAACTTTTGAAATGTTTTACTTTAAATGTAATGAATCTAGAATATATGACTTTCACTTTTTGAAAAAAAATAATTAACTTTTTCACGATATTCTATTTTTTTTTAAATGCACCTGTACTTTTGTTTGTTGACCTTGAAGACTTGTCTGCATGTAAAGCTATCCAATGCAATTACAAGAGTGATTTACAACCGTTAATTCCACTCACTTAACTGTAGGGGGCATAAAAATACACAGAACTACATACAGTTGGTTTAACTCTTGGACTGCGATTAAATGACTCAAGAAAGAGAAAAGAAATCAGTTGTTACTTTGTGTGTGCATGTATATGTATATGAAATGTATGTAACTATGTTCTGTTGTGTAGATTACACATTTTTAGCAAATTTATTGCATGTATAGAGAATTTGCATATTATGCACAGTACATATATATGGCTGCAAGAGTAGTTGTATGACAATATGTAGATTTTTATTTATTTTTAAATAGCATTCATTTCAAAAAGTAATGGATAAATCCTGAAGTGTTATACTTACCAAGAAATTCAGATGTACATCTTTAAAAAAGGAGGATTTTGTCCTTCATTTTGTATTTGATTGTCGGTCATTACCTTGAAATGTGTTTTAATTTAAGGCAAGACACTATGTGTTATACCATTGTTTTTTTCATGCACTGGTCAGTTTTGAGATTTTGGATTCTTTTGCATAACGTGTTGTTTCAGATCAGTGGACAGAAAACATCTAAAATACAGTTTTTAGTGTTTATTTTATTGCATTTTATCTATTTGCCTGTAGATTATCATCTTCATTAGTACTTACTGTAGCCTATATACACCAAACTTTACAGTTTTATTCCTATCTGTATCCTGAAAATTTTTACAGAAGGGATAATTTTTGCATAATTTGCCTGATTTTATTTTATTTTATTATTCCTAAAATCATGGTGAAAATAACTTTTCAAAATGACTGATTTATGGAAAAAAAAAAAAAAAAAGAGAAATCCAAAAAAAAAAAATTCTAAAAGATAACAAAAAGCAAGCATTTTGAATTTGGCTTTAAAATTATGCTCTGGAAAATTATGCATATTAGTGCATATTTGATTTCAGAAAAATTGTAATCCAAAAAAAAAAAAGGTTTACCCAGTGGTGTCTTGCCGTATATGTATGAATTAATTTCTATTGGATATGCACACATTGGCCCAACCATATGAATAAATACAATTTGAAGCACTTAAATGTTGCCGAGCAATACAAATGTGTGATACCTGAGCTGTGGCATTAAGGACGAGCTTAAGGAAATAAAAAGTGACCAGAGACGTTTGATGGTGCTATAAAGCCTCCTGATTAGAAGCCAACATCAGTCGATGCATCACTCAGCAACACTAGCCGGTATTGGCTGCCACGCTGTGACCTATATCGAAGTAAAGGAGACTTGCAGACACCATGCTCTCAACAGCAGAGTTGCAGAATTAATTGCATTTTAATGAACACTGAGGCAACCTTCCAGGTATTTGAAATAAAAAGGAAATGTACAGTCAAAATGAGAAAGCAATTACAACATCTCCCATTAGTGTCTGATTCTGAAGGCGTTTGCGTGAATTTATCTTCCCACAAAGAGGCCATAAACACAAACTGCATGTGACATTCACCTTCTTTCTGTATTTAAGACATAAATTACAAATATGATCACCTCGATTAAAAAATACTTCTCATCGTCCCCTCGTCGCGAGCACGCTCCCTGCGTTTCTGTGGAGGACCCTGTTGAATTGCATCCATTAGGAGAGAGTATTTTAACATGTACAGCCGTGGAAATGACACACAGCTCTTTACAAATGAAACAGCCATGGGCACCAAATGCACCAACTTCCCAATGTTAATTGTACTGCAGCTTCCCACGCATAGACCAACCAACTACATAATTATGCCATCAAAAAAAGGGGGAGGTGGGGAATCCAGGGCATTAATGGAATGTCTTATTCGCAATGAAGAATAATGAAATATCACAAACAATGGAAACTGTATTTAAGAAATGCAGCAAATGGTTTTGGAAACAGATGCTAATGGTCATCTTTCAGAAGCGTAATTACTGGGTAGCATCAGGACGACTCGTTTTAAGGCGTGCACGCTGGAAATGTGCTGCTTAAACTCCAGGTGTTGTGCTTTAAAAGCTTTAGTTTTTGTTTAATGCAAAAGTGCACAGCCTTTAAATGGGTTGTGTTGTAAAAACTTTACCAAAGAACAACTTCAGGCCCTTTCTAAAGTCTCAGTGTACTAGGGCTGGGCAAAACAATGGATAGTCAGTAATAATGATTTTTATGATGATAAAACAATTATCAACATTGTATAATTAAATGTAGTGATGATTTTCAACTTTCAAGATGTGAAGACTACTTTTTAACTATAATTTCAGAAGCAAAAACAATCATTTCC
Source organism: Barbus barbus (assembly GCF_936440315.1). Taxonomy (NCBI): domain Eukaryota; kingdom Metazoa; phylum Chordata; class Actinopteri; order Cypriniformes; family Cyprinidae; genus Barbus; species Barbus barbus. Next base: position 30,450,961 of record NC_136739.1, on the reverse strand, counting down.
ATGAATCAGGTCAAACTAACTTTCACAACAATTTGATTCAAAATCATATTTTTTTTCAAACATCACTCAAAGGCTCTGTCCCAAATAGTGCACTAATATTATTACTAAGAGAACTTAAGATAGAATCCAAACTGTTGTGCAATTTTTTTCCCACAGTATATCATGTAAACACTAATTTAGAGTACACATATAAATATCAACATTTACGTATTGAATGCTGCAAAAAAGGGGAAAAAAAGTGCTTTTCATAATCAAAGCTGCTTTACAGAAAAGCATCCTAAAATGATCATAAATAATTCAAGCTGGAATTGCAGCTGATTGAGTGAAATAAAATTGCCTACCATTTGAGGGGGTTAATAGTTTTGTACAGATGTTAGATTAGATTTTATTGGCTGGCTCCTGAAAAATCCATTAGCATTTATAAATTTGTACATTCACACATGAAGAGGAGTGTGCATTTCCAAACAAAATTAAAGACCATCATAAAAGGTAAAAAAAAAAAAAAAAAAAAAAAGTTTTTACTGGATGTCTATGCTGGTGCCCAGTTGTGAGTAACCTTTAAACATTTTTTTTTTTTTTTTTTTACAGTGGAGCTCCACCAAAAAAAAACAAAAAACAAAAAACTTAATGCTTGATGTATTGTGCAGTGTATAGGTCTCTCTCAAATACATCTTTCCATTTACCATGCCATTTAATTTCCATGCAGAAAAGCAAAAGCATTGAGAGATTCATAGAGAGATTTGAACTAAAATTGTGATGCATCTGGAATGCAACTGAAAAGAAAAATAAAACACGATGTTTCAAAAGCATTTGAATGATCTTTTATTGTCCTTTGTCCCTATGCATACATGAAAATACATTTACGTTGAATGTAATTATGGCAATATTGTACATACACACACATATTAACATGTATGTGGTGCGTTTCAAAATGTTATACTAATAACGAATGTACATAAGTACACAAATGTGCAAGTGTATCTAATGTACAAATATGGTATATGAAATGTACCTACATTTCATATAGAATTTTCATATAGAAAAATGCACACTTACACACTTCATAATAAGTGCACACACATACACATCCACATGCACACTACAGTTCACAAAGGGGGAAAGCGATTTACTTCGATTGAAAATTGAAAGGAAAAATTTGCATGTAGGGACCTTGGAGAAGACCTATACAGTCCACAATATCCCAGATCGCGGCAGCATAACGAATCGTCCAGTTGGTGTGGTCAGTGTGCATCGTCTCTGCCTAATGTGTCTTTTCAGTATGTGCAGCTACTCTCCACTGCTCAGTGTACGGACAGACAGTCTTTCTGAGGTAGACTGCTCAAGTTAAAGAACAAGCATTTTTCTTTTTTTTGTTCTTTTAAATTTTTTATACGTTTTTCTTCTTTTTCTTTTATACAAATGTGTAACATTCAAAAAAGACAGAACATAGGTACTACATGTCAATATGTAGCAATGAGGTAGAAATGGTCATAAAGAATAATGGTTGAAAAGCAAACACTGGTGACACTTGAAAGAAACAACCATCCACAAAAGCGCTGAAGCAAATTAACACAAACCGGAGAAAATCAAGTGTATTCATATCTACACAGGAGATGTGCTTTCTAACTTTGTACTTTTCGGATGTTCCCACATTTCCTTTTTCTTTGCAATCAATTAAAGGAATGTTCCAGTTCAATACAAGCTAAGCTCTATCGACGGCATAATATTGATTACCGCTGAAAATCATTTGGACTAATCCTTCAGTTTTTTAAAAAACAAATCAAAATTCATAGTTACAGTAACACTTAGAATGGAAGTAAACAGGTCAAGAGTGCTGGAGGGTTTAAAAGCATTTTTGTTAACGCACTTACATGAATTATGCAGCACAAAGCTGTAAATTTGTTTAAATTGACCTTTCTGAAGTGGGAATAGCTTTCTAGTGGATGAATATCATGATAATTCCTGTGAGTTGTTGGCTTTACTGTAGACTGTCGTGACACTGAAGTTAAAAAAACTGGATACAGCTTTAAGAAAGATAGTAAATTAAATCAAACTAGATTTAATCTAGTCTATAATATTGGTTATAATTTGCAAACAAAAATAACTGTCCCCGTGTTCTTGTAAATGTTACAGTGACCTTGGTTTGCATTAAAAGGAGTGTCGAGCCCAAAAATTATTTTCTGTCGTAATTGATATTATGCTACTAATGCTGTCAAGAACATTCCTTTAACCATCTACAAAGAGCTTTCAAGAATAAAATGTAGTAATGTGTTTTGTTCAAGGGCATTTAGGCTACAAACATTAGCGTAGAGCACCAGCCCTAAAATCAACACCAGCGGTAGGACTGAAAACTCATTTTTCTTTTCAGGGTCATTGTGGGTTTTGTTCATCAGCGCTATTTGGCTTTGAAATCCAGAGTATGATTATTTTAAACAAAACAGAGCTAAACTTTGTGGATATCACAGGTGAAGTCCCATTGAAATTTCCCTAAATGTGTGTGAATTCAAATCTTCAGAGATACGGATCAGTTTTTGATCTTAAATAGTTTTGTTCGCTTTGGTTTTGAGGGAGGACAATTAAGTGTGATAGGCTTTAACACAAAACGTTAAAAGTGCATTTGACAAATTGCACAATAGTAACTTTTCTTCAAAACACAAAACAAAAACTAGAAAGCAGAATGAAAATACCACTTAAGAAAAAAAAAAATGGTTTCCACTTTAGACGACAAAACAAGGCTAGAAATTGTAGTCCTTTTGGTGTACATATCACTTTACGAACATTGTGAAGAAAGTGGTGTCTCACAGCTACTGAAAAGACTATCTGGATGTCTGTCAAAAAAGCAGATATTTCTTCAAGGATATGTCATATATATATACACATGTATTGGAGGTCTGGTGCCTCCAACTGCTAAATAAGCACCTTAAAATGGTATCAAATTACACTGCAGTGGACAAAAAAAAAAAGAGCTGAAAACAGTGCATCCTTTCCAACATTTGAGACACATGATATAAAGAGAGAGACTGATTGAAGGAACACATCGCTTCAACTCTCTAGTGCTAGACAAAAAAAAAAAAAATGAGATGACAAAATAAACATCAAGAAACAAACAAAAAATACATTCAAATACAAGTTTCCTCTTACAGTTACCAACATCCTGTGCTACCTTGGGCTAGAAACATACTGTATGCAAGTACACAAATATAGAGTTTGACTAACTTCAGAGCAAGATTCTATAAATAAATAAACTGTTGTGCCGCCATTATAGTAGCTGTATTGATGCTGCATCCCAATTCACCGCCTTATACTAAGCCCTAAAAGTATGCTCTCTTTGGTACATACAATTTCATCATAATTGCGTCTTTAACAGACCGATCTGTTGGGTTGGGTTGTGGGCAATATTAGCCGTTAAAGTGTGCATGGAACCACACGAGTACCTTTGGAACACTCATTTCAACAAAGGCCTACAATCATTTGGGACATAGTAATTATAATTATGAACACTATTTAGGACAAACAGTATGCAAATTGGGATGCAGCATAAATGTAGAAAAAGTGTATAGTAATGATACTTTAGTGTCACTTGCATTACGTTGTGAATTGTAGTTTGACGCATTTTGGAAAGCAACAACGCTAGCAATCTTTTAACCTGCGTTGCTATAAGCACTTGCATAATTGCGTAGAGTATGTTTCTGGCTTTAGGCAATGTGGCCCCAGTAAGTGGTCCCACAGAGACCCCCATCAATAATGTGTGTGTGTGTTTACACAAAGGGGTGTTTAGAGTCACCTGGGCACTCAAAGCAGAAGAATTGTACAGGTAGTTTGAGACAAACATTTGTTACTTCTTTTTTTTTTTGGGGGGGGGGGGGGGGGGGGGGGGCAGCTTGTTCTTTATGGAGGCTTCAGAGCAGAGCAAACCTAAAGAGGTTGAAGACACCAAGCTCTCATCTTTCTGTTCTAGTTGCAGAGAAAATAGTGCTAAACTGAGGTAGAACAGAATGCAGGGTACACGTGATACTTCAGATATCTTTACACCAACACCACACAGCAGCATGACAGAGTCCGAAACAAAAATGAAACATAAGTAACTGTTACGAAGAATGTGAAAATATTTCCACTTCAAAAATCTGGTAGCCTCTTTGTAAAGTTTTGGTTCACCCCAACTCTATTCTGCAGAGAGGAGACAAACACGCAAATGTCTACTGCATACTCTGGCGTGGATGTGGTTTCAGACTAACCTTATCTACACAACAGATAGTGCCCATCTCTGAGCGTTCGTTGTAGAGTCTGAACTGTGCTATGCAGGGAGGAACATGTGCTGTAGTCAATACTGGCACACAATTCTGCTTTCAAAACTTAAAACAATGTACACAATGGAATTTAAACGTAATTTAGAAAGAACAATAAGAGTATAATGGCAGAAAAAGAAACTCCCCAATTTTTTCTTCCGAACAATCCAGAAATGTTCTGGTTACATTCATAGTCATATCCTTTTCTTTTTTATAAATTGGTTATAAATTGGAGGTAAACCTAGAATTTTAGAGGAAGCAAATTAGAAACCAAACCCAATGTAGTCAGCAGTATGTAGTGCTATCGCATAATTTTTTTTGAGGTACTGTACAAATCACAATCACTTTCCTGAGTTTTTGAAGAAAATCAAACAAACGAATTTCATAACTTAGGATCCAGATTCAAAGTACAACATGGACCTTCTCCTGCCCTTCCTGGGGTCTACAGGTCAGACTTGATTGAGGAATACTGTTGTTCTTTTGAGAGAAGTGTCGAAAACAAGGAAAGGAACGAAAAGCAGAACATGTCTGATTTAGTTTCATGTTAAAGCTCTCTATATTAGCACATGCCACCAATGTAGATGGTGAGGCAAACAAATCCAAATCCAAATCAATAAAGCACCACTTCAGGCACTTCATAGCAACAAAATCTCAAAAACAGCAGAATGATATTTACACACAAAGTAGTTTGTCCTCACTTACAGAGTTCCTCGGTAAGTGGAGCTCTGCGTCTGCAGTACTGAGCCCAGAAAACAGTATTTCTCTGTCTGGATTATGTGCAAAGGGCCAGACCTTGACTTAAGTACAGCCATGCATCATTCAAATGTATCTGACCGTCCTTCAGGTTCTTCTTTAGGGGTCATCTACATTTGTAATAACCACACTGTTTAACTGCATGTGTCACCCAAAGAATTCTGAATTGTATCCCCTCTAAGAGTAGAGGAGGTCACCCCTCAGATTTCATTACACCCTTGCTCTTTACTGACTACAACCAAACATCTTATTCCATTCAGTGTATGTATCGAGTTCTTTCTGTGATATGCTGGGCTGGATTTTGCAAAACACATTCTCAAAGTCTTGGTATGACACCGGTCTCATTTGACCTGGCATCATTCCGGAAAGGTCTGCGCCGGACATGCCATGGAGAGGACCAACCATGGCCTCCTGGCAAAGTCGGACCACATCCAACCCGGAGAAGCCGTCTGTCCGCTGAACAAGCAGTGCAACCTCTTTGTCGCTGAGGCAGTAGTTGTGCTGTGAGAGCAGCTGGCTGATTATCTGGTGTCGTGCGGTGGCATCTGGTAAGGGGACGAGCAACCGCTTAACAAAGTACCTTCGTAGAGACTCATCAATCTCTTCGGGTTTGCTGGTGGAACATACTACTAGAACATGTTCCTCTGGAGAACTTAGAACTCCATCGAGCTGGAGGAGGAGTTCACTCTTGATTCGGTTCACAGGACTTTCTTCGCTCAACTGGGCAGACAACAGCAGATCTACATCGCTGATGAAAACCACTGAAGGCTGCCGGCAGCGAGCGACAAGGAATGAGGCCTGGACAATCTTCTCGCCCTCTCCAAGCCATTTCGTGACCAGTGCGGAGCCACTAAGGAGGAGGAAAGCTGCGCCAAGCTGACTAGCCATACACCGGCCGAGCAGAGTCCGACCTGTGCCCTGAGGTCCAAAGAGAAGGATGCTGCGAGGTAATGTGGCCATACCGCTGAACATATCTGGCCTCAGAATAGGCCACAGGACCTCATCTTTGATGGTGGCTTTTGTCATCTCCAGTCCAGCAATGTCACTCCAGTCCACAGGGGGTGTCTGCTGCAGAATCTCAGTGGTAACCATCTCTACCAAACTAGCATCGCTGTTTTTTAACTGCTCCTCAGCAGGGTGGCTGGATGAAGTGGCCGTGCCAATGGAATGGGGGTGATGCTGTCTGTTGTCGTCACCGTGGTCACTCAAAACAGGGGAACCGAACTTTCCAAATGATTCGCCTGGCCGCAGGGATCCCAAGGAACCTTTGGAGGATCCGTAAGAAGGAGGGGTTAGTGCCCTTCCAGACTGGCTGCCGAATTTCCGCTGCTGATCCGGTGGCATTGACTGCTTTGTGGGCTTAAACGCCAAAGATGATGTGTCAGCGTTCCTGTCAAATCCATTCCCCCTGGTTGAGTCAACAAGACTGTTGTCTGGCATTCTGTACATGGGGCTTTGAGCAGAACGCTGCTGGCTGTAGTTGAAACTTCCATAACTGGAGTCCATATCTCCCTGGCCCGTCATGTAAAACGCTTTCCTTTTCAGTGTGTTGGCCGAGCTGCCGTTCAAAGGTGTTGGTGCAATTGGTGCATGGTTGTGGGACTGGTAGGAGTAACCGGGAAGGGTGGAAGGGGGTAGGGGAGTGGGGGCAGCGATGCCTGAGGGCAAGTAAGCTGAGGGAGGGGGTGCTCCTCCTGGGCTGTAGCCCGGGGCAACAGCAGTCTGTGGGGGATAACCTGCTGGAGGGTAATTGTAACTGGAGAGATTGGGGGAACTTGCGTTGTAGCTGGGCACTAGGGTTGGAGGTGGCGGAGGTGGAGGCTGAAGGAGCCCAGCGCTGTGCAAAGGTGAGGGATGTGGGGACGGGAGAGCTGGTGTGCTTTGCCCGCCACTGTAAGTGGAATGCAAGTACGAGCCATTGTAACTGCTAGCAAATTCCTGAGAGGGGATCCCCGAGTGCAGTGCAGTAGACGCATGATTCCCACAGTTACTGCTGGAGTAGCTGGGCTCGCTCAAGCTACTCGGCACCCCCATGGAACTGCAGACACTTGCCGTAACATCTGGAGGAGGCAGGGCGGGCGTCATGCCAGTCTTACTTACAGAAACCACATCTGCAGCACAGCTCATTGGGTAGATCCCCTCCTGCCATGCTTCACTCTCCGACTTGCGTCTGTTCAAGAGTCCTGGGGCACTCTCGGAGTAAGAGCACAGGAGCACCCGCTCGCTGGGACCCTCCAGGATACCAGAGTACTTCTCTGCGTACTTCTTCAGAAGGTTGGAGGCCGTCAGTGCTGATATATCGTCATTGGCCCAGGCATACTGGTAGGTCCGCTGCAGGTGTCCGCGGTATGCCTCTGCTTTATGTGCGGGGGAACGTGTGGTGGATGAGATGTCAAAATGTTGCTCGGCCCACTGCGCATGCTCTGGGGTCCACTGCATCTTTAAGCCTAAACAATCAACAAACAAAAACAAGCAGGTGTGAGAAACTTGCACTCATGAATAGAAGCTGCTAGATATGCCTAGCTGATTAATCTGAAATGGCTGAAATTCAGTTGATAACTTTAACATTTTGTGAATTTTGAGCCAAATATATGTTTTGCAAAGTTACGGCTTGCAAATAATAATTACATAATGTTTAAAGATATTTTCATGCATATATTTTGTTTTCAACATTTTTTTAGAGAACTGTAAATATTGCGAAAAATAAGTGTTAGACAGAAATCAGTGCTGGCCATTAAAAACAGAGGGGGCGACCACTGGGCTTTTCAGGGTTTTCTTTTTTGACACGTCAGAATCAATGATCCAATAAGCAACTGCTATTGAAAAGAAACAAATTACATACAAACGGCAACAACAAGAGTAAAATATTACCCCCCCCCCCCCCCATCCAGCTCTCCGAGAGTCCTGGCTTCATATCGCAGACACTGCTGACAGTTGGTATCGCAGGAACAGTGCAGATTTGGGCCTCCAACACCTGGTTAGCACAGTATAATGCACCTTGCACACAGCCGAGTGACACAGACATCGCAGGTCACTCTATAATCCAACTCTCATCTAAAGCAGTCCCAGACAGTTTCAAATCTGCTTGGAGGAGTGCAGCAAGGCAATCTCCCAGGCAGCGCTCTACTGCTTTCATCACACAAACTCACAGCACGGCATGAATTACAACAGCTTTCTGTCTGTCGCCCGCCCGCCTCCTGGAGCACAGGGAACTGAAAAAAAAAAAAAAAAAAACATGCCTGCCTCCCTCTCGTTCACTCTAATGCTCCCCTTTCTCTCTCCTCCTTTTACTCTGACGCTCTGGGTTCTGCCTCTCTCTTTCTCGCTTTCTTTTCTCTCCGCAGCCTCTGTCTTTTATTGGCTCTAGGGCTCAAAAGCCACCATCAAGTTTAATCCCAAACTCCATCTGCAAACACAAGCAGCTACATGCGCTGTCATCTTACACACAGCATGGGATTATCAAAGAGACATTTACTCAAGAGCCGACGGGATGACGGGGGTGGTTCGCACTCACACACTCTCCGTCTGTAGATAGACTTCTGATGACAACAGCGTTCGGCCGCAGTGTCCAGCAGGCGTGTTATTGTGCACACACCTCCCGCTTATCTGAGCTTACTGGGCCTAAGCACTCACAAACACTATTCATGGCACAAAGAAGAAAGATGTCACAGAAAACGACGCTGTTTACGAGCTTTTAGCCATGTGCCCACATACCTTGATCTCTAAAGCCTGTCAAATTACCTAAAGTCTGTACCTTTTCCTGTACTCAATGGCAATTGACATGATATAAACATGATATCAAAACATGATATAAACAGATGACCATTCCTTGTAGCATGTACATCATAAAAATAAATCCGTTGTCGGTTAGAATAAACAAAAAAAAAAAAAAAAAAAAATGATAACTACTGTAATGCTAATAGTAATAATATCTGTATGTATGTGTATATACTAGAATAGCAAGCAAACATCAATAACCCAATCTTCCTTGGGTTATTGAAAAGAAAACAGGATGACTTTGAATAGCATAGTTGTGTTAGGATGAGCTGAGCAAGTCTGCACATGTAATGCATGTACATGCTATATTTAATAAATGTTTGCAAGAATTTCCCTCATTATAAACTCGAAAGCTGCGAGAATGAGTAAAACTATGCGATATAGGCAAATATAATTCTATTATACAGAGATTTGTAAAATAAAATTCCATGACTTTTACTAAACTTTTCCAGGCCTAGAAATGGCTGTTTGCTTCCGGCTCGCTCTGTTAGTTTATTAAATGTTTATTAATTATGAACGTGTCGCATGTCCATATTGCACCAAAATGCAACACTGCACTCCCTTGGGTCCACAGCAACATACCTGCCGTGTGTGAAGTCATTGGATGAACGTTTCTCGACACAATAAAAAGGCAAACAGGCAGACAGACGCACAGAGATTCCTGCCTTTATTAGAGAGAAGAATATGTTCAGCCCCTCCCTCCGAAGCTTCGAATATTCGGTGTTGATTCCTATCGAAGCTCAAAAAAAAATGGTATTCGGACCAGCCCTAATACACACACACACACACACACACACACACACACACACACACACACACACACATATATACACACACACTATGCAAGAAGCTAAATATAGTATAAATCTAGTTAAAGACAACCAGGTTTTCCACCAATATAACAATATAGAGTTAAAACAACAATGCAATATTTACATGCATATATTTTTAATAAAACATTTTAATATACGAAAAATGCAGCACCTGTGAACATTGAGCAATGAAACTTAATCATTTTAATTCATGGAAACGGACACTTTGAACAGGTTTATGGAAATGAATCGAACTCAAATGCTGCTTTCACTACTGAAGCTTTTTCTTTTTAAGGAGACATAAAGGATTGTGAAACTACTCTAATTACATAGTCTTTCAATCACTTAATGAGCAAATTAAGAGTTCACGGAAGTCACTGCATTTGCAATATTACTTAATTTTGCATTGCCAGCTAAATCATCACAAATATAACCTAAATATTTAATATTTCATATAGCCCTAGTTGTATTTGCAGAGTCTGAGATGTCTACTCATTATGTCTCTATAAATAAATCCCCCCTTTGATACCCCATCAGTGTATTGTGTGTATATCAGAGCACTTTCTCAACAATAGAAGATGGGCATGTGGTTTTCCCTCGCCTGAATCCCCCAGCAGCCTGGCCAGACACCACACACACACACACACACACACACACACACACACACAGAGCTAATTAGCAGGATGATGCTGAGCTAATTGTGTTAATTTACAAGGTTTTAGTCAAAGGGATCGCTGCTTTGGCTGGCAAGGCTGTCAGGCCCGTGATTTAATGACTAAGAAAGGCTGAAGACAAAGAAAGCTGGCAAGAACATGGCAGACATGCCAGCAAGCCCATTAATAAAGCCCAGGGATAAAACCAGCGCCGCAAATCTAGACAGATGTCAGTTCTAGCACGATTATCAACTGATAAGCAATGTAACGCCTATGTAAGACTCGCTAGCAATAAAAACATTTCATTATCAGAGTCCAGACTTTCCCTTGTTCAATTTTCAAAAGCAGGTCTCTAGTGTGAGCATTTGTAAGTGCAAAATTGCTGCATGCAAACGTGAAAAATAAATTTATTTGATGCAATTATTTGATGCAAGTGACGTGACATCTAAATAAAAAAAAATTCTCAACAGATCCTCATGCATTTAACTGCAGACAAATTAGATTTTACACACCGTTTCACTGCTTTTTGTTGCTTTGCATCAAGGAAAAGAAAAAAGAAAAGAAAAAAAGTGCACTGTAAAAAGTTATTTGTTCTGAACTGGTAAATAAAACAGATTATTGGAGTACATTTTACAAGAAAATACTACATCAACATGTTGCATTAGTAGTATCATTGAGACACTATTATAGTTAAGTTTTTCATTTTCTTTTTCAAAATTTCATTTTTAGTAGTTGATTTTGATACATTTCTATACAGTTTTTATTAATTTATTTTGGTTTTAGTTATATTAGTACATAAAGTTAAACTAAATTAAAATGAGAATCTTTTGTTAATCTTCAGTTTCTTTTATTTCAGGTTAAATCAAATTTTAAACTTTCACTGACAATAATTTTGACTGTGCATGTATAAAATATACCTGCAAACAAGATATTTGATATCAGATTTCAGTATTTTTAATACAAATATCTACTTGTAAATATCGATTGTTGTCCTACAATAACCTACTAAACACCGGATGCATATTTTCCATCATCCGAGGGCAAGTTGTTGTTTTTTTATTTACCGTGTAAAAAGCGTGTGGCTGCAGTGCCGGCGAATATTACCTTGGGAATTCAGCGGTTGGACTATCTCCCTGCCTTTGTACATCCACTTGTTAATGCATTTATTACTCTTCTTTCATGTTCCACTTTGGAATATATATATTTATATATGGCTCCTCTCACAGGCAGGTCTTTGTGAGGAATGTGGGTGTTAACTTGCTCTACAACAAAGTAAGACATTTGAAGAGGTTGAAATCCTCCGCTGCGCACACAGAGGGATTTCAAACAATGCTCTCGTCTCGCAGTTTGATGGATTTTATGAAACGCACTACACTCGAACAAAAGAACAAATTCACTTCCCGTCACTATTACCGAGCCATTACAAAAAAAACCTTTCTAAACAAGATTAAAGCAGTTGGAAATGAGACATCAAGGATGTATTTTACGGGGGAATAGCGAGCCGCTCTGGACACTTTGAACTGGAGTACTCACCTCATGTATGTGCCAGTATTTGTAAATGGCTTCTTTTCTATTTTTATTCAATATGTTTACTTTGACACAGTGTCGTCCCTATAGCTTGTTTAAATATGAATTGGGAGCTTTGTGCAACGGCACCATTTGAGAAAGATTTGAGGATTATAATTGAATGATGAGGAGGAAAACGAGACGCAGAGAGAGAGAGAAGCAGAAGATGAATCGTGTAGTCTGAGCTTCTACTCCGACAAATCATCAGCTTCATTCCAGTCCAGTTTCAGTTAACACTGACACAAACATAAATAACACAAAAAGCACATCCTTATCGCTACTAGAGGTATAAAAGTGTCACTCGGGCCTCTCTAATCTATCATCGGTGAGCTCGCCAACTTCTTAGGGAACATGCCGACTAACACTCAACAGTGTGCTTCCTGTGACCATACTATAGTTTACAATCATGTCTCAGTTCATAAAGTCTTAGGGATCAACTGATATATTGGCTAGACATAATTCAAAGAAAAGCAACACTTTAAATCCAATTAGTTCAAAATGAGTGAATGCATTAAATAAGTATGAACAATACATTTGTTACACTATTTATTAATCTTTGTAAATGTTAGTTAATAAAACAATATGTTAGCTCAGGTCCATTAAATAATATTAACAGACACTTTTGGTTTAAATAATGTTTTAGAAATGTTAAAATGAACATTAAGGTAATAAATACTTTTGAAAGTATTTTGCATTGTTAAATAATGATGTAGTTAACTAATGAAACCATATTATAAAGTGCTACCAAAATGCCCAATTAAAATATAAATAAAATACAAACACATTTAAATAAGGTCTCATTTGTTAACATACAGTAACTACATTAGATAATTAACTAAAAATATACATTGCAAGGCAGCATGGCAGCTCACTAGGTTTAGGAACAGAGCAACCGTCAGCCCTAAGCAGCAGTAATTCTTCTCTGTGTAATCTGAATAGTCATATAATCACTTGTATTTGTAAGTGATGGTTGGAGCCAGCCTGAGGCCCCAAAGATCAATTTCCACTGATTGACTTCTCACAAAACCCCCTTTTGTTTAATTCACCACTGTCTGCTGGTCTACTTTACGGCTGGAAAATCTTAGATTACGCTGACCATTGTCACTCATTTGGGTGAGATGCCAAACAAAAGCCGGCAAGACTGATTGATCGCATGCGGGACTTCATTAGACGAGATATTCTGAAGGTGCATTGAATATTTTGCACATGATCTGGTGCTGGTGGGTTGCAAGTCTTTTCTGAAAGCCACAGATGCACATAAAATGCAAAATGCACAGTTATGGGATGTAAATAAATAAATTGTTGTTTGAAAGCGTGGAGAAGCGCTTCTCACATCGTTTGTTGACGCCAACAGACCATATCTAACTTTTGAGGAAAATATTAGTTACCTAAAACTGAAAACTTAAACTGAAATTATATATATAAAAAATGTTTTCATTACTTGAAGCAAATGTTAAATGAATAAATATTTTAAAAAAATAAAAATAAATTTTTTGGCTGTTTGCCAATGACATTTTTATTTAGTTTAACTTGACACTGAAAACAAATTACTAAAACAGAAGTAATGACAAAAACATCTCAAAATTACAAAAATTAACTCAAAATTATAAAAAATAACTCAAATGAAAATGGAAAATATAATGTATTCAAAATATTAATACAAATTGTAACAGTATCTTACTGATAATACAACACTGGCACTGGGTAGAAGTATGTCAAACAATCATTTTGAGGATCTCTAACAAAACTACACTAAGTAAAAGAAAATATGACCCAAAATACAATAAATAAAGGTTCACTTAAAGCAAAATGAAATGATGTTTGTGTTGATAATATATGGAGTGCAATGAATCATTGGCCATTCAGAAACATACAGGTGCATCTCAGAAAATTAGAATATGGTGACAAAGTTATTTGTTTCTTGTAAGTCATTTCAAAAAGTGAAACTTTCATATATTTTAGATTCATTGCATGTAAAGTAAAACACTTTAAAAGTTTTTTTTGTTTTAATTTTGATGATTAAAGCTTACAGCTCATGAAAGTCAAAAATCAGTATCTCAAAATATTAGAATATTTACATTTGAGTTTCAATTAATGACCATCTCTACAGTATAAATTCAGGGTATCTCTTGTTCTTTGAAACCACAATAATGGAGAAGACTGCTGACTTGGCAACAATCCAGAAGACGAACATTGACGCCCTCCACAAAGAGGGTAAGTCACAGAGGGTCATTACTGAAAGCTGTGGCTGTTTACAGAGTGCTGTATCAAAGCATATTAAATGCAAAGTTGACTGGAAGGAAGAATTTGGGTAGGAAAAGGTGCACAAGCAACAGGGATGACTGCAAGCTTGAGATTACTGTCAAGCAAAGCTGATTCAAACACTTGTGAGAGCTTCTCAAGGAGAGGACTGAAGCTGGAGTCAGTGCATCAAGAGTCTCCACGCTCAGACGTCTTCAGGAAAAGGACTACCAAGCCACTTCTGAACCAGAGACAACGTCAGAAGCATCTTACCTGGGCTGTGGAGAAAAAGAACTGGACTGTTGCTCAGTGGTCCAAAGTCCTCTTTTCACATAAAAGTAAATTTTGCATTTCATTTGGAAATCAAGGTCTAGAGTCTGGAGGAAGAGTGGAGAGGCACAGAATCCATGTTGCTTGAAGTCCAGTGTGATGTTTCCACAGTCAGAGATGATTTGGGCTGCCGTGACGTCTGCTGGTGATGGTCCATTGTGTTTTATCAAGTTCAAAGTCAATGCAGCCGTCTACCAGGAGATTTTGGAGCACTTTATGCTTCCATCTGCTGACAAGCTTTATGGAGATGCTGATTTCCTTTTCCAGCAGGACTTTAGCACCTGCCCACACTGCCAAAACCACTTCCAAGTGGTTTGCTGACCATGATATTACTGTGCTTGATTGGCCAGCCAACATGCCTGAGCTGAACCCCATATGGAATCTATGAGATATTTTCAAGAGAAAGATGAGAAACTGTCGATCCAACAATACAGACGAGCTGAAGACTCAATAGTGCCTCAGCAGAGCCACAGGCTGATCGCTTCCATGCCATTCCTCACTGATGCTGGAGTTTGTGCTAAAGAAGCCCCAACTAAGTATTGAGTGTATAAATGAACATACTTTAAAGAACTTGAACTTTTCTGTTTTGCAAATCCTATTTTTGATTGATCTTAGGAAATATTCTAATATTTTGAGATACTGATTTTTGACTTTCATGAGCTGTAAGCTCTAATCATCAAAATTAAAACAAAAAAACTTTTGAAGTGTTTTACTTTGCATGCAATGAATCTAAAATATATTAAAGTTTCACTTTTTGAAATAACTTACAAGAAAAAAAATAACTTTTTCACCATATTCTAATTTTCTGAGATGCACCTGTATAATGGCCATTAAATTCAAAACCAGAAACCACAATGGACTTTCAATAAACTTTTATTCTACTCCGTCTATGTCATGTATTAGGTTTTTTGTTCATGTATGTTTTGCAAGAAATTTTGGTTAAATTTTTTATGCTAAAACTCTGACTTTCTGGCTCCCGAAGTAGAACTCTCAACTTTCTCTTCTGAACATCCAACCATTAGTTGATCTGAATGAGTAAAGATGCGCCATACTTCCTCACCTATTACAAGCTGAAACCTGCCAGTAATTACTGATCATCTGTGCTCGTTAGTTCTGCCACTGATCAACACACTGAGTTTGGACGGCGAGGGGAACGGGAGCGAGCAGCGATACACTGCAGTGTGTAATTTCAGACACTGTGATCATGGCCAATGAGACAGAGAAGATGACCTTTTTCGGATCTATTAATCTGGCTAGCCTCGGCCGATTTTAAGCAAACAGCGGCAAGCTTGCGCTCTGTCTGTCCAATTTCCCAGTGCGTAAATTGGACAGCCACTCGCACCATTCTCAATTCATTACTGTGCTGCTGAAAGGAAGCTATGAGGTGGCAGAGGTGTGTGTGTGTGTGTGTATCGACTAGAGATGTACAGTTTGGTCATTCTGACTGCTCAAATACTCACAGATAAATCAGACGAGTCTGAGGGTCATAAATTGTTATTTCATACATACCCATCAGACTGACAGCTTCTGCTGTTGTCTCACATCTTTTAGCATTTTAATTGTTTTTGTCTGGTTTTCCTGTTGAAAATATCTAAAAATCTATAAAACAAAAGAAAAGGTAAATTGCACAGGATATTATTTTAATAAATA
Organism: Barbus barbus; assembly: GCF_936440315.1. Taxonomy (NCBI): domain Eukaryota; kingdom Metazoa; phylum Chordata; class Actinopteri; order Cypriniformes; family Cyprinidae; genus Barbus; species Barbus barbus. The sequence continues at coordinate 30,434,893 of NC_136739.1, read as the reverse complement.
TATATTGAATCATTTTATTTCTCTTACAACAATGGCAAATAGATTTATCGTACACTTGACAAAAAACAACAACTGGACAATGGGCTAATAAAAATAAAGTTTTATAAAATGGTTTTATGTCAGTTATTTATATATATTTTGCTGTAGTGTGTCAGTAGGAAATATCAGTTTACATTTCCACACATTAATTTTTCCATTAACTGTAATAATCCAGTGAGATATTTGTCTGACAACAGCCAGTGCTCCACACAGAGATCTGATCTGATCGCCATCCAGTCTGTCTGGAATGACATGAAGAAACAGAACAAACTGCATGAGACAGACTAAATCCAGAAGAACTGTGGCAACGTCTCCAAGATGCTTCAAGACACCAACCTGCAAAGTTACCATAAAAACTATGCGCAACTGCACCGAGGGCAAAAGCTGCTTTAAACACAATGACTGGTCACACCAAATGTTGATTTAATTTAGTTAATAGAAGTTAATTGATAAAGAAAATCTATTTATGCCATTATTTTTGACATCATCCTCATTTTACAGCATTTTTACACAAGTGTCTAAAATTTTTTACAGTACTGTAGCTTTGCACTTTTTTTCCACACACACACACACACACACACACACACACACACACACACGACAAAATGGGATAATTTGAAAGGCATTACATTTTAGAAGCAAATCAATCTTGTTTTAAAGATGTTTTGACTGGTAATGACAAAAATACAAAGAATTAAAATGACAATTATTAAAAATTTGTTAATTACAAATATTATCATCTAATTTTTAATAGATATGCATCAGATTGCATGATCTTATTGCTTTTGTTTCAGGATCTTGCACCATATGAATGGAGATAAGATGCTGTGTTAAGTTAAAAATACTGTTCATTCGTCCCGAATTAAATACTGTTAATTCATTGCTGTCCCTTAAACCAACCACAATTTTCACAAAAGGTTTGAAAATGATGAATAAATAAACCGCTACAAAGTCACTAAAATATCCTCCAGCACTTTCCTAGAATTGTCATGCAATCGTTTCTAGCAGAATTCCGTGGCATAAAAGGCCTGTTTTTGCCATTTCTCACTCGCGTTCGGTGCGGGTGGATGGACGCGGTTGACCTAGGAGGAAGCTGTCATAATTGAAACGTGGCCTAATCAGACTCATTACCATTTTGGGCAATTTGCACCACCAAAGATGCTTATTAGGTAACTGTGTTTAATAAAGCGCTCTTTAGAAAGCTAACAGTAATGAGCTCTTTAAAGTCAGCTCGGAGTGTGATTATGCCAGTGGAAGTGTTTAGCCTGCCGCGCACAGACTGCTACATTTAGTCTTGTGCAATGTCATAATTAAGCCATGCAACCTGCTTTCACTGCCTCACAATAGATGCGGCTGCGGCCTGTAAAACCTGGGAAAATATTTATAATTACTGATCATTACAGCCCAGGGATTTTTATCTGCGGATGTAAACACAATTATGAGAGCCTCTTGCTTTCATGTGCCTCAAACAGAGGACTCCATATGACAAGAGTGCAAATAGTGTGGACACACATTAATTACATTTATAAATAAAAACAAGCTCGTGTTTGTGTTTCAGCGCTCTACTGATCTCTCTCACACACACGCCTTTTCCCTTTCTCCTCTTTTGGAGCGAGTCTGGGATGTGCTTCTAATTCAATCGCTGCTAGAAATCATTATGGCAATTCATCTTACATATCAACTTAAAAGGTAATTTGAAAATCCATGTCGTCCTCGTTCAAATGCTGCCGGAGACCAAAGGTCATCGTTTAGCCCCTAATTTACTCAAGAAATTTAGTCAAGGCCCTCTAACTGCCGTGGAGCGCACAATTTTCCTGACCGTGGTGGAGGAGGACAGTTAGGGAAGGTTTATTTTTGTGGTTGCATTTCCAGTTAAGTAAGTAAGTAAGTAAGTAAGTAAGTAAGGAAGGAAGGAAGGAAGGAAGGAAGGAAGGAAGGAAGGAAGGAAGGAAGGAAGGAAGGAAGGAAGGAAGGAAGGAAGGAAGGAAGGAAGGAAGGAAGGAAGGAAGGAAGGAAGGAAGGAAGGAAGGAAGGAAGGAAGGAAGGAAGGAAGGAAGGAAGGAAGGAAGGAAGGAAGGAAGGAAGGAAGGAAGGAAGGAAGGAAGGGTTCACACTGTCATGACAAAAACAGATCTGAGTCACAAAAAAATATATATATATATAAATACATTTCCGATTTGACCCACATTTGCCTGCAGTGTGAACACAGCCTTAGTTTCCACAGTCTTTGTTAATTAGTTAATGAGAACCATCATCAAATGAAGTAACACCTGCAGAGTCACACTACCTTCTGGGTGCTATAATTTAATCAAGCCGTCTAAACACAATTAATCAATTAATTACTCTTAAATGCATGTCAGACACTGAAGTCCATCATTTAGTGATTTGGTTAATTGTGGGAGTGAGAGCAGAGACATGACAGGGAAACGAGTGGGGCAATGACAAACAGCCACATCTGAGACAGTGACAACCAGACAATGTTTAAAAAGAAAGAAATACTATTCTACAAGCATGTGTGTCAAGTCCATGGAAATGCTATTTTTGCATTTATGTCAATTCCAAACATAAAAAGCATTTACACCAAAATGCCAGTTGGTGTATCTATCAAGTAGAAAGTGATACAAATATTTTCCTTAGAGCTGCAATACACATAAACATTGTCAAAAATATTTTTCAAGGTAATTTTTTTTTTTTTTTTACAAATATCTCCAAATTTTCTTGAGTTATTTACTTTGAAAACATGAAATTTACCTTGCCTTGTCACAAAAGTATGTTGAATGAATACATAAAAAGTAAATAAATAAAATGTTTTGAGTATTCTTGCCATATGACTTTTTTTGTGGTTAAATCATAAAATAAAAAATAAAAATAAATATTAAAATAAATTCCTTTCTTATAATTTACAGACATACAGATAAACAAATATCCCTACATCTGGAGTTATTTGCTTTGAAAACATAATATTGCCCTTGCCTTGTCACAAAAGTATGTTGAATGAATTAGTTTAGTTTATTTATTTACAGGGGCAATGCACATTAATAAACATAAATTTATTTGGGCCAGAATTAGCCCAAAAGGCTATTTTTCATCTGTAGACCCTTGACAGAATGTTAAAAGGTCACCCTAAAAACAGAGACAGCGCATCACACATATACATATCATATGGAGAGAAAAGAGAGAAAAAAAAAATTAAATAATATTACAGAAAACAAATTCACACACAAACAGAGAAATCACTAGTAAAATACTAAATATATGAGAATTTTCTAAAACAAAATAAACATGAGAAAAAGGAAAGAGAGAGAGAAAGATGGCAGCAGAAGAGAGCAACATAGCCAAGAGCAATTAGTACAAAAGAAGTCTATTGTCAAGAATACAATACTAATGTTGACACAGTGCTGAGTTGTCAGTAACCATTTTTTAAGATGAGACTGAAAAGAGCCAAAAGTATGTAATCGTGTAATTGTTGATGGGACGGAGCTCCATTCCCTTGCAGCTTTGACCGAAATTACAGACTGACTAAAGTTACTTCTTTTGAGAGGAATAATACAGTCCCCTCTTTCCCACCCCTTGTAGATCGGTGAGCAGTTGTTCTAATATTCACAAACTGCTTTAGTGGTGAAGACAGGCTATGTATGACAGAATGACAGAATGAATGAATTAGTGCTGGGCAAATATTAATCACGATTAATCGCATCCAAAATAAAAGTTGTGTATAATATGTGTGTGTACTGTGTATATTTATTATGTATATATAAAGACACATATACAGTATATAAAATGTTAAAATAAATCAAATGTTTTGAGTTTTCTTGCCATATCACAACAAGCCTTGTCACAAAAGTAGGTAAATAAATGAATGTTTCAAATTTTCTTGTCACATGACAACAAACCCTAACAGCATTTTGGTTATATCACATAAAATAATATTTCTTTAATACAATATATAGACCGCTGCACCACCTAAACTTATTTTATGCCCCAATAAAAATTTAAATAAAAACATACATTAAATGTAATTTAACAAATAATTGAAAACATGTATCTGCATTGTTGATTTTTTTTAACAAATGAATAGATGTGAGAGGGTAATATCACATCACACTGAGCGCAGACACAGCACAGTATTAGACGAGACTCTGTACTGTAGCCGTCTTTTCTACGAGAGCCTGCCTGCTGACAACTAAGTGTGTGTTAATGCTGAAAGCATTTCACCTCAATCAAGCTGCTTTAGAGAGGACATTGTCACACCGAGCCGTGTGCTGGGACTGAATAGCTAAAGCACAAAACTCTTTTTCTCTTCTTTCTGCAGCGCAGCTGAATTCTCATTCCAACTGACACTCAGGCCTTCAGGCTTTTTCCAGCATGTCTGTTTAAATTTTCAGACTGACCTCTCTTCTGCAGATCTCTGCAGATTTGTGTATCTAACTCCAAACTCCTAGAGCTGAAAACAGCAACAGACCTTTTACTCAACGACACAACAGCTTTATGAGAACAACGTCATCACGGCCACCTGTAAACATTCAACATCAACTGAAATCAGAAGATCAGACCTATTCGGTGAGTGTTCATGTGACACGCATATTTCAAAAGATGTATGAATTTGGACTGAATTATCTACTAAACAGTAAAATCTCTAAAAAGGTGTAATTACTATATCACTAGCATCTCTAAATAGAAATGCAAAAATAAACATGTTGGCCAAACAGTCCTCCCATCTACCATTGGTCGGCTAAACAAAGTCCCGCCCCCCAAAGCATGCTATTGGTTTGAGCAAGTGTTACCACTGGCCAGGATGCTTGAAAAAACTGAAATGCTAAACTTAATTTTAAAAAATACAAATAAAAAGTGATGAGAATTAAATCTAAATCATGGGAATTAAAAATAAAATATGAATACAGAAATTGTTTAAGTAATACTTGGTGAAGTGGGCATACATATCAGTTAATACATTGATATGTTTGTAATAAATTATGATAAATAAATAAATTTGCTGATGTTATTATAATAATCATAATAATAATAATAATAATATTTTTTGTATTGGTTAATACATTATGTTTGCAATATACAATACATTTGGATGGATGGATGCTCATTATTATTATTATTATTTAAATAAATTAAAAATAAAATCACCCACAAAATATACATTTTAAATAATGGCAAATGAGAATAAAAATACTTGAATACTGAAATTGTTTAGGTAACACTTGGCAAAGTGGGCAGGACTATTGGTTAATACATTTATATATAATAAATTATTTTATATAAAAAAATACATAAATACTCAAATACAAAAAAATTTTTGTTGATGACATACATGACTGTTGGTTAATATACAGATGTGACATATACACACACACACACATACATAATTATTATTTAAATAAAATACTCAACCAAAACATACATCATTATAATTACTTATTGTTATCAATATTATTTAAATAAAAGATATACTCACAGATAAAATCATTTTTAAAATATTTAATAATTTAAATAAGTTGAATACAGATATGTTTCTGCAACATGGCAAAGTGGACATGACTACTGGTTAATATATTAATAAGTGTGAGAAATAATGCATTTTTAATAATAAAACAATATGCACTATATCACACGACTCATCTTCACAAAAAACATTTCAAATGACTGAAAATTACATTAAAAAATGAAAGTGACTGTAGAAATTGTCTAGATAACACTTCTGTGAATCTGCCAAATGCACAGTTTTTGAACGATGCGTTAACCTAAAATGCCTGAATATTAGGGGTGGGAGAAAAACAACCGATTCTCAGATGCATCGCGATTCTGAATCTGAGCTTGTTAAAGCTGCCACTGTCTATGATCTCATCAGTAATAATCAAACGGCCATAACTGACTGAGTAAAAAAATAAAAACCTATAACTATTGTCTGTAAACGTTCGGATACTTAAAGAACACTTATTTTAGTAATTGTTAGCTTATATAATAAAAAAAGTACATTTTGCACAAAATAAATTTGATTTAAAATTTGTATGAAAATGTAGCCATGTGCAGTAATATTGAAAACTGAGAATGTGACACATCATGATATTGAGTTGATACTGATAATCGTAATTGAATTGAATCGTGAAACCAAGATTCCTACCTCTACTGAATATCAGCCGATACATCGGCCTATCACATGGACAACACAACTCTGCCTTTCCCTAACCTTCTCTGAATGAGTCTTTCACACAGGAACAGTTGGTGCGCTTGACCACACTAACACACCAACAACCTGAAGTGGTCAATCCGTCAATATGTTTGCGAGTCTTGCATATGCGCCGCGGCGAAGCGAAGCCGCACTGAAGAAACTGGAGGCGGATAATGTGATAATTTCTGTCTAATGTACCATCTGCTATTGTATCAATGTCAGCGTTAGCATGAAGCAGCTTTGCTTTCCGTCTGTGGCCTGATGCTCTCAAAGGCTTTCAGCGGCAACTGCCAAAGCACTTACAACAGGAACCAAACAACACCGCCTGCCGCTTGTTTCCCATACAGACAAACATGATGACTGCTGGGAAACCAAAAGGCCCAAATCCAAGCCTACCTGCCAGAGCGGCGGAGAAATGTACACTGTGTACTTATCGTTAATGTAGTTGGCCTGTCAGTCAAGCAGTCAATTTCCACAGACAAGACCACTCTTTGTAAATCAGCGTAATATCCACGCTTCTATTCTGAGGGAAGACGCGGCGCAGACGGCGTGGACTGTGACAGAGCTGTAATCATTTCAATCTGGTAAACAGCGATTATGCCTCTCAAAGCGTCTGGCTGTTCAACTGATACGGCAGTCTCGTCTCTTCTCTCGCATGCTCCGGGAGACACGCGGCCTGGGTTTTAGCGCAGGTGCCTCGCGCCGTTTCAATCAATCCGCCAACTTCCACGACACTTAAGATGTGGGACTTTCCTGTGCAGCTTCTGATACAATATATAGGTGAGAATAAGTAAATTAATTCACAAAGATGAAGACGAAACAAACATTTTATCATTCAACGGCTCTGTGCTAACGTCTTAAACTACATGCAAATCTTTCAATAATGCAGTGCATTATCACGGTTCATCCATAAAACTGTGCTTCTGTTAGAGCGATACTGAAAATAAAATAAAATAATAAAATAAAAACACAGATTCATGCTTGCTTTCCATGCAAATCTGGAAATATTGCAAGGTATTCTCAAAATGAATCCATAAAACCAGACTTGTGTTAGACTGATGCAAAAAAAAAAAAAAAAACCCTAGTATTAAGAAAATAAAAGTACTTCAATTACACAGAAGAATAAAAACAATCATTTGATTTTTCAGGGGCCTCTAAATGAAAATAAAACTCCAGTTTAACGCTCATTTTCGACGCAAATCTCCACTCAATCCAATGTAAACTCATAATTCATCCATTCAAATAATCTTAGAGAAAACAGTGTTTGTTTTAGAGTAATACTGTAAATAAAATAGTAAATGAATCCAAAGATGAACTCAAATCAATCATTCTGTCTGTCAAGGGCTCCAGAATGCAATTAAAACCACAGTTTAATGCTTATTTTCCATGCAAATCTTTAAACAACGCAATGTAAACTCAATTCATCCATAACACAGAAACTGCTTCTGTTACAGTGATACTATAAATAAAAGAAAAGGCAACGCTGTAAATTAATCCAAAAAGATAGTCAAATCAACCATTTTATCATTCAAAGGTTCCAGAATGCAACAAAAACAAAAAACTTTGCTTACTTTTTCCATGCAAATTTTCTAATAATGCAATGCAAAAACAGTTCCATATGAAAGAAATCATGAGGTAAAAATGTAGAAAAGCAAGACCAGGTGAGACTTTTAATGTTGTCCCACAAGTGTCACTATATCTGCCCAGTTCAGTAATGTCACATATTTATGAGGGAACAGGATATTTAAAAGAAAGAATAAAAAAAATAAAACGTAGATGGGACTAGAATTTTTCCATAAGGAGTTGATTGGATGGTAAACAAAGTCAGTGCTACATATTCCCCATAAAAAGTCCTCGCCAGCTGTAGTGTAGTGTATGATATACCCATCTTCAGCCTGTTCTTACGCTGACATTAAGGGCAGCAGAATCGTCTCATCTGCTCGGGTCTCATCCATCAGTCTAACTACAGTGAGCTAATTATTTAGCCCATAACCCAGACGCGATGCACATTACATCGGCTGAAAGATAAATCATTACACACGCTACGCTTTCTGATATTAAGTGGCTTGTAAGTACAGTGGATGCATCATATTTCAAGAGCAGACAATATACACAGACACGGCAGCCAGAGTAATGACCGGCCATTATCTTATATTGCTTGCAATAATAATTTTCAAGAGACTCATTTGGTGAAGGGTGGTCCATCAGATGTTTGGGACAAAGACTTTCCTACGTAATCCAAAAATCGCTTTTTAAAGGTCATTAAATGAAGACACAGATAAAACCCTGGGGAGGTTATTTTTACATCTAAAACGCCATTGATCACAGCACATCATGTGCGGTTTATAAATACATCATCACCTTTATACGTCACTTCAATAATATTACAAAAACAAATGACAACTGCTGTATCTGTTGCAGGAACAGACCAAAGGACAATATAAAATATAACATTATTTTTCTGGCAGTAAAAAAAACTGGAAACCATGCAGTGATCATTTTTAACTAAAACTAAAGATATTTACTAAAACAATCAATCAATCTTTTATAAATTGCTGAACAGTTTTGACATTTTGACGCATTACTAAATAAATACAAAAAGGACAATATAAAAATTCATAATATTTTGACTTTTTTTTTTTTTTCTTTCGCCCTGCAATATATTTAGTAAAAAAAAAAAAAAAAAAAAAAAAGGCAAAATGCACTGATTACTTTTGCTGAAAATGAAATTTACTATAAAAAAAAATAAAAAATAGGGTCCTTATATATATATATATATATATATATATATATAAGGACCCTATTGGAATTGCTCCGTTTATTATTATTCTTCTGCTTCTTCTCCAAAGTGAATCGCATTTTTGAGGCCTAAACATGCTCCAAAACTCATGAAACTTTGCACACGCATCAGAACTGGTGAAAATATACATCTGATTTGGATTTCAGGAGTGGGTGTGGCAAAATGGCTCGATAGCGCCACCTATAAAATTTCAACGGAGTGTGCCTCGAGCTATGTTTCACGTACATGCATGAAAAAAACAAAAAAAAATCCTGTATGATTTTTGTGCAGTTTTTGTCATTTTCAGGTCTCGTACTTTAACAAACTCCTCCTACAGTTTTAATCGGATCGTCTTCAGATTTGCTGAGTGTAATCATTTGTGTAGCCTTTGTGATGTTAAATTGCGAAGATCTTGAGTTTTCGTCAAGGGGCGTGTCCCTGGCGGCCTGACAAAATGTGATGTTTCGCCATGAAACAGGAAGTTGCTGTAACTCAGGCAAGCAATGTCCGATCTGCCCCACACTTAACAGGTTTGATAGGAGTTCAGTCCTGAACACATCTACATGCTCATATTCAGTTATAGTCATAGCGCCACCTGCTGGCAACAGGAAGTGACCTGTTTAACACTATTATGGACTCCTAGGATCATATTAAAAAGTGTCAGCAAGTGTTAAATAGGCTGGCAACATGCTAGAAACATACTAAAACATGATAGCAACACTTAGCTAAGTGCTATTAATGCAATGAAACAGGAAGTTGATGCAACTCAGGCATGTAGTGTGCAATCTGCCCGAAACTTAATATGTTTGAGAGTCCTGTCCTGAACACATCTATATGCCAAGATTCAGTTATAGTCATAGCGCCACCTACTGTCAATAGGAAGTGACATGTTTAACACTGTGATGCACTATTAGAAACACAGTAAAATATGCCATTGTGTGCTAAACATGTTACAAACCTGCTCAAACATGCTAGCAACACTTAGCTAAGTGCTAAAGCATTTAGCTATTAATACTATGAAACAGGAAGTTGTTATAACTCATGCATACAATGTCCAATCTGTCTGGTAAGTGTCCTTGCCTGAAGACATCTACATGCCAATACTCAGTTATAATTATAGCGCCACCTGTTGGGCAGCAGGAAATTTGGCATATATAAATGACTTTGACATATTCCTCCTATATTTACCACTTTAAAAGCATATTGCCCACCATTTGCTGTTTTCCTATGGCCACGTGATGGCGGTGAGCCCGGGTGCGAGGGCCCTTTCATCACTGCTTGCAGCTTTAATTTGTCTTTATTATCTTTATTATTATTTTATTTTTTAATAGAGATTTAAACTATATTCGCTATATACAATGCTTAAATTTATGTACGGGTTTTAACAAATTATGTAAGGTTTGTGCCACTGCTGCTCTAAACTAACAGCATTGCTGATTACCAAAGTATTTTTTTAGCTTTCTGTATTGGTTAGTCCTCCAATATGCATAAGCTCTTTAGTAACAGTAGTAGGCTATTTCTAATGCTATAATATAATTATTGCTGTTATCTATGAAAGAAAGGCAGAGCACTTTATATTATTTTCAGATACCCAATTACAGTCAAAAAGTATATAAACAATGCCAGCAAGATTGCAAGCTGTTGCAAGGCCTGGGAGGCCATTTGTGTTATTGTGTGAATTAATACTATTTGGTTGTTTCAGTTTGTTATTTGCCCAATAAATTACTAACATTTTTAGATATAAACAATTTTTTGACAGATTCCTAAAATATTTGTGTTTTTTCTTTATTATGACAGGTGGTCTAATAAATTAAGCACTGTATGTTTTCATAGCAGTTGGCACGTTTGTTTGAAGGACATCGGACAATGTGGAATAGTGTGTTTTTTGTCAATAACATATATATATATATATATTTTTTTTTTTCTTCGATTAATCGAAAGAATAATCGTCCAACTAATCAATTACCAAAATAATCGTTAATTGCAACCCTAATATATATATATATACTGGCAATACATTTAGTAAAAACCTGGAAAATATGCACTAATTGTTTTAGCTAAAAATAATAGATTTATATCCTGTTTGAAAAATAAGATATTAAATATTTAGAACTATTTTTCTAATAGTACATTTAGTGAAAAAATTTGGAAAACATTCACTGATTATATTTTGAATTGCGAAAGCTATTTGCTAAAAAATATTTAAATGTATTTCTTTGATAATATTAAGACAAATGATAACAGCTGTGTCTATAACAGGAATAGACTAAACAGATTTGTGTTACATTAGAAAATAATTTTCTGAACAGTGAATCCACAGGAGGAAATTATTTAACTTTACTACTACTAATTACTAAAAAAAAAAACTATTTAATACATAAACACACACACACACACACACACACACACACACACACGTGTATTGCTGATGTATACCAAGATCATAAACACATATGAACTAATATCTAATTGCATTAATTTGTTCATTAACTGAACTATAACAGACACTTGAGACAGCTCATGCCTTGCTTTAATAGCCATCATCTTAAACACTCCAGACAATCATATTAATCAAACATAATTAAGACTAATAAACAAAAGATGGTCAAACAGAAAAGGCAAATCTAGTTACAATTCATACCAAAGTGGAAACTTGCACATGGGAAAAAGAAAAAGCATATATCCGAAAAAAAGAGATTTGATGAATGGTTCAGGTCAGATAAGGAGTCTTGTGAAGAGCGTCGTGCCCTTGCAAAAGCTTCATCACAAAGTGTCTTTTTGTAACTTCACAAAAAATGTAATGGCTATAGAAAATGCTTCTTTTTCAGTACTATGACTTTAGCACTTTATAACATAACTCCTTCAAACTTTGCAAATTTAATTTAGATAAATAGTCAAATAGAAGAATGCAGCCCAAGGACGGCAAATGGGGCAACGCTGTTCAAAAGAAGGGGAGAAAAAAGAAACATCAATACTTGGACTTTTTTGGAGTGGTGGAATAATTTTGATAGAATCAAATTAAATCAAAAATATTTCAATAAAAATGTCATCTGAATAACAACCTTCTACAATAATAACGACTGATTAATCAAGAATTCTTTCATTTAGTTCAGAAACCCAAATGTAATTAGTGTGAAGATATTTTATATGTTGATTTATCCTTCATAAATCTCATTTAAACAACCACTTCAGCTTTGCCTGATTAACAGGAAAACTGAAATGTCAAGAACAAAATCAATAAATAACTCATTTACCGGTCATGATTGCCTTAAAGCAAAAACTAAAAATACACTTGTGGCATTATTTCTATATTATTTGTACCATTATCCAAACATGCATGCTTAAAGGTGCCATAGAATGCATTGATACAATATTTTAAATTGTTCTCTGATATCTACATAGAAGGTATGTGGCTTCGGTAAGGGCAAAAATGATCCAGAAACGGTTTTACATGTGCATTTACAACCCTAGGATTTCTCTCTAGAATGAAACGGTCTGTTATTGGCTTATTTGGAAGGGTCATGAATAATAATGTTGAGCTCTGCTCTGATTGGCCGTTTCACAGTACGGCTCATCAGCAAGAAGGAAGCACAGGGAGGAAAATATATATTTAAATACTTTCTCTCGCAGTTATATCGTCGGGTAATTATACTGTATATAAAATGCAGGCATCAGGGAGCCGCTATTAATATGCGGGGCACTGAAACTGCTTTCAAATGCACGATCGCTTTTTACTTTCACTTTCAAGATTCACGATCACACGTACTCTGTTTATACAATAGAGCAGCAGTACTTACCACACATTTTACAAGATCAGATGCTTGTCAGTGGTGCTCAAGATCTGTAAATCATTCGCCATCATCCTGAGTCATACTGCTACTGCTAGCAAGGAGCTAACCATGTCCCTTTAGTGGCTCGTGTTATTTTATTAGAACGCGTTATTCGTTTTCCGTACATTTCTGAAAACAGGCACCAACCCATCCCTGCACTTCACATCCCCTGCACAGCCTGGAACTAGGGATGGGCGATATGGCCTAAAAAATTTATCACGATAATTTCAGGTAATTATTGCGATAACGATACAAATGACGATAATATATATATATATATATTTATACATATAAACACACATATATATATATATATATATATATATATATATATATATATATATATATATATATATATATATATATATAAATTAAGTTTTAAAGATTAAGATTATTTCATATAGTATTATTAATGCAATTAACTTGAAACTTTTGTTTTTACCTTTGTAATGGCATTTTTCTAACTATTAAAAGTATGGCATCTTTTATGTCAAATTCAAATTGGACGTTTTTCCACTCTTTGTAACCACCATTTTTCTGTACACTTTGCATATTACGGTAGTTTGCTCCTCATCTGATTTTCTGTAACCAAACCAGTTGCAAATTGTGGAGGTAGCTCCTCGCGTAACAACAAGCTCCTCCTCATGGTGCGTTCACACCAGACGCGACTGAAGCGTTAAGCGCGAATGATTTACATGTTAAGTCAATGCAAAGACGCGAATAGACATCCTGCCGCGCAATTCGCGCGAATGACGCAGCGCAAATTGAGCGTTTAGAGCGAAATTCTATATTATGCTCTCTGTGGCAGTCATACATGTGCGCCTGGCAGAAGCCCCGCCCATGACGCGAATTCGCATCTCTTGTGCAGTGAATTTCACGCGCGAATGAAGCGAGTAAACCCAAAATGTTCACGCGTCCAACCACGCGCGAATAGCGCGATTTATTCGCGCAAGTCGCGTCCGGTGTGAACGCACTGTCAGCCTCACGTCCGCCTTCCGCCATGCTTGTTTTCACTCCGCACGTGAACAGTGAATCGGGCGCGTACAAAACTACGTCATCAACTAGACTTATCGTTATTATCGTGAGGAGACAAATTTTTATCGTGAGGAGAATTTTCAACGGTATATCGCAAACGATAAGATATCGCCCATCCCTACCTGGAACATAACATTTATTTCCATGATCTGCCAGTTTCACTGTTGTCCTCGCTTGTTTCTTCACAATACCTGCAGAACTTCTGATGGCTTGGCCTAGAACATGGGCGGGGTTATGCAAATGTTGGGGGCGTAACTATTAGTGTTCCCGACTGTTACGTCACAGTCAGTGTTATGTTCCGATTCGCCTATTTTTCAGTGTCTTTTTTATTCATGAGATTTACATAAGGAGGAGGAAACAATGGTGTTTGAGGCTCACGGTATGTCAACTCCATGTACAGAACTCAAATTATTCAACTATGCCAAGATAAATACTAGGGCTGTCGCGGTGAAGGAATTTCCCTTGCGGTAATTTTGAGTGGTTCAATAGCGCGGTATGCGGTATTACCGCATATGTATGTATGTATGTATGTATGTATGTATGTATGTATGTATGTATGTATGTATGTATGTATGTATGTATGTATGTATGTATGTATGTATGTATGTATGTATGTATATATATATATATATATATATATATATATATATATACATATATACATATACATACACATATATATACATATACATATACATACACATATATATATACATATATATATATATATATATATATATATACACACACACATACACATATATATATACATACACATATATATATACATACACATATATATATATATATATATATATATACATATATACATATATACATATACATACACATATATATACATATACATATACATACACATATATATATACACATACACATATATATATATATATATATATATATATATACACACACACATACACATATATATATACATACACATACATATATATATATAATCTGTGTGTATGTGTTACGATGTAATGAGGCCATATTCAGAAACCAATGAAACCGAAACTAAATCGCTTTGAAACAGGAAGTGAAGTAAACAGAAGAGAATGACAAAATAACGGTCTACATAACAAAACATAAACATGATAATAAAATTGTTAGTCTATTGTTAGCCTATTTAGCAGTTTGTTCTGATTCTCGAATCTGACTGACAAGATACTTTTTCTGTTGATGCGTGTTCTAGACAG
Organism: Barbus barbus; assembly: GCF_936440315.1. Taxonomy (NCBI): domain Eukaryota; kingdom Metazoa; phylum Chordata; class Actinopteri; order Cypriniformes; family Cyprinidae; genus Barbus; species Barbus barbus. Next base: position 30,419,809 of record NC_136739.1, on the reverse strand, counting down.
GCTATGAATCAGTTCAGTTTCATTGTTTCGCCACAAGGTGGCATCAAGAGACTGTCTTTGAGTGAGTCTTTAAACCGTTCATTCAACTACACGTTCAAAAATGCTGATTCATTCAAAGAGAGATGGAATGAAACGCGCTGTGGCAATCATTTTAACTTTTAGCGCCACTTTTAAAGGCTCAGCTGACCAGCAATGCATCGATGCTAAGACAGATTTTGCTTTCCTTGGACATGACAACCTGTTTTCACAAATATACATGACTCGGCCTGAAGGACAGACGCAGGTAATCGCACGCGATCAGTCGATCTCTCTCTCATTCGCTGTCTATTTAGGCTTGTTAAGTGTAAATTTACTGAGCTTCTGTACAAATCAGCATGGTACACATTATCATTACTAATATTCAGTACACATGCACGAAGTGTAAAACAAGAAAGGTGTAACCTTAAGAAAAAGACAGCTCAAAGACGGAAATATCGCGGTTGCTGCGGTTGTTGCATTCATCTGCGGTTGTGCTCGTCAATAGCGCGGTATTGCGATATTGCGGTTATCGCGACAGCCCTAATAAATACACTTTTAAGTTATATATTAAGGAATCTTTTCCAAGCTAAAATAAAAAAGTAACTGATATAATGTGTGATATATTTAGTTTGCCCTTAAGTTATAGTGTCAAATAAAACTGACATTTAATTTTAGATGCACTATATAATGTTTAAATTCACTTCCTTATTAACTACAAAATATAAACTAATAAAACACTTTATAAGAGAGCAGCTGCTGTGTGAAGTCACATTTGGAAAAAAAAATAATAAAATAAAATGACAAAGCGGAGAGATGTTTGACTATACTACCATGTATAGTTAATACATTTTAATAAATTAATAAACATTAATAAATGTTAGCCTCAGTCCAAACACCGAAATATTGGAAATTGCAAAAATACATTTATAAAATGGCATAAAATTACAACATGACAAAATAAAATGACAAATCCGAGAGATGTTTAACTACACTACTGTGCAGTCAAACTCCATTCGCTATTTCCAGCAAGTCTGTATAGGTCCAGAGAGTAGGTGTCTGCATTAGTCTCCTGCAGTTCTGAGTGCTACGTTAGAGTTTGACAGCCATGAATAACCTCTGTAGAAACACCTCTGCTGAACCACTGACGCATTACAGAAATCATCCACATTATGCAGATTACCATCGCATTACGCCACTCATCCTTCAGCTCCACACTACAGAAGAGCTGCACTCATTTAGTCTAAAACTTCCTTCCATGTTTAACTTGTTTAACAAATCTGACTCAAATAGGGCTTTAGAGTTATGCATTAACATTTCTGCTTAATGCATAAATCTAAAACAGTATTAGTTCAGAGAAATAATAAAAGTTGTCTACAAAAATCTATTAAATGTTTGTTCATCAGAACAGATTTGGAGAAATGTAGCATTTCATCACTTGCTCACCAATGGATCCTCTGCAGTGAATGGGTGCCAAACAGCTGATAAAACATCACAATCCACACCACTCCAGTCCATCAGTTAATGTCTTGAGGAGACCAAAGCTGCGTGTTTGTAAGAAACAAATCTATCATTAAGACATTTTTCAGCTTCAAAAGGTCGCTTCTGACTAAAATATCCATCCATAATAACTCTTCCTCTAGTGAAAAATTTATCTTGTCTGAATCAGGAGAGAAATCTGCACAGATCAAGCACCGTTTACAAGCAAAAAAAAAAATACAAATATGATGGTAGATTTTGATGTGAGACACAACAGAAGATGATTTTTTTTTTTTTTTGCAGGAGCAAGCATTATTATGGATTATGGATGTATATTTTAGCCAAAAGCGAAGTTTTAAAGGTACAACACTTTAATGATGGATTTGTTTCTTACAAACACACAGCTTTTTAGTTCACTAGATGTTAACTGATGGACTGGAGTGGTGTGGATTACTTGTGGATTATTGTGATGTTTTTATCAGATGTTTGGACTCATTCTGATGGCACCCATTCACTGCAGAGGATCCATCAATGCTACATTTCTCCAAATCTGTTCTGATGAAGAAACAAACTCTGCATCTTGGATGGCCTGAGGGTGAGTAAAATTTCAGCCAATATTCCTTTTTTGGATGAACTATTCCTTTAACTTGAAAGCTACATGCCAGTTTAAACCCCTTGTAATTACTTGTGAAATTTACAAGCAATTTCTGAGTGAAATTCATTTCAAAGCAAACCCTACACCATTTTTTTCCAGTGCGTATTGGCAGCATGTGTTTGTAAGTCAAGCTTGAGCTGAACCTGTTGTGGCTAGCAAGGCGTTTCGGTAGCCACCTGGATTTCTGTCCTCCGATCAGAGCAGTCAGATCATGTTCGGCTGCTGAATGTGGAAGTAAGCTGGCCCTGACTCAAACTCTGAGCAGTCCATGCACTGAATAATGCATCCCGCGTGTCACAAGAGACCCTCTGCAGCAATTTCTAAGCCAGATTTAAATGTTCACACTCAATTGAGTCCAGCTATGATACATAGACTCGCTTCAACACACTCATCATCATCTACATCCCACCTGAACGTAGTTTTATGATACTCTCACTGGGGATGAATATAGATCAGAAACAAACACAGATGTAAGACAAGTTAAACAAAGAAGACTTAAAATACCCAAGGGCTGTTTTTCACAGGATGTTCACGTTTGGGTTGCGATTACTGGTGTCTACAGCCAAAAAAAGGCCATGTGCTGGACTAAAATTGCATTTATGATTATAGTCTTCGCAGAAGCTTTCTTGCCAAAGATTACAAAGCTTACAAGACTTGAGACAATAAAACTAAACGCTCATGCCACATGCAATTTAACACCTCCTCGACTGTGAAAAACAAACTTTGGCGCCTCAACAATGCTTTCCTGACAGAAGAAGAAAAATGACTCGTGTAGAATGATAAAATGGTTTGCCTACTTTTTTTAATCGCATGTATGATTGCTTAGCTCTACATCAAAAACTAGCGCTGCACGAGTAATCGGAAAAATCACGATATGGCTGGATTTTGATATGACTTGATATTGTGTGATTATAAAATGGCAAAGGCTGCTATTTAACTAAATATGTGCTCCGTATATCTGTCTCTATTCTGTTTTCCATCAAAAAAGGTTGATGGTTTAATGTTTGAAAATGAAGAAATTAAGACAGCCTTAAGTAATAGAACTGTAATCTTAGTTTATATATATACTGCACTTTTTGTTACAGTAAAATAGCAATATTTCTTATTTGTTTTTATTTAGATTTTTTTATATTCAATAATAATAATAATAATAATAAAGTAGTAGTAGTATGCAGCCATATTGATACATAAATCCCAAAATGGCACACAACAACACAACAAACCTTGATTGATTGAAATTTTAAAATTAAGAAAGCCATAAATATTAGTATTCTAATTTGACATATTTTGTTTGTACAATTTGGTAGTCATTTGTATATTTTGTTTTATCTTTTTTTTTTTTATCTAGTGATAATGGTAACAACAACAATAGTAATATTTTCTTAAATATTCAATTTTATTTTACATTGAAATATTACATTAATATATTTTAATGTAGTAATAATAATAATAATAATAATAGCATTATTATTATTTCATATCCATTTTATATAAATGTATGATTTAAAATGAGATATCACAAAATTTTTGCCAAACTGTGCAGCCGTAAAATGTACTTTTGTTTTTAAAATATAATTTCAAATTGCAATTAAATTTTCCCCCAAATTGTGCAGCCCTTTGTTCAAATCTTGAACTCTTGAATCATCTCTGGCTTGCTACCTAATCTAGAAAAACCTGCAAATTGTATACTATGAAAACTGTTGGATGCTCTTTGACAAAGTGATTCTCTTCTCTTTTGTAAGTCACTTTGGATAAAACCCTGTTGAATGCATGACTGTAAATGTAAAATGTATTAATATTTCAATGCCCAGGCAGCGTTTAGGCCTTGCAGTCATCCAGAAGTGTTATTTATCTTGAATAAAACCAGCACACAGGTACCATTTATCTAAAATCTGAGCTAAACAATTAGCTCACACCGGGTAAAACATTCAAATGGTTCACTAAACACGGACGGCAAACAGATCCGAGAGAGAAAAACCCTCAGGCAAGGTGTTAAGTGAGCAAGCGAAACAATCCACAACACATCTCTGGCGAAATTCATCACGGCATGCTTAAAACGGACTCGCGCGTCATCATTCAAATGCAAATTTAAATGCTCCAACCTTTCCACATAATCACAGATGATTTTATAGCTGATGAGTTGCGCGCTGTTGACGGCGCATATGCGCGGCCTAATAGCCCATGATGGCGTTCTGCCTGACTAGCGCTCCGTCGTGAAAAGATTCAACTGTTTCACATTTGGCATTTTCTTATGCAAAGCAATAATTCCCGGGGTCCTGCGCATACGTGGGGCGTCACTACTCTGTCCAAGCGACGCTCTTTAAGACACGCCGCCGAAGGTCAAAAGAGCCGAACCCGTTACTTTTCTCGAAAGAACACGCGAGCGGTGGGCCAGAGATGTTTCACCGCAACCGAGAGATTTCAGCCAAATACTGTCATCTGCAAATCAGCACAGCCTACGTGAAAAGCTGCAGAACTCGCCGACAGACATTATCTATCAGCTATGACCGCATGGTGTGATATGCACTGTGCAAAGATAGAAACACAGGTTGAGATTTTGCTATGCAGTTTTTGCATACCAAAAAGGGAAAAGAGCATTACATTATGAGCCCCAAAATATGAGGAAGAACTTAAAGGGATAGTTCACTGACTGCCATTGACTTCCACAGTATTTGTTTTACCTACTATTGAATGGCTACCAGCTACTGTTTGGTTACCAGCTTGCTTCAAAATATATTTTATGTTCCAAGAAAGAAACTGATTCAACTTGAGGATGAGTAAATGATGACAATTTTCATTTTTGGGTGAACTGTCCCTTTAAGAAGTTTCAGGTTTAGTCGTTTAGAACTGCATAATGTTGCAAATTGTTGAATTAAAACAGAACTGATGTTGGAATATTAAATCAAATAAAACAAAACTCTGCTTTCCCACATTTTTTTGTTATTAAAATAACATTTAAATAAAAATATTTTAAAAAATGTATAACAATTCTATGATTTGCAACATATTTTTAAATAAAAATTTAAATGATATAAATAGTATTATTTTGTTTTATTATTACTTTTATTAAAAAGGCATTTTAATAAAACCATTAATAAAATACAGCACACATATATGAAACTCTTTAAAATAATATTAAAATAATATAACTATTTATTTTAAATACTTTTTTTTTCCTGGCCAAAATATATTTCAAATATATACTAAATATATGTTGTACAGTGAGGCATAATGAAATATATTTCTGACACTGAAAAAGTTATTTTTAACCTTAATATATCAAACTATATTTAAAAATGTAATTCAGTGAGAAAATACATTTGAATGGATTTTCTCGGATTGAAATACATGGAGGGCTTTAAAATGTTATTTATTTATATTTTTTAAACATATTTACAAATAATATATTTGGAATTTTTTTTTAGCAAATATTTAATCAATATTTTATATATTATACAATTTTGTGGTATGGGATGTTTTGTCTTATTTTGGGGCATTCAAATATTCTTAATTTTTAAAATATAGAAGACAATTGCAGTTAAGAATAATTTTCTTCTTAAGAACATTCCATTAATTCAGATCCAGGACCAATAGAGTACTTTGTTTACTGAATTTGACTGTACATTGTGATATCAACACAACTGATATTGATATAGCTATTAACAGTAATGCAACAAAACTGAGCTAAAATCTATAGGCCTATATTTCCTCCTGAAAGCACTGGCGTGTTGGTTTAGTTGTAGAGCACAGTGATGCAGCTGTGAAGATATAAAGCAGATAGACTGTCTTAGAGGTCTGGATCAGTTGTCTCTCTCCAGAGATTACTTACACACTTCAAAGACGAGCTTCCCAAGCCTGCGACCTCGCTACACGAAGCCTCATTGACCAAAATCCACTTCCCCCCAAACACGCACATCCTCAGAGCTCGCCGTAATCTCCATAAGGATGTTCACACGCAGCTGCCAGCGCAAAAAGCCGGGCAGGAAGGAAGAGCAGATCTCGTAGTCTAGCTGCCGTTTAGATGCATAGCACTTCTCCTCTGCACATTTAATAGCAGCAGTGGGCCGTTATTGGAATTAGAAGCCAACAGGCCCGGCCCGCCGCAAATGAACTGATTACCTTGTTCAGTGGTCCGACGCAGGATTGTGATTACCTCACACTCTCCCCTCATTACACACACAGGAATAAAAACCCACAGCGAACGGAAAAAAAAACAAAACCTGATAGGAATAATCAGATTGCTGTTAACACGCTGTTGATGGAATTAATAAACAGCTGTGCATGCTGATGTTCACTCAGCTTCTGTTTACTTTTACAACTAAAAACAATATCTGGAGTGATAGAAACTATACTGTTACCACTAAAACACCAGTTACTTCGGTTCTTGTTAAAGCTTGAGTACTGTCATATCATTGTCAAGTGATATAGGACTGAAAACTAGTATGAAATGCTTTCAGGATATATATTTTTTAAAGTTTTTGATGACAGTGGCAGCTAATTTATTTTAGCAAGTTTTACTGTTTTACTGGGCAAAGGTGTGATTAGTCTACTGTGCTTTATTTCATATTAAAAATATATTTTATTATTATTGGTATAGTAGTTACTATTATTATTATTATATTGAATAATGATAGCAATAATGCCTTCTAGTACAATCTAGTATTTGTTTTTATAATCACATTAAAAAATGTAATATATCTTCAATATTTTTATTAACATGTTATTTCTTATTAACTCCAAACTTTTCAAAATATTATTTATCTTAAATATATTTCAAAGATGTTAAAATATTATTATTATTAACAATAATAATAAAAACAATATCTTAAAATTTTGAAATATTTAATGTTTATTTTTTATTTAAATGCTATTATATAATTTTAAAAAATAAATTTATGAAGGTGAGAAAGTAGTCATTAATTTGATTAATATAAGCTTAAATTCATGATACTGAGAAAGAAAGAAAAAAACAAACAAATCTTCAAGAGGAGATTATATCTTGCTACAAGGACTGTTTGCTTGAAATGATGGTTCCTCTGACAAAACATCAAGCCATTTCAGAGCAAACACGTATACCAAGATATATACTGAATATTGTCAAAAGGCTGCAAAATAGCATCTGAAATACAGTAGTAGTAGTAATAGTGTGTGTTTCAGAGTTGAGTTGCAGGTGTCCTGATCATCTCACATACAGGAGTGAAACTCAATCTGTGGTCAGCGGCCTCTCTCTCTCGTCCTCATCAGATCCTCAACACCCTCTTCTGAAACGCTACACTTCTCTCGCTCACTCTCTGTGTCCTGGGACAGTGAAGGAGATCTTAATGTCAGTCTAAATTTAGCAGAGAGGAACCCTCTGTTCGGAGCAGGGCAGGTAAACGGGACAGTCTCTACAGGACCACATGAGCACTGGATCACCTGCTCCTTCAACAAATAACACAGTCCAGACATCGATCAGCACAAGTATCATTTACATTAACAAAAACAACTGACCCTTCACAAAGACCCGCCCTCCTTAGTTACTGTTGCTATGTACGACAAACAATGCTCACACACTAAACATCATGTTCTCAAGCAGTGAAAATACATTGCAGAGTAAAGAGGAAAGTGACAATATACTGACAGACAAGACAGAACAAGTTACTTCTGGCATAAAACAAGGTCTCAGGACTCTCAGCTTTCAAATTGTCATTTTTAAAGAAAATCAAGCTGATATTTTTGGCCATGACGGTATACACACACACATATATACATCCATATATAATAACTATATATGTAATATTCAAATCTAAAAATGCACAAAAATTGAAGATCTAATTAAAAAATAAATAAATAAAAATAAAACAACAAATGAGATTTTCAAAGCTATAATAACCCTAAACGGCTCCATAAAGAATCCCGGTCTGTCTGTGACGTGCCTCGTCATTTCAGTCTGTCATTCATAAATATGTAGTTCTATAAAGCCTCTCCACAGCCCTTCTGTTTGATTGCTTAACATTTGGTTTCTTGCTCTTAGAGACTAATAAAAACTGAAGTATGTGGTGGCTAAAGCGTCTCGGGCTTATGAAATATGTACAGCCAAGTGGCTATTGGATATCTGAATGGAATTCAAATAACCTCAGCGCCACAGCAGAGCTTCAAAACATCACGCGGCCCTAAGCCAGCCGAGATCGATAGCCCTTAAAACAGCCTGTGAGAAGGACGAGACACAGACCATCAGTTTGGATGAAATTCATTTTTAAAATCCTTCCTGCATTTCAGACGACACACCATGGTGCTTTCAAATCACACTGGCATATATGCTTCCAGAATTTGAGTTTTTCTGATAGAAATCATAGATGACTGATATTATGTTTAGGCTACACTAGTCACAATTTATACAATACCTGCTCATTCTTTACTATTACTTTTCAAATTTTGATTCATATTCAGATTTGATTAAAATCAAAAGTAGATTTTTAATTGATAAACACTAGCAATGAACAGTTAGTAGATTAATAAATACTGTAACAAATGTATTGCTCATTGTTAATGCAATAACGTTTAATAATGGGACCTTACTGTAAAGTGTTACTGATTAATTTCAAGAAAAAAAAAAGGTTTCTTGAGAAATTCATGTGCAGACACATTGTATATTTGTCTACAAATCCAGTACCAACAAGGTTTTAAATTTAACGAAAAAAAAAAAAAAATCAATTTAAAGAAAAAAAGTTTCTCAGATCATAAGCAAATTCAGTCAAGCGTGTCTAAAACACAAAATTACAGAAATTACAAGTTTTTTTTTTTTTTTTTTTTGTACACATTAACAGATTCAGTCACTGAACAATCTCACATATTATTTTGAATCTTAAAAGGGTAAGTTGATTAATATTTTTGAGCCATTTCATTCTTTTATTAGTGTTCAGAGTCCAGTGTCATTTTAGTTTAAATGTGATACTATTATAGTTTTTATTAATTTCAATTAGATTTTCTGTTTTCATTATAATTTTAGTTTAAGTTTTAGTAATTTTGTTCTGTTTTTCTCATTTTTATTTATTTAATTTTAAATGTCTACATAGTTTATATTCATTTTTATTTCAGTTTTAGCTTTAGTTATTTTAAACTAAATCAAAATAAGATGTTTCCTTTGCAAATAGCGGAAATAAGTTAAACTGTATATTTGAATTTATTTCAACTAAAGATTATTTTATTTAATATTTTTCTTATTTTATATTCAATTGCGATTACGTCGTTAGGTTCTAAAATTATTCCAAATTATTTGCATTCATGAGTGGGAACGCCCTCCAATTGATTTACATCCAATCGCTGCTCAGCCTGAAAAAGGAATGCATAAATTGCTTAGATATGCAAACTTATTTTACACAATATTTACCTAAAAATACTTGAAAATAAACAGATGCATTATCTATTAAAATGGCATATAAAATATTATGCAACTGAAAATTGTATTAAATCAGTCAAACTGTAAAAATTTACTAGCAATTAACCACAATGTGAAAAATGATATTTCGAAGTTAAACAAGAAAACACTATATATTTTTTTTTTTACTTCAAAATGTTGCATTTAATTCAATGTGTTACTTGCCGTTTCTTCATAATCGTGAATTTTACAAGCAATTTCCGATTTTATTTTATTTTTTTTCAGTGAAATTAAAGCTAAGCAATCAGTCTATTTCGAATAATAACTATTAATGGCCAATGACTGAACAATATAATAACTCTGCTGCTTCTAGCATTTTACAGTAGTGCTACTTACAGTAGAAAAACAAACAGAGCATGTTTGCTACAAAACGTCCATACAGTGACCCACGGGTCTCCGGCATTGAGGCGAACGTGATGTTGAAGTAGCAGACATCTTTAAAAAAGAATTCATGTAGGTCAGACTGAGTGGAGCGAGACTCCAGAAAGAAAAGAAACAGAGCGGCTTAAAAGAAAAGAAAGAAACGCAAAAATCAAAGGCGTCTCTCTCATTGCAGACCGAATAAACAGCAATTAAGAATCTCAATAATGCTTTAATTAAGAAAAAAGGCGTGGAGGAAGAGAAACAAAGCCTGCTGTAAATTGCAGCGTTGTGTCCCGGGCCCGCAGCACTCGCAGTCACTATTGACTGCAGCCACTAAGAAAGGTCAGCCGCACAATACAGGCCGCACAAAAGGTTGAATGAGGCAACTGAAGCAATCTTTGGTCAGTATGAAATAGAAATCTCAGAGCTATACTCTGTTACAAAGTTACTGAAGTGAGGTAGCCTTGCTGTACAGCAAACTTTTACAAATGAAAGGAGCCTGCTGGGGAAATTGGTTCACCCACTGGCGCTCTGATGTGCCTCACTCATCCAGATATATATAAAACACAACACCATCAGCACTCATTACAGCTCCTGCATTAGCCATACAGCCCAGATTTAATATCTGAGCATTTGCAAGGCAGCATTCCGGTTAGGGTTTCTTATAAAGGCCTAACACTATATATTATCATTCTTCATAATTGGACATTATTTTTAAGATTTATGTTAATATAACAGACGCATACAGTTCAATTATCTCTTCACCTGGCATATCTGTGTGTGTGTGTGTGTGTGTGTGTGTATATATATGTATATGTACATACATACATACACACACTACTTATTTTACATTGTATATTTACAAATTACTTGAATTAATTTACAAAAATATATTACTATACATTAAAACAAATATCTTACAGTTATAGGATCTGTACTTAATTTATTTTATTAATATATTGATTTATTAAATTAAATATTATTTGAGTTAGAGCTAAAAACTACAAAAACTAAATTATGATACTGTAAGCTATAAAATAATAAAGAATGTATATTGAAAAAATATTGTATATGTACTTTCTACACACACATTTTTCAAAATTTAAAGTATATACATAATTTTAAAGTCTATACATTATGTAATTTATTGTATTTTTTTTATTTAGCTGTACATTTACATTATTATATTTATTTAATATCATTTATATTTCTTTTAATATCTTACTTGAGTTAAACAAAATGTACAAAAATACTAAATTACAATCCTTCAAAGCAGAGATAAATATCTAAAGCTAAATGTTTAATTGCCACATTGCTCTGTTTTTAATGGTTGTAATGTCAGCATCATCACATGTAGCCTAATTCCATTCAAATGTGAGTGCCAGTTTGGGTCATATGATTCTTTGAGTTATATATCTTAATACCAGTCTGCACGTTTCTGTGTCAAAATACTGTTATTCTATTGTTCCTACACTACTAGTGTATTTTACACATTTAAAAATAAAATTAAAATGATGAAAAACTCTGAAATAACACATATGATGGAATGATCCAGTGACCTAAACAGGTGACACAAATGAAATGTTTCTTTGTTATTTATCAACAAACATCATGAGGTGCCTCCTGGGAACATGCACTTGATGACTAAAATGTAATGCATTTAATCAGAAGCCCAAAGATCAAACGGTTTTAGCATCACTACAACATCCTTTCAGTGCAGAGCATCCAAACTTTCGACTGCTAGCTGCTGTATTTATAGGAATATCAGAGTAACACGTTTTGACAAGGAAGTCTTCTGCGCTTGCGAGCGCTTTGGACTTTTCTGCCCACATATGTTGATTCTGAGTGTTGATTTGTCCTGCGAGGTCTAGGACTAGACTGCAGTTCTGACAGAACAAAGTGAGAGGAGATGCACTCGGTACACTTTCTGGCAGGTTAAACAAAACCAAATCTCCCCGTCTCCATCAGTGTAGAGTTTCCCACCGCGCGCTGTGTTCCCAGCAGCCTCGGCGCTCTGCCGGGGCCCCGACACAGACAGATCTGTCTCACTCCGCGAGAGCGATACCTCACGGCCGGGGGTTCTCCTGTCATCCACGTATTGATTTGACAAGAGAGACAAAAGGTATAACTCAGAGCTAATGCAATTGTGAAGACAAATGCTCAGCTGAGCAAAAAAATAATAAAATAAAAGAGAGAGAGAGAGCGAAAGAAGAAAGAGGAAGAGATGGGATGGGGAAGGGCTGCCGACCGACAAACACTCAGATAAACAGCAGGAGGGAGCCCCGACGGCTCTGGTTCGGGTCGGAAAAGATCACATGAATATTTCCAGCGTATCACAGTCAGGGTGTCTAAAAATGCATGTGTGCCGTGTTTTAACACCTTCAGTTTTTTATATATATATGTTGTCATGACACAAATAACAAGCCTCGGTGATCAGATTCAAACTAGCTAAACAAGAATTGTAAACCATAAAGAATCATACAAATTGTTCATATAAAGCAAATAATTTGAATTTTTTCAACAAAAATAAATATAGAAGAGTATTTCAAATTCTTACAGAATTTGCTTGTTTTAAGCTTAAACCTCTCTAAATTTTCTTAATTTGTTACTTTAAAACTTTTTTTGTGTGTTATGAAAAATGTATTGTATTTTCATGGATTCAGCTTCTTGGATTTCTCAGTTGCAAAAATATATTCAACTGATCATTTCTTCAGTTGATGTTTTTTTGTTTGTTTTTATGTTTCATGTGCTCAAAATGCAAAAAAAAAATGAAAAAGATCTAAGGAATCATTGCCTTGTGAAGGCAAATCAAAAGCAGCATATATGCATACAATAGTACATTTACACTGACTTTTTATCTCACTGGGACCTATGCAACACTCAAAAGCTGTAAATAATGTAAGCAAACAAGTCGTATGTAATACAAGCTAATCACAAGCTGACATCACTTCTGAATTGTTCATGTATGTGTGCAATTTTGCTTTTTAAATAAATTATTCTTGCATTTCTTGAAAACAAAATTTTTTAATCTACTGATGTTTTTGTTTCAAGGGACACAACATGCACTACATATGTATTAAACTAATTCAACATGAGTCAATTCACCGTGAAACAAACGTGACATATGCATAAAAGACTGCATTTACACTGGCTTTTTAGCTCAATGGAAACAATGCAACATGCTCAAAAGTTTGTTTACTCTTCTGTAAAGCAAATGAAACCCTAAGATGCAAGCAAGACAGTAAGCTAATCATCAAATCTAGTGCTCTATTCACACAGACATGAGCTTCACTCACTTCACTTCTGAAACAGTTCTTGCATAATTTGCTCTTCAAATAAATGCATTTGGTTTGTTTTACTAGATACTTTTCACTGGAGTAGACCATAAGTTTATGTTTTTTTATGTGCACTACATATGTAATAAATAAATCTAAATGCAATCCACTGTGAAGGCAAAACAAAAGTGGCATATATGCAGTAAAAGGTGCATTTACACAAGCATAGCACACCTAAAAATTAGTTTACTTTAGTGCATTGCAAATAAAACACCAAGTTAGAAATAAGACAATAAGCTAAACACCAGCGATTCACATGAGCTTCACTGACTTTACTTCTAAAACAGTCCATTTACAAGTCTTGCAGATTTTTATTGTTTTTGGTTTTTTTTGTTAAAGGACTCAAAACAAAAGGGGCATATGCATGAAAAGGTGCAGGCATTTTAGGTCACAAGCAATGCATCATGCACTTAAAGCTGCATCAAGCTGAAGGCAAGCGCATAAGAGGTTTAATGCTCTGTTCACACAGACAGCGACTGATTTCACTTTAACTGGTAGTTGGCACTAAAAATGAAACCAGTTCTGAATTAAAACAACAAATTCTCCTCAAGAAGTGCTAAATTTGCAACAAACATGTGGAATCAGGATTCTGTGCAACATCCATGAAAGTTTCCTGACTTTTCAGTTGCGCGGGCCAATGTGACAGGACAAGAATCGATGCCTGTAACCTTCAATGTCGTAGATGTGAAGACCATCAACACCATGATTAATCAAACGGCCGAACGCAACACGTTGAGAGGCTGCTTTTAACCTTACGCATCAGTGTTAATAAATATTAATAGCTTTCATTTGCACACCACTTTTAACTCTATTTAAGAGCTATAAAGGCAGCGTCGGAGCGCATTTGGCGCTGCACTCAGATCATGGCTGCCAGCTGTAAAAGCCGTTTGACAGGAATACTGAGGATCTAAGTGGCGGAATATTGAATTGACATTTCCAGCAAGCCTCTGATCAACCACAGTTTTCCTTTACAAGTCTACGAAGGATTGCAAATAGATTATTTTTTTTAAATGTTAAGTTTTTTGGATAGGAAATCAAACACAGAATCCAGACAAATTAACACACAACACAGAATAAAAAAAAAGAAATTGAATTAAAATGATTAAAAATCAGTTTTGATCATAAAAAATACATTTTAAACTATTAAGGAGGAGTCCAGAAAAATTTAAACAAAAAACAAGGAATTTGGGCATCTTCTATTTAACAAAAGAAAAACTTCCTTATACTTCTGTCAGTCAGCATAATTAAAATACTAACAATAAAGTTATACATTGGCCAATATTGGTTTTAAAACTTTCTGGCTGTAAAATGCATTTTCCCTCAACTTCCCTTGTGGCATGCTATTCTCATTTTAATCAATAGCTACAAGTGTAAACTATAGCGTGCACATTCACTTCATTCTCAGAGTATAACGAGTCCTTGACGTGAGTGTTTTTGGCATATTAAAGCGAAAGAGCTGCTCTGATCACCAGTCACCGGTTAAATGACAACAATCCTTTAAGAGTCGCCACCTTCCATTAAACGCAAATGAATGTACAGTTATTTATGCAGTTATATATAATATACTGTATATGTGTGTGTGTATGTGAGAATTACATTTGTTTGGTTATATTAAAGATCAAATCTGTGTGTGTTTTATATATCCTGGTGGGGACTTAAACCTGAAAACACACTCATGAGACTCATGGGGACTCGTGTCACGGTGGGGACCTAAATTGAGGTCCCCATGGGTACAAAAGCTTATAAATCAGTAAAAATGCAGAACGTTTTCTGTGAGGAGTAGGTTTAGGTGTAGGGTAATAGAAAATACAGTTTGTACAGTATAAAAGCCATTATGCCTATGGAGAGTCCCTACAAGGACAGCTAACCAGACGTGTGTGTGTGTGTGTGTGTGTGTGTGTTTTTGTGACAAATGAGATGGGTATGATATGTATTACAAGGAGAAGGTGACTTATGAGGACATGTCCCCATTTTTCAAAACGCTTATAAATCATACAGAGTGAGTTTATTTGAGAAAGTAAAAATGTTTCCAGTAAGGTGTTTTTTCCTCATTATGTTTACTGGATTTTTCAATATTGCAAGATGAGTTCAGAACTTGTCCTTGAACAGTGTTCAGTATTTTCTTTTCCACAGCACCTCTCTGCAGTAAAACAAACCGTTTGTTATTAATCTGTTGTTGCTGTGCCAGCTTCCGTCACCCCAGCCTGAGAAAGTGCCGTTTGGTGAGGAAACGTGAAAATGCTTTATAAACAACTCTGTGAAAGACCAACAATTTATCTCAAAACTACTTCCAGCATGCGGGTGCAGATCTAAAATATGGCTACACCGTTTTTGGCTGCGAGTTGTTAAGAGTAACAAAATGCTATGGGTCAGTGTGCTACTACAAAACAATGTTAAACGAGAAGAAAAACTCCCGGTTTCTTTCCAAGCGGCATCTTTAATCAGCGGGTGAGCGGTAGCTGCAGTCGAGAGCTGGTTGACAGCACAGCCTCTTCTCTCAGTTTCGCACCCATCACGAGCAGATGTGACTGTGAGCTTCCTTTATGAATGTTAAAGAGGAAATTGAAGCATACAAAAACGATAGTCGTGTAATATCCCAACACAGCTGGCTCTTTCAGACACCTCTTTGCACGAGTACAATACTATCGCCTCAAGAGTCTCTTTCTCCATCTGTGAAAGGCATGAAATTACGACAGCTGAGTGCATTCCCGGCTTTCCTAAACGCTCAGGTTAAAGACTTGAGCTGAAGATTACGGCTGGAATCCGCTGCGGCATGACGTTGCAGGTTGGATTTCCATAGAGACGGGGTTGCAGGGAGGCTGCGGTGTGCAACACTGACCTGCGTGACCTCTGACCTGGTAAAGCTGCCCAAGGCTCCTGCTCGGCAAATCCTCATTCGTTTGCAATTACCGGCCGTGCCCTTTCCTGACGAGCGCACTACCTAAACCTTCATCAGCGGGAACAGGGCGCGTAAGGACTTTAACGATTCCGGTTGCTATTAATGACTCCATTAATGACAGCACCACCCCCAAAAAGGACAACTAAAATCACTCCTATAAAAAATAAAAATAAAATCTTGTTTCCATTTATTTTATTTTTTTAGCGTACTATTTAAGCTTGACATTGTGGTACTGAAATTATTGTTGGATCTTGTACAATAAATAACTGTTGATGTTGCAAACATTAGCCATTTTGGATCGATTATATATATATATATATATATATATATATATATATATATATATATATATATATATATATATATATATATATATATATATATATATATATATATATATATATATATATATATATATATATATATATATATATATATATATATATATATATAGTAGGGGTGTGCTCAAAATATCGATTCTTAGATACATACCAATATAATAAAAAAAGATACAGTATCGACATTCTAGCCCTTAGTATCGATACTCCGCCCAGCCATTAGGGGGCGCAGCGGCACCCGCGAGTTTAAAAAAACTCATGGAAAATGTTAAAGCAAGATGTAGCATTTAAGTGATTTCATAGTGAAATATGTTATGGCAGTACATGGTGTCACAAAAAAGAATTATAAGAAGATTTAATAAGTTAAGAATAATAAGAAGATTTTGTGCTTGTGTGAGCTCAGACTGTACCCTTGGAAAGTTAAATGTTGACTTGTGGTAATTTCCAGATTAATACAATTTGTGTACAATTAATCAGAGCACTTAAAGTTGCAAATATTTAAGCAAAATGCACTTTGTTATAATGCACTTTTGTCTTCAATAAATTTAAGAAAAATGCAGAGTTCTGTTTGTTGAGTAAATGTGTTCAGCATTAACTGATTGGCTCTGGCCCATGTATTTTTATTGAATCGTATGGAATCGTGTAACATTGTATCAAATCGTATCGAGACAGCTCTGTATCGAGGTACGTATCGAATCGTGACCAGTGTATCGAGGTATGTATCGTATCGCCAGGTTCTCCAAGGTATACAGCCCTAATGTTTAGTATACTGATCGTTTTCGCGACGCCACACCACGCAGCAACAGCTAGAGGTGTACAGTAAAAATGTTTTCTCAGGTAACCTAAAATGTACATCATTTAGTTACATCAAGGGTCAAATCAAATATAAATAGCACATTAAAGTTAAAAGTTACACACTTTTTGTGTGCATGCTGTACAGGTCTGGTATAAAGAACGTTTTTGTTCAGGTGCCCCAAATGTCCGCCCAATAGAGAAAAGTTTTGCTTAAATTTGATACAACTAAATTGAAGAGTTTTTAAGGCCTTAGACAGTTTTAAACACGTTAAATGGTATAAGAATACATTTTTCAAATTGAAAATGTTTTTGATTGACATTTATGGTCTT
Source organism: Barbus barbus (assembly GCF_936440315.1). Taxonomy (NCBI): domain Eukaryota; kingdom Metazoa; phylum Chordata; class Actinopteri; order Cypriniformes; family Cyprinidae; genus Barbus; species Barbus barbus. The sequence goes on along the minus strand of NC_136739.1, from coordinate 30,402,183 downwards.
TATTTTATTTGGGCTAGTTAAATTAATTTTCGGGCTACCAAAACCTGAGGAGTACCTGCCCGGAGGGCTACCAGGGATTTAGACATTTTGCGAGCGCTGAAATGCATTTAAAATGATCACAAAATTGATGCTATAGGTGTAGAAAATGTATATTTATATAATTTCATACAGAAAATCAATATCACACGAAGAGTGTCGTTTTTCTCCGAAAATCAGCATGATTACAAATAAATTTTTTTTTACAACAGTTCGATAAACAAGACATTAATTAAGAGACTTGCGTTTTAGACACCATATTGCCTGTTTTTGCTCTATTTTGACAACAAAAATAATCCCAAACACAGCCACAGCACCGTTTTGCGTCTCTGAACAACATGACGGTGTTTCGTTCCTCAAGGAATCAACTGTTTAAATGATTCGGTTCAGTCAATGACTCACTTATTAACAATGACTTGGTGACACCTACTGGCAGTTTTAATTTCGCATTTAAAGTATCTTTAGATTTTTTTAAAAATATAATTTCAAATGAGTATTCAACATTTTCTGTCTTGCATCTCAAAACATTATTTCTGCATTTGTTAAATGCATTCATGTCCTGCATTAAACTGTGTGTAAATACGTCTAAATGCCACTTCAGGTGAAGCTTCTGTTTCTCCTCTGCATTGCAAAGATTAATTTTGTTGATACTGATTTAATTTGCCTGGTAACAGCCCAAATGTCTTATTATAAATAACTGATTCCTTTAATTAAAAACAACTAATTTGCGATTTATAGGCCTATCCCAGTGGTGTCAAACTCAGTTCCTGGAGAGCTGCAGCCCTGCCGAGTTCAGATCCAACCCTGCTCCAACACACATACCATGTAGTTTTCAAATAAACCTAAATGAGATTAGTATAGATATAACCCAAATTAAACACATCTGATGTGTTTAATTAGGGTTATATCTATACTGCTGTAGGGCTGTGGCCCTCCAGGAACGTTTGACACCCTTGACTATACCATTTTTGCGTCCCTCCCACTGTTAAAAAGTAACCAAGTAATTTTAAATGAGCTACTTTTTACTTTTACTTGAGTAGATTTTTAGACTGGTACTTTTACTTGTACTTAAGTAAAATTTCATTAAGGTAATGGTACTTGTACTTGAGTAAAATATTTTCGTACTCTTTCCACCTCTGCCAATCTTTGATTACTTTTTTCCAAACAGAGCTGTTCAAGTCATAAGGTGTATATATATATAAAAGTGTTTTGTTTTGGATGTTTTAGGCCATTTCTCATATAGTATGACATAGGTTAATATGTGGGGGGAAAAAGCTCAATTTTATTCAGAGGCCCAAACCGAGCAAAAATAGGCAATTTGGTGCAAATGCTGATATTTATGGACAAAAAGTAAGACGAAATTCAGATTCTGACATCTTTATAACAGACTACTTTAATTTAAATAAAATGCATATAAATATCAGTCGTCGCTTCCTATCTCCCAATAATATGTCTTAGTAAGATGATATTTAAATTATTACTTTTAGAATCAAAACATAATGCAATGCAATACAATGATGATTGAGAGATAAACAAACAGTACTTGTTCATCCTGAAGTATTACTAACAATATAAAGTCATTGCATATACTTTATAAAAAGGAGTAAAGATTTCACAACAAAAAGAGACGAAGCACAAACTGAAGGTGGATGTTTGTACAATTATACTAAAGGCCTTTTAGTTGCTAAAAAAAAAAAGTCTACATTTGTGTAGGTCTATCATATGACAACAGGCTTTAAAGGGTTAAATTTCAAAACAAAAGGTATCAAATAAACAAGTTATTACACATAACAGTTCATGACTCATTACACAGATTTAAACCAGTTCCCGAGTCATTTTGACCAAGTCCTTCATTTGCAAATGGACAACACTGGTTGCACTGTATATTATTTCATGCAACCAGTGAAAATAACGCAAAATAATCATTTTCTGTTGACCAACTTTGTATTCTTTAGTTTGTTTGTACATTCACAGCTCAGCTAAATCACCGTGGCACAGCAGGTGGAAGAACGCCAATGTTCAAGAAGTGTTAAGGAAATCAAAAGTTATGAAAAAAAATATTTTTTCCCACTATTTAAAGCAAAAAATGGACAGCTTCTCAATTCCCAACTCTAGCGTTAGCAACATTTAGCTCTGAAGAAGCCCTTGAAATAAACAAAACATATTTTATTAGGGTGTCATGCTGTAGACAAACATGAGGGTGTCTCACAAACGCAAAGGCTCTGTTGTTGTTTTATTCATTTGTGTCTGAGCTGTGCAGGAGAGATGAAAGGAAAATCTGTGACTGGTCTCTCCAGTCTGCATGTCTCCAGTCATCTGTCACTGGTTTACATACATGCAGTGACACCTCCAGTCTCCGTGGGAAGGCAGTGTCACCGCACGCCCCAGCTAAAGGCTGACTGGGTGGGTACGGCTCTCCTCCAGGTACCCCTCGGGAGAGACATTAGGCCTTGGTGACAGCCTGACAGACCCACACACACACACAGATTTGTTCTCTGCTTCTCTCCCTCAACAACACACACACACAAAGCATGCGATGCATGCAAAGCCTGCGATGCTCAGGCCTCCTACACAACCCCACGGTTGCATAAAGCATAGTTTTTGCATAAAGCGCTGACTTAGCTCCACATAAATTTCGTCAGACACAAAATTATTTTTCAACCCCCTTCCCGGCCTCCAAATGCAGAATTTTTTGGAATGAATAATGGAAACAAAGAGGCAAAAGGCTTTGGGGAGCATTAAAATGTGGAAGAAATTTCGTCAGGGTATGGACTGAAAAAAAAACAATGCCTGTACGAGCCAGACAGACTGGAACAAAACAGAAAAAAAAAAAAAAAAAACTTGAACAAATGCTAAATAGAACTCGAGGCAGTTCTCTAGATATTGCTGTGAACTGTAACTTATACAAAGAAATAAATATTGCATCGTTAACGAATGCAAAAGATGTAATGCATCTTCTCTTAAGCTCAAAGCTAAACGGAGCTTGCACTTGAGTGGATGTGACCACTAGGGACAGATAAATATTCGAATATTTGACATAAATCAACAGTTTGTGCCATGGTTTAATGTTTTTTGTGGAGATTTTCATTCAAATGTACAATCAATTAATCATTGCAAATACAGAACGATAGATCCCTACATTCTTAACACATCGACTGCAATGCAAATATCAATTTTACAGAAATATACTTCCTAAATACCTATACATGTAGTTTCCAACATTTATAAATGGTAATACAAAAGTAGATTATGCTATACAGTAGGTATAGAAAATACAGATGGAAAGAACATTTCCAACAATACTTTTGAATTTGCACTTTAATTATAACATGTTTACTGTGTGAACTGTGTAATATTTCCCATTTTAAAGTGCTTAAACTCTACTTTTGCTTATATTTAAAAAGTTAACAATGCTCGCAAAATGTAACTATATCATCACCCAGCTCTAATCCGATAAATGTGACTAAAGGCATAATGATTTTAAGATATAATATACATAAACCTCATGATTTTCTGTAAAGCTGCTTTGAAACAATGTCTATTGTAAATAAATTTGACTTGAATTTTTACTTTAAATTTCACTGCAGATGAGAGTTAGATGGATATCTTTCTCAACCTCTGGCAGCATTAATGTTGCAGTTTTCAGATGTTAAAAATAGCTTTAAAAACTGTCAAAAATAACTTTTAAAAGCAAGTCCAAGACCCTGCATTTCATTCAACTGTACTCCATCCAGATGTTTTTGAGTGCAAGAATGTGTCGTACTAAACATGCATGAGCGTTTTTAACAAAAATGAATGAAACGTTTAACCGGCAAGACTTTTAAGCACATGCAAATAATGTACTTTTGCGATTGCGAATAAGTGCAGTGAGAGTAACTCTACCGCTGAGTTCACACTGTAGTGAATGTGTGTCGCATTGTACAGCATTGAGACGGAAATGGCAGAACTACAGCTGATAGAATGTGTGCGGTAGCGCGATACTACCATATCTCTTCAAAAGCAGATCGGGGAGACATTTTCATAGTCCACGATCAAAAATCATCATATCGCACACCCCTATTTTGAATCTACAGTTGGTTTTAAAACAAAAACGTTGCAACAGAACCCATTTTTTTTGGTTCGTAAGAGTCATTTGTTCATGAATCCGACTACTCATCCTCGTGCTTTGTTTGTTTTTACATGCAGCCAGTAAAGACAAGACAAAATTAAGAGAAAATAAAAAAAATATATACGTTTCTGTATCATTTTCCCTAGACCTCAATTTGTGCAAAATGTTTTAAGACAAACATATCACTACTATTACTACCTCTGCTACTAAAAACTAGGGTTGCAAAAAGTTGGAAAATTTACAGTAAATTTCGGAAACTTTACGGGAATTTTTTGTAATCTTCCTGGGATTTTTGGAAAGTTTCCAGAAATTTACGCCTTTGCAACCCTACTAAATAACATGCACATACAACGAATCAAGCAATGCAATCAATAATCGCTGCCATTTCCAAGTACTTGAGTACCTTTACAAGCCTAGTGACCAGCGCTTGAACCACTGCTATTTCCTCAGTAAAGAGCAGCACCACTGTCTGCGGTCGCACACGAGAGTGTTACACAGCACATTAGCAGCTATTCTGGATGGTGAAAAGTCAACATTCCTCCCCGAGGTGATTTCACGATAATGAACACAAAAGAGGTGCCAGTCCTCATAAAGCTCAAGGAAGGATGCTGAACTTTATATGAGCTCTTTCTCTTTTAAATTAACGCAATTCCATGTGGACATTTAAAGGGATAGTCAAATAGGCCAGATCCTAAACATGCTTTACATAGCAACACGTCTCTGAAAGGGGACGGCTCACCTAGATTTGACATCTTTGTGCATTTTAAAATAAAATCTCTGAATAATTAATAAATATTTTTCTAATGCAGTGATAATGACTTTAATGTCTTTGCAGAGATAAAAAAAGCTAATTTTTCAAATTTCAACATCAAATTAATATCAAATTTCACAGATACCGTATGCAACCCCCCCCCAAAAAAAAACTAATATATATATATATATATATATATATATATATATATATATATATATATATATATATATATATATATATATATATAATGTCACGATTAATCGCATCCAAAATAAAAGTTTTTGTTTGCATAATACATGTGTGTGTTCTGTGCATATTTATTATGTATACATAAATAAACACACATACGGTACATATTTAGAAAATATTTACATGTATTTACATTCATATAATTTATATTAGAAATAAATATATTTAATATATAAACATAACATATTTCTGAAATATATACATGCATGTGGGTGTATTATATACATAAATATACACAGCACACATACATATATTATGTACACAACTTTTATTTTGGATGCGATTTATCGCGATTAATCGTTTGACAGCACTAATATATATGTATGTATGTATGTATGTGTATATATATATATATATATATATATATATATATATATATATATATATATATATATATATATATATATATATATCTAGTTTTACTTCTTTACATCCTAAAGCACCTATAGCGACTAATTTTAAAACAATGGGGAAAAAACAACAACATAGATTTACATTATTGGACATCATATTGATCATCAAAATAATTAATGTGTAGAACAATCAAAATATGTAGATCAATCAATCTCTAGCATAAATCAAACAAAATTCTAATAAGTAGACAAAAAGCATATAACAAGACAAATCAGTAAAATAGAGAACCAAACTTAAGATGAACGTCTCCAAAAAACTCACAAAGTGGGAGCTGTGAACGTCAGCTTTTCACAAACAAATGCCATGGAGTTGATCTGCAAAACTCTGGAAATGTGGCGGTTCATATGGGAATCTCATTAAGAGAAACCTTCAGGCTCATTCCAAACCAAATTGGTTCTACTTAGGAGTGAGGAAACAGGGTCATCCTTAACGCCTGCTGAACGGGGTGAAAAAGGAAGGGTGGGGGGGTGCAGAAGATGGGGGGGGGGGGGGGTGTTCAGACATCCTAAAAAATAAAACCGAGCCTAAGCCCAAGGGAATGATCATTATAATCCACTCCTGCTAGGCCTCTAAACACTAAACGTTCCACATATTAATCAACTAAAACACAAAAGGGAAGTCTTTTGTTTAGTAGCAATTACACCACTGAAAATACAATTAAAACATCTACAGTTTGATCTTGTTCTGCTTATAATATTCTTGATTTGATCTTCACGCTCATGTTGAGAGTGCTCACTTAAAAACTTGGATGTCTAAGCGGTGGACAGCTTAATGTTTGTGTCTTACCTCAGTATTAACATATGCATTAGCATACAATACAACTTCTACAATTAAATTCATGAAATTTACATCTAGTCCATAATTATCTATGTTGAAGAGCAGGAATGAAGGGCATGTCACACAATCCATGCCACCAGCAGATTCAGTGATGTCCTTTTATGCTAATTTGCAGGTTAATAATTTATGGGCGTTTCAGCAGATGCGCCGTTATTTTGCGGTTAATGTGTACGTAATACCATAAAACGATTTAAATAACCGATAAACATCAATGCTTTGGGAAAGCTGAGAATGATAGCAATATATAATCGATTATATATGCTTGCTTTTACATTTATGCATTTGGCAGAGGCTTTTATCCACTGAATTGGAGTTATACATTTATATTTTCAGTTCTGATTATGCTATGCCTCCACTTTCCTAAAGTATTGATGCTTTGATGATAAATATATGTTATATAAAAGTGATATACGTGGGATACGAAGAGTGGCTTTTCCTTGAAACTCAAAATCAAATGCTGTGCTCAATCCATTTAGCTTTTGTAATCCCACATATTTCAGAGAGAAAACAGGATATTCAATTAGAAAATGTAGAGTTGAGTCTGATTTTGTGAAATGGACTGGATCGCAATAAATGGTAGTCAAGTATTTAGAAGAGAGGTGTTGAAAAAGATGACAGCATAAAATGTCAGAAAGGTTTTGCAATAACTTTTCACGGTATATTTAAACATTTCATTTAGCTGCTTATGGATCAACAATGCTACTTGCAAAATTTATAAATAATTAAATGCATGTGCAATTATATTTGTGCCATCAATTCACCAATTCAGAATTTAAAGTAAGAACTACCCAGTTCATACTTTTATTTTTATATTTTTTTATCTTTTGGTCTTAACTTGTACGTGTTAAGTATCAAGATCTTTTGAATTTTGAAAAGAATGCTTGGCAAATTTAACAAAACATTCACAGCAAATAAACGGTCTGACTATCTATGCTATTTTGCGATTTCACATGTTTTTAAGTGAAAGCAAAATATTAAATATTAATTGCAAAAAATTAGTATCAGGCAGTTGGAAAAGAGGGGTTGAAAAAGTATCAAAGATGCGTGACGTCAGCTGAAAAAGAAAGTCATTTCATAAGCATCAATTGAGAACTGATAAAATGTAAGAAAACAGAACATTCACTTAATATTTAGTACAATTAGATTTTCATTGTAAATTTGCTGGATTGTAAAAAGTGGTTGTTATGAGTATCAGTTAGTTTGAAAAGTTTGGGACGTCTGCCAAAAATTTCAATATATAACATTGATAAAATACAACAAAAAATATTATTTGGAAAAATGTGAGCCAATGAATCGTGCAGGCATGTCCATTAAGAAAGTAAATAGGTCAATTTAGATCTCTCATTGACTTTAACAAGAAAATGCACAGGTTTTGGAGCCAAAAATCAACAAATGGCGAGGCTGTCAGCCCTTCAGGGCACTAAATGCAGGGTAATGCCTATGAGAGAGAGGTAGGCCGTGAAAGGCTGGGGTGAGTCGGGGTCAGCGATGAGCTGGTGAGCGCGACAGCTGAAAAGCGCAGCTCTGCAGACTGCTGGGATGAGCTAATTACATTAGCACCCATCATTAGCACAGCCAGCCTGCCACCTCAGCAGCCAGCACTCATACAGCCCGGCTGAAGATGACCGGCCGCGCAGTCTGGTGGCTTTACTACCTCAAACCCACTCCTAATGGAGATCTCGGACATGATGGAACTCTCCAGGCAGCTGTCCAGTCTGTTTAAGCGATCCAAGATTATGCCATATAAATAAACAGCTCATTAAGTCAGTTTGCAGGGAATAGTTTTGTGAATGGCTGCTAGCGTTCCTAACCTATAAACACTCAACTTGGTCCCACTTTAGTTTGGGGACTAAGCCTTTTGCCTCAAAAAACTCATTATTTGCAGCTTGTTATGACTAAGGTAGTTGTTAAATTTAGATATGGGGTGGATTAAGTTATCTAAAATATAGTCATGCAGAATAAGGCATTAATATGTGCTTTTTAAATACTAATAAACAGTCAGTTATGCATGCTAGTAAGCAACTAGTTAAAAGTGCGAAATGTTACCCACAAATTCAACAGAATCTTATCCTTTTTATGAAAGATTCCAAGATTGTGTTACTTTTTACAATATATAGCATTCCATTTTCATTTAGATATATTCTTTACGTACAATGGCAGAAGTGTATAGAGATTTTGTAATACATTTTATACAGTACTAGATATATCATTTGAGATAAAGCATAATAAAATAAACGCTTAAATGTGTATTTTTCTAACAGGAAAATTACTTATGGCATCGTATAATATTTTGTACAACCGCCCACCCTAAATCTTAACCCCCTAAAGCCAGCAAGCTTCCGTTCGACTGCAATGCACAAACCAGCATCCTTCCTAAGGCCTGATGCCTCAAACCTCCACAGCACTTTCCCCATCTGCATCCGCTCCTGCCGGCAGGCCTCACACGGCTCCTCTCCGCCACACTCAAGGTTCCTCCTATCAATCCTTGGCACGCTGCCAACCTGTCAGCCAGCCGCGCTCCGCCGAGGACGAATAGAGCACCGGGATGTTAGCGCACGGAGAGCGCGGCGTCGGCACCATAGCTCACGTCTCCCCATGATCATCAGCCTAATTAAGATCTGACTGCTTTTATGTGATCTTTAGTAGTACATCAAAATATCAATTTGAGACAATTAGCTGCTGAACGTGATAACTCAATTTATCATTCCTGAAGGATTTTTTTCATTCTTCCTTTCACAGGCACTGAAGACAGGCGAAGGAGAAAAAAAAAAAAAAGAAACAGCCAAAATATTGTCTCGCATTCAAGTCGCTGAATGTTTTCTGCCATGCATATCAATGGACATGCTCTTTTTTTTTTCTCAGAGGCTAATTTCAAGACATTAATTACAATTTGATGTTCTCATTAGATTATATAATTCCCTCTCCAAGTCGAGCTTCAAATGACTGTGATCTCCACTCGCCATGTTTTTCCCGTCTTAGGGTAATTCACCTGAATTTAAATGTCACAAAACATCAAATAAATGAATTAAAGAAAGGGATTTTAGCGCCCTACAAAAAAAGAAAGTGATGCCTGTCACGGCTGTAATAAAAGGGACGAACCGCTTTTGTGCTTTGCATCAGTTAAAACCCTCCAAAATTTTAGAGCAAGAAAATTCAAGGATAGTACGTATATTTTTTTTAATAAAAGACACTAAAAAACCTAATGCATTGTGTGTTGGCTAAAGCCTTGGAGTGTGAGCATGCAGTCAACAGCAAACTTGTTGCATACGCAGTATCTCAGGCTAAACACAAAGAAACAAAATAAAACCTTTGTCCTACTCTTCTTCTTGCTTCAATTCAATGGCAGTTTCTTTCTTAGTCGCATTCATTTCTCTAATGTTTCTTTTCTTTATGCATTTCCAGACACTTCAGCAGGCATAGAAACCCTTTCTGAACACAACAGAACGTCTTGAAGTGGGACTGAAATTGCTCGTCTCATTTCTCAAGGTTGTTCAATGATAAAGGACATATTTCTTGGTTGGAAGGAAGATGTAGACAATTCTTTCATGCCCCTGCTATTCTGAGCCCAGGTGACATCAGTTTTTCAGTGACTTTGTGATTAACATTTATTCAAGTTATGCCAACTGCAGCAACAAAAATGCATCTGAGGACTTTGAATACCAAGCATCTAAGTAAATAAGGTGCATTTCTTTAAAACGTCCAATCTCTTATCACCAAAGCCACCAACCAGCCGCCAATTCGTACCAAAACAAGACGTCGCAGCTACCTGCAACTCACAATACTTGCGATGCATCAAAAGTAGCATCAAAACCAGATAGTCTCACATCAAAGGTCGGAGCAGAAATAATTGTTGCACGTTAAATATTCAGAAAAGTGCAGATTGTCTTTCATGGTGAGGTGCAAGGTTCGCTCTCAGCACGTCTCCTTCGACTAAAGAAGAGAGCGTGTCTTGTTCTGCAAAGCCCATTAAAAATCAAAAAGTTTAGTATGTCTAATTAAAATGTAAACAGAGTAATGAAGACATCAGTGATTTAAGGCGATGTCTCTCTCCTTGCCACTGGGGGTATGATAATTACTCAAGCAAATGTGGGAACGCAGGAGAATCTGCGCGCTGCCTAGATTAACAGTTCTGCTGCTAAAACTGGTTTTTCCCACCAGGGGATTGAGTGTTCGCAACCAATCCCCAGCAGGCAGTGCGCTGCCACTTCGCTTTATGCATCCAGACAGCTTTAGTGACCAGGGACGGTGAAAACAAAAGCTCCGACTCATTGTTTGAAATGGCAGAAAAAAGAAAGGACGAGAGCGTCGCTTATGTTCCGTTCTAATAATTCACATCGTTTGTTTGAAACGCGGGCGCTGCATTAACTTATATGGGAAACACGAAAAGAGCTTTTGCTTTTCCTCAGCGCTGTGGTGGTTAAACTAAATATAGAGAAGCATGTTTGCATGGTTTCTCTGAAATAAACCTGAACTATGGCTGAGTGGGTTAATAGCTGCACTGATTTTATTATTTAATATTTAATTGTTTGTCTCTGATTTAAACAGCATTAAAGTTGGTTTGTTTGATTCGGTGAATCAAGTTCAGTGATTCAGTTCAAACTGTTCAAGTCTGTGAACCGATTCAAACACTTGATTCAATAATTAACTAAAATCCTTGGTGTTCATTCAGTAAAAAACAGTAAAGAAAACACTGGCTATTTTAACTAGATCTTTACTGTATTTTACTTCTGACATTTTAACTTCAGTGAAAACAGTCCGTTTCAGTGAACTCATTCAAAGCCTGACTCAATTCAGTTGCAATGTTGTTTAAAGTTTACAGAAGTGTTTTTCATGCATTACATTTTTTTGTTATATATGATAAAAAAAATATAAGTAAACTACAGTTTCAGATTATAGAATGCCGCATTAGTTAATGAAACTATCCTTCTTATTGTTCATTCAGTAAAACAGTAACTGGAGTTTAATGCATTTTACTTTTGAAAAATCTTCAATTTCAGTTCAGTTCAAACTGTTTCAATGAATCAATTATGACTTTGATTCAACCATTTATTGGTGATGATGCTTAATGTTAATAGAAAACTATTTATTGCATTAAAATTTTAAGTTATACTGGTGCACATACGTTAAAATAATTAACTATCATCCTTCCTAGTGATCATTCAGTCAAAAACTGTGGAAAAGCTTGATTAACTAGATCGTTCTTGCATTTAACTTCAGACATTAAACTACTTAAGTGACTGAAATGAAGACTAAATAAATATCTTATAATTCATTGCAGGGCAAATGCAGATATATTAAAATATCAAATTCCAAAAAAAAATGTAAGAATTGTTTTTTTAACTATATAACAGTGTAACCTGAACTCTACAAACAAAGAAATTATGCATTTCTCCCCCAAACCAATTCTGCTCTGAACAAAATAAATTATCTTCTATCATGTTCTAACAAAACACTATGTTTTGTGTTTTCATCCATCCTTACAGAGTGAACCCTTCTACAACATAACTGTCAACAGAACGGGATTTTGTTTTGGTTGTTATTATGCTGAGTGAGAGAGAGTGTGTGTGTGTGTGTGTGTGTGTGCGGTGGCTGCCGTCGTATCATAATGAACACGAGTCTGCTGGCATCCTCACTGCTGAATGTCAATCACAGTTACGTGGCGGCGCTCCCTTGATCAGATCACATCGCCGGCTAAGTACAGATCAAACCGTCCTGACAAATGTTAAAAACTGAAAATTTACATGGAGCCAGCCAGCGTGACCCCGACGAAAGAGCAAAGACATTGAGAGACAAACACGTTTCAGTGTCTTTTCTTACACGATTATCGACTAAAAATAACCCACAGTGCGCTAAATTAATCAAATCAAGCATTCTGCAAATCAATACGTGTGGCGCATTTAAGTCCTCATTTGTAGATTCGCCTCATGGAGAGGCTTATAAACTCGTGAAAGATGAGGGCACTTCACCTCCATTCAGGTTTACAACAAACCGCCACATCTTTTACATCATCTGACAGTCTTTTTGTCCGGTATCTCAATATTAGCAACCTTGATTTTTTTGCTTTGCGCTACGGTGCACAATAGAGAGAATCCCGGCTACGATTGAAGCAATCATTACGAATCCATGAGGTAAAACAAGCATGAAGTAACGTAAGCAAACAAAAGGAAAATGCAATTCAGTACGTTTAAAGAATAATATATGGATACATTGTTCTGGCATGATTCTGGAGGATAATTTTAGAGCCAACAGAAATCAGAGAAGGCCTACAGCACATGTGCATTTTAAAAAACATATATCCCGCATGCTGTCAGTCACCACCAGGGAGGTAGAGAGAGGCCGACAGACAGAAAGCGTCTAAATGAGCCAGTGGAGAGGAGCGGGAGGGGGATGTCAAGGATTCATGGTCCTTCATCTTTGCAGTAGAGCAAACACATCTCTCAGTATAGCAACAGACAGCTGCAACCACTTCCAAATGCACTCTAACTTAGATCAGTGAAAGAATTGTCAGCACACCGCGAATCATATGAAGAAAACACAGCCAGCTGCCACGAGAGAGAACCGGCGAGAGATGGATCCCTGCGTGGAAATGAAATTTGTTGCGTTTTGCATGCGTCCGTCTCCCTTGGGGTCCTCCTCTGCGTTTGGATGAAAAGCACGCAAGACGACGCTTAACATATTTGCTTAAAGATGACAAGCTGCTACTGATTTCATTTGAGCCGGGCTTTTGTCTGAAACGGAGACAGGGGGTACCGAATAAGATTTGTTACACAGACTGACAAATGTATCCGTCTGTACGGATGAGTGTTTCATCAATTTGAAACGGCCCCCGAGATCCCCCAAGGTGCTCATCCACCAGCGAGCCGAGTTAGTCTGAAGGTTCCCTTTAATTGTCACCATTAGATTGAGATAAAACCTGTCATTCTCATTTAAACAAACAATCCCAGGAGGCCCGGGCCACTTACACATCTAACGCACCGACGGCATCGTCTTCTGCCAACACTGGGCTTCGAAATCTCCAATAAAATCTCCAATACCAGGCAGTGTGATGCTACAGACTTTGCTCTAACGTAGTGTATATAAAGGACTATTTTACATTACTCACATGAAGAAAAATTGCAATGCAAAAATATACAACATAGCGCTTTACCATCTACAAATGTGCGCCGCAGGTTTGTTTACATTGTAAAAAGTGAGTTTTCCAAGCCAAAACAAGAAAAAACTATTTCGGTCATTTTAGTTTCATGTGTAATTCAATGCCGTTTCTTTATCATTATGTGTGAAATTGAGCAATTTCTCTAAATACACCAATTTTTTTTCCAGTGAATATCGTAATTGTAGCTCATCCAATTAGAATTTAGAGTCTGAAATATTTTTACTACACAGTTTTAATTCCTCTGTTTTTAACTCATGTGTTACAAGCGTTTTTGCACTTATGCCAATATTATCATTGCTTTTATATTTTGTGTTCATGAACTTCAAAATAAAAAGTTTTGTTTGTAAGTTTCATTTCATTCAATAGATTATCCAAACATATTTTAAATAGCTATGTGGTTATGCATATATTTTACTTTTTAGCATTTCAAGCAAAAATAACTATATTGTGAAATAAACAGTTAAGGTCATTGTACACAGAGTCAGAAATTTTCTTCCAAAATTTTTGCACGTTAAAAAATTAATATGACCTCATGTTGTGTCAATCACGTTTACACACTGCCCCCGAAACTTTCGTCTGTCACAAAAAATTCGAATCAGTTTTGATTTTTTGCGTTTTCTACAGCGTGTCTGAGAGAGCTCAACGAGCTGCAACTTCAGAAAACACATGCAAATAGAAAAAGCACCAGCAAATCAAGAAAACATCATCATCAATTTGACAGCAGGTGGTGCAAATGCTCACAACACAAACAAATAAAGAAACGCACCTCAAATGCTCACAACACAACCAAATAACGAATTGTATTTGCAGCGCGGTTAATTTTTTGGTTGAGTTGTGTGCATTTGCAGCATGCATGTTGTCAAATTGAGAAGTTGCTTTCTTAATTTACAGGTGTTTTCTTTCTATTTGCAGTGCGTTTCTTTATTTGGTTGTGTTGTGTGCATTTGCAGCGCGCATGTTGTCAAATTGAGAAGTTGTTTTCTTAATTTGCAGGTGTTTTCTTTCTATTTGCAGTGCGTTTCTTTATTTGGTTGTGTGCATTTGCAGCGCGTATGTTGTCAAATTGACGAAGTTGTTTTCTTAATTTACAGGTGTTTTCTTTCTATTTGCAGTGCATTTCTTTATTTGGTTGTGTTGTGTGCATTTGCAGCGCGTATGTTGTCAAATTGACGAAGTTGTTTTCTTAATTTGCAGGTGTTTTTCTATTTGCAGCGCGTTGAGCTCTCTCGGCCGTACATACCAAGCATTTTGATAGTAAAGGATGGGGAATACGAAAAAAAAAAACAGAAAAACGTACGCAAAAGTTTCGGACTCAGTGTGCAATGGCCTTTACTGTGATCTAAAATTACTCATACCATGATATAGGCTTAAGCTTTTTGCCATATACCACAAACCCGTAACCTGTACATGACTTGCTAAAGATTCAAATACAGATTCAAAAATGTGTTTCTTGCACTCTTCATCCTATGTTATTACTAGGGTCCTTTTAGGAACATTTCATGGTGAGTGTCTTATACAAAAAAAAAAAAAACAACTCAATTAGTAAGGTACACACACAGACACATATTATATTTACGCAATATCATGATATGAGTAATAGCTCACGATCCCAGTCTGATGCATTTGCTTCAAAAAGCTCAGCATGTCAAATACAGATCAATAGAACAACTCAATGTGAAAAGTAAATAGATGTAACTCACTCATCTGTTGTTGTTTTTTTTTATTAATTTTGCTAAACTAACCAGTTCAGTTGATTCTGGCTTATTAAATAATATAGAGTAACTGACCTGGATAAATCCAGATCAAATGTTTCAGGTTATCTGTCAAATCCTTTTCACAGTGTACATGACTGATGGTCTATTTAAAAACTACAGTGCATTTCACACGCACCCTCCAAACGTTAATGGCCACGCATGAATATGTAAAAGAACAATTTGTAACCCAGCTGAACAGAAGGAAATTGAAATCTACATATTGAAAAATATTATATTTACAACAGATATGACTGGTCATGTCAGATGTGAGAATTCAACTGTTTCCTTGATGAACAATGTTGTTGATGTGCTGCTGCCCATATTAAAACATCAAACCAACAAGCCAGTCAACAACAGCAACAAAACATCTTGTTCCAACTGAATGCAAGTTATGAATGTGTATTAAAGCTATTGTATATTACAAAACATAAATAGGCCTATATTTTTAAATGCATATATATTTTATATTCAGTGAATAAAATGCTGCAAAAGATTTGCCTTCACTAATACAAATGAATTTTAAAGTACAAAATCTTTGAAATTGTAAAATATGTACATATAAAATAATGTAACGTAAAATCACAGAACAATTGGAAAAGGCACTGAACATGCTTTTAGATGCATTTTCACCGCATGCCACTTAACACTGCACAATTTGTCTTATAGAACAGCTGTCTAATTTTGTATATCTATTTATCTATCTATAGTGTGTGTGTATATTTACATCTTAGATGATGCAATGCACAATGCTGCAAAATATTTGCCTTTACTAGTGCATATTTATTTTTAAAGTACAAAACCTCAAATAATATGACTATTTAACATTGCATGTAAAATAATCATAGAGCAATTAAAAAAGGTTCAACGTGGTTTTAAATGCATTTTCACTGCAAGACAATGTCGAAACGGCACAGTATGCTCATTTTTCCCCCAATAGCAAAGCTGTCTAATTCTAAATAATTTTATACTGCATGCAACACATTTGTGCAAAAATTGCCAAAAAATTATGTCAAAAGCAATTAACTGCATGATGCATGCAGCTAATACAAATAATAGTTCATTCAAATGTTACAAGAATACAAACAAATGAACATTAAAGCCAACACTACAACTATATGATTGCATCTTGTCAAAATATTGCCCAAACGTAAGCATCAATCTAATTGCAAGCACGCATCTGCTAATTGCTGCATCAGCCGTGCGAATCAGAGCATCTTCCATAGGTCTGTGTATATAGCGATCCGCCTGTAGTCCTGTGCTAGAATGTCAACACCAGATACATCAAGCAAAGAGGGTGCTGAAAAGGGGAGGGGTCAGCATCTGTCATCACGCACACCACAAAACACAACATGAGGTTTCATGTCAACCCTGCGGACTCACACGCGCAGCTACACATACACACATGCGGGCTCACGCAAACTGACGTGCCGTGCAATCAGGAGTGTGTGAAGCTGTCGTGTCGTTTAACATGCTCATAAAGCCCAGCCTGGGGTTAAATCGGGGCCGAGTTAACGATAACAGCGCTTTCACACGTCAACCGCTCGCTGCGCCCACAAGGAATCACTTCGAGCACATCACTTAGTCAAAATAGCATCATATTAAAAGCTTAAAGTAATACTTATTAATAACATTTACACCTCAAACTCGTATCTGCAAAGCTAAATCAGGTCATTGATGCCTGTTGTGTTAATATACCTCTGCTAACTGTAGTACATTAAACATCTAATGGCTTATTAAACCTCATCGCAGGAAAGAAAAAACACATGCTCAATGTCCACTTTGATTAAAACACATCACAAAAAACACTCTACAGTAATGAAATCACTTATTGTATAGTGCATTTTTCTATTGATAGAGTTGAAGAGGCTTGGAAAACACACTTCAGTCTTTGCCAGGCAATTTTGATTGTGTTTTTAAATAACAAAATGCAAATGCAAGGGGTTTTCAGAAAATAACTACTAATGTTAGAAATGAAAAATGGATGAGAGATTGTGCTTTTTGTTTAGTTTAGTTGGTTGAGAGTGACAACCAATAGGAAAATGTAATTCATTTCAAACAAATCAACATGCAATTGTCTTTAAAATAAAAATCAAGCACTACAAGTTGGTGATGACAGCGGCGCAGCCTTCAACAGATCAATTCCTGACCTCAAGTTTCAACTCTGACAACATCCGCAGAACTAAGACTCGGTGCTAAAGAAGGACAGAAAAATCCACAAGTATGCAGAAAAAAGGACATGTATAGAAAAATAGCAAAATGTGCATAATGCTGGGCACACATCAAAAATTCATGCAAATGTGTGTTCAAGAACTACATAAAATGTAGTAATATACAACCCCACTGATGGATGAAGTCCAATATTAAGTCTGAAAAATGTATGCGGCCACATTCTCTCTGGTAACTTCTCTATGCCGGCTTAGCATTTGATACTAAAAAGTGAATATGTACAGAGAGCAAATCTGACCTTTAAAATGACTTTAAACATTGTGTCTTCAGATTGATTTAGTCTAATAAATAACATAACTGACTTGGAAAAAACTAAAAACAAGTATTTGTATAAGTTACTACATAAAGTACATTTTTAAGCTGTTTGAGAAAGATGTTGGGTGTATTGCAAAAACAGGTTTTGAATAATGTGAATGTAAATCTCTCCAGACTGAAGTTTTATGTAAATGCAATTATGCAAATACCAACAACAACTCCATAAACTGCTAATAAACTCAAACCTAAAAGATTGATCTAATATTCACGTTTAGACACAAATTCGAGACAAAACAACTATAGCCTAGAAAAACAAAATAAGGCGCTATCTACAAATAAAAAAAAAAAACAATCATTTTGGTCAGAAAAAGGGCTCTGATAAGACATAAGAGGATAAATACTATAGTAAACATTAATGATTTAAAGACACATATTATAATAAATATTTAAAGTCCTCGAATTTAATTGAAAAATAAGTTCACTTCGAGTCGCTTATCATCATTTTGACAGTAAGTTGACATTGTGTCAGTTTAATTCTGACACTTATAATTACCGTCTCAATATATGCCCATTCACTCACCTTTTATTCAAAAACACCGCAGTTAAATAAAGATGAATACATTAGGAGTGCTTTAAGCGAGTGAAATAGCATGCTAATTTATTATTAACATACAATCGAGCAGGTTACGTGAATATTATGAAGTCTAATCCGCGTCGCGTGACTAAAAGCACACCGTGCACGAACAAGCACACTTTGTAAGAGTGTATGCCAAAATATAAACAATAAATCAACATACCATGTACACTGGAGCTAGTGATCATCTTCTCAAAGGCGAAAACAGGAGAAAAGAAAACGTGAATTCCAACGCTTGCTTACAGCCACTTTTTCCTCTCAGCTATCGAATTACACTGAAAACCAGGGGCCTTTTCGACAGGTATTCATTTAACCTACATGCATATAATTAAGGCTAAACCAACAAAAGCTCTTAGACAAGATGTGAGAGGAGGAGAGAGAGAGAGAGAGGAGGAGAGAGAGAGGGAGCGATAGGAAGGGAAAAACACATGACCACGACAGCGAGCTCATGTCAGGAGGCAAACCTCCTGGGTTTAAAAGAAACGCAATTCTCTTCATGGACACATGCATCGCATGTCAGTTTACTTTAAAAACACACTTCCTCTGCTTAAAAGTCAAGTAGCCTATTTAAAATAATGCATGACACGCGAAAAAGAAAAGCAGCAAAAAAAACTTTTTTCAGGCTATAATGGTGTATAATGCGGTTGCTGTGCGGCAGAAAGTTACTTTGTAAGAATTTCAACCCCACCCACTCTCACTTTCCAATGCAAAATTTAATACTGATATAATTAATCATATTCAACTATTACGGACCAAGCTTTAACATCCCGCTGCACGCGCGATCACATCTCGCATTAAAACACAGCCTGTGCATTCAGACACGGACAGCGCGAGCGCTTCATTTCAGCCCGGTGATGCATGCACTGGACATGCGTTGCGATAAAGGCAGGCAGGCGCTCCTCTCCTGTAGTCCAGATAAATTCCTAATCTCGATGGAAATAGCCGGGTTAACTCTTACCTGTTAGTATGGCAGGATAACCTCTCGGGTTAGAGCGGCATCGATCCGACGGGCTCGCTGATGAATGCTTGTGCGGGTTAAGCGACTTGAAACCATTCCAAGTTAGTGTGGGGAAGACTGACCACTGCCTCTGCCATGTTGGAATTTCAAACCCCAAACAGCTGCTCTAGAGAAGCCCAGTGTGCCGCAGATTGCGCATGCGCGCTGAGGCAGAGCCAAATTCAAAGCAGCGCAGCGCGGTCACTCGGATTTGCCTAAACACTCTCGCTGTGTTGTCACACTACACTGACAGGAATCGTTTATGGGGTGTTTTTGTCTTAAAAACAATGTCTAAATAACACACAAGGTAATAAGTGAGTGTAATATGTAATATTATTGATATTATGTACTATAAAATACCATATAGTAGCCTAAGAGCGAAAAAAATAGTTCAGTTTGCACAGCGTTGAAATAGCGATAATTATTTTTAACTAAATGTCAATAAAGTACAACAGACAGAACAAAGTCAACGTGCATTCAGAACTACATTGATATAAATAAAAGAAAATACAGCCAAGGTTGGCTAATAATTATAGAAATAAATTTAGGTTAAATATTTGCATATCGCGCATCGCTATTTCTGTGACGTCAGTGGCTATACCTTTAAGTGTATAGAGACAGTATATGTAGGCCTATCATTGATGTGTATAGATAGATAGATAGATAGATAGATAGATAGATAGATAGATAGATAGATAGATAGATAGATAGATAGATAGATCTCTTGTACCTCATTGCCTAAATATATAATAAAATGTATTGAAAAATTAAATTAGGAATTTATTAGTACTGTTACTATTACTCATCCTTCAAGTTATGGATTTTTCAAAACCACATAGTTATGCCCCAAACACACTGTGGCATTGACTCTTGCACGAGCAAGTCACTTTTTCTTCAGAAAATGTAAAAATGCACTTAACTGGATGATTTCAGTATGAATTATCCATTAGTGAAGTAAACGCAATATAGTATGTTTTAATGCTTGAATGCTACCATTCAAATCATGATTATGATATATAGATGATTAGACCGATAGATTATAGAATTGAATTATGAATGAACCATTAAAGCAATAAATTATTTGATCGTATTTATCTTTATTTCATATTATTATCTAGAATAACTATATATATATATTATACCCTTATAGTGTGCAGGACCTTTTGAAACCTGTCTGGGTTTTTGAAAAAAAAAAAAAATGAAGGGCAAATCTCGATGTCTTCTTAGCAGAATCACATCTGACTTTGACATCCTGTCGTATATCACACCATGACAAAACCACTCCACACCTCTTCTCTGTCGTGTCCCAGCGCTCTTTTGACAGTCCGGAGGGACCTGGCTGAGGACCTGGAGTTTAGACACATGATGTGTACTGTGGAGCACACAGTCCCAGCATAGCCTCTCGGATTCGTGCGCTGGGGCCTTGGGTTGATGCATCGATCTGGCCCTGAGCGTTCCCAGATGAGTTTGCAGGCCATTTCCAGTACAGCCCCAAAGCCTTAGGAGGATTTCTGCACGTTGACAGTCAGCGCCACTCCATTCAGCCTTTCTAACAAACGACTGCTCGCCGCACTCCAAGGTAATAATTACTGTACTACTTCAGACTCTGATCGGTGGATACCAATTGAGTCTTTCTTTCTTTTGTTGCATCTCAAATTTTGATTTGATTGAGTCCCACCACACCTTGCAGCCCTCATTATGTCTGAACAATATGGATGTGATGAGGGTAGAGGAAGCGTGCAGTTTAGGAGGGGGGGAAAGAGCATCCGATTAAATGCTGCAGATGCAAACGATAAACTGGACCAGACAAGAACAAAGAAAGAGAGAGAAATAAAATGGCTCCGTTTCAGAACCCAGTGAACTGCCTACATAGGCAGCTGCCTTCTAAGGCGACACTGTAACCGTAATAGAATCTCATAAGTGATTGATTTAGAACAAGTTTCCCTGTAAGCATGTAAACTCACATTCATAATTGCAACTTGTAAGCACATGCATCTTTAAAGTACACGTTGAGATTTCACTGTTACTTATGCTGAAGAACAAATATGTGCATCTAAAAAGCTTACTACAGACCTTATTCAAGCTGGGCAACAGAAATGACTTCATGAAATGAAAATTAACATTTAATATTAACAATCTAATATTGCAGTGTTGTTTTTGTTGTGCATGTGACAAAATCAAGTCCCACTTGGATATAAGTCCCAATAAGGAAAAAAAAATTGGGAATTTGATCGCAATTTCAGGCAGACTTCTCATGCCAACTTTAACATGTTTATAAATCAACAGTGTTAATCTCTAATAAGCATAAAATGCATAATACACAAATATTGGCTAAAACAGTCATTTTTTTTTTGTTTGATACTTTTTATACTTTGATAATGAATGAAATACATGTATACTCATCCACAACATTAAATACATGTATACTCATCCACAACATTTCTTGGTACATATACAGTAGATTTATTTATTTGGTGCATTGCATTTAGGAATTGCATCCCCACAAAGTCTCGTAAGTGCAAATAAATTTGTTATATACATTGTTATTATATAAATTTAAATATATATATATATATATATGTATGCACAAATTATTTTTATTTTTCATGAATACATTTATTTGCACATCCGCAAGCAGGCATTAGGCATTAGAGTAACACAACTTATATTTAATTTTTAGCTGAGATACATTGAGGTACATTGCATGACATGCAGTGCTGCCTTAGAAATTTGACCAGATTATGTACTATAATGCTTTTTCCTTTTAGAAAAGTCTTGCCATTGGAAGTGCACTTGTGCCGCTCTAAATTTTTGCCTACTATCTGGGCAACTTGCTAGTGCTAGTGTCTGAGTGAGAGACCGTAAGCTCTGTCAGTACTGTAGATGCAATCAGGACGGTTATTAATCTCCAGGTTGACAGCGTAAGAAACAGCTGAAGAAAAGCCGCCCATTAGTATTGGTGTTTCTCTACCTGCGCGCCGCACGGGCACGATGCAGGAGTAATGCAGGAGAGCCTAGCTGTCTGCTGCCTTCCACCATCACTCTAAGGACGAGAGGTCAGAGAGAAAACAACCGCTGTGTAGACTCCAGCCGGAGCGGCCGCCATTGTCTCCCAGCCGCATATGAGAAAGTTCTCTCTGCGCCTTTTGTCCTTGTGTCAGCAGGCAGGACATTCTAAATTATTTTGCTCAGCTGCCTCCCTGAACTCTTGCTACGGCACGTCAACACACACATCATCCAGACACACACACACATCGGAGACGTGAGTGTGTGCCTGCACTGCCCTAACATCCAGCACAAACCCTCAAAAACACTAATACACACACAACACACTAGCATAACATTGGCTAAGGATGGAGCACAGCTCCGGTTTCTTGTTAGTGTATTGATTAGTCATTTAATTGGTAATTACTGTTCAAGTGCACACCGTTCCCTTGTTGTAGGGAAATTTTGATAACATATTTAGTCATTTGAGCCTGTTAAATCAAAATATTCTGATGAGATACAACAATGCATATTGACATAATTGGCTGTACATTGTTAAACCAATAAGCCACTTACAGTGGATTTACAACGGGATGTTTTCAAGGTGATTAAATACCCAGAGGTTGGCGAGTTTCTGGTTGCTATTTGAATGAAGTATTTGATTGCTCTCTGTGCTCTGATTGGTCGTTTTCACATCACATCACTGCTTATTTGCATACAGTATAGATGAACCTGCAACTTTCATTGAAAGTGAATGACATCCGGTGTGTTTCAGCAAATCGCTGTCAGTGTGAACAACCCCTAACTTTGGTTAAATCAATTGCTGGATTGCTTTTACAAAATACTTGACCTTGACTTTTGACTTAATTGACTGAAGGAAGGATCTATCTATCTATCTATCTATCCATCCATCCATCCATCCATCCATCCATCCATCCATCCATCCATCTAGTGTTCTGTCAATTGATATTGTACCCATGTGTGATTGCATTTCATTTCATTTTAGTCTGCTGGCCTGAAACATGCACGTTCAAACATAAACATGTAAATATGTCATTTCCATTTTCATTGCCCATGAAAAATCATTACATTGTATTGTCATTTGCGTAAAGCATCACTGTAATGGTTAATACCTCACCCGGTGAAGTTTGGCTCCAGTGTGAGCTATATAAATACTCATTAAAGAGGGTGATGAAATAGTCCTTAAACGCATGACATTACACCTTAAATGTGTTTTTCCTCACTTCAGCCGCTCATCCCTGCTGTGGTTAACAACAGCCATTTATCTAAATGGATTTCAACTGATTAACCATTTAAGTAATAATGATCGGGGCAGTGTAGACTCTGCATTAGCAGAGGAATGTGTTTCTAAGGTTGTTTATTGACACACACACAGAGTGAGATTGTCTGGTTCCTCAGGACTGGGGTTAGGTTTGTCCAGTCACGTGATGTGCTGTTTTTTAACCTTCTGCCTGCAGACTTCACTGTCAGCTTCCATCATTTCAACTGAGCTTGGCAGAGATTTCATGAGATTTTTTTTTCTTCTGTTCTTGTAGATTTTTTTTTCTCGATGGAAATGCATGCTTTGGAGAAAAAGCCAAAACAATGGTGACTATGAAAGCACAGCTCATGAAGTGATGTGTTTAATTTAATACACTCAATGTGGTCTGTAATGCTTTAAATCATGGCAACATCATTGAAAATGTCTTCATTTGCTAGTTTATTTTCTCCTTGAAACGAGTACATTGTGTAACAGGTCTGGTTCTGCTCATGCTCAGATGAATCAGAATCTACAGTATAAAAAGAGAAGAGATATGCAGTTTTCTTTGGTTTAATTGTGGAGTAACTCATTTAACTGGTTACACTTGAGCGAATCTCATTTTCAACTATTGTTTTTGCTATTACATTCTCTTAATTTAGTTGTTGGTGTGCATGTGAAGATGAGCGCTTCCCACATTACTAATCTTAGACATAAAATAGTTTCTATTGATAACTTAATTACTTGCTTAGAATTGAATGTCTTTATAGCCATAATTGTATTGTTGCAACATGGATTTAACCCTCCTGTACCCAAGAATACAGCTATGTTTTGTTTAGTTTTGTTTAGTTTAATTTAAAGCACTAAAATAACAAACTACATGACAAAAACACACAATGAAATGACTAAAAATGTAACTGAAACATTTGTGAAAACAGAACTATAACAATAAAATCTAATTCAAAATCATTAATTGTTTTTTTTTAAATAAATAAATAAAATATAAACTTAAACTTATTTTATTTCAGCTAGTTGCCAAGGCAATATTTCTTATTTTCATTTAGTTTAATTTAAATTAATGCCTTAATAAAAATTGCAAAAATACAATAAAATGACTAATGTGAACTAAAAGTAAAGTGAAAACAGAAAATATAACAATGACATTTAAAATATGAATTTTGGGGATTTTTTTTTTTTTTTTGTCTTTTTAGGAGCAGACAATGTCTCTACATACATTATATGGAAAAGAGCATGTCAACAAAATCAAGGAGAATAATAACATCATAAATATTGTTTTCAAATGAACTCTTCCTTTAATAGAAACAACAGCGAGACTCCAAGGGTCTCTATCCAGACAAAGGTCACGATTTCTGCAGATCGGGCTTAAAGAGGGAATAACGGGCAGGTGACTGAGATGAGAGCCGGTGAACGAAAGCGAGAGAAATGAAAGCTTTGGTTTCACATTCTATGATGATGTGTAGCCAAGTCCCTTTATGGTCTCGGGCTAACGTCCTAATGGGGACAAGCTCGCAGTGGATGAAGCCCACAGAGGATAAGATACTAAATCTCGCAATAAAAGCAATGTGATTTACAGTAAATTCCAGCAGGCTGACAGCGCCACAGCTGAGGGCATAAACACGCTCCTTTCAGCCAAGCTCCTTCTCTCGCTGAGAAGTACAATTGCGCGGCCAGGCGTTCTGGCTCACCAGCAATGACTTTGATAAATAACCAGGAAGTCCCACTGTTGGCTTAAAACTAGAAGTTGTTCAGTTGCAATTCTGCATTTGTCCTCCTTTAATGGGTATGGAAGTGGCTTTAGCTGTAATCTGGCATTGATTGATTAGGTCTCAGTACGGCTCCCACCCCGCCTCCTCCGTGGAAATAGACGGCCGGCCGCAGCTGCGCGGGCTCTTACCGAACGATGGCTGTATTAGGGCCCTGCACGCCTTATTTACCGGCAACACAAACACAGTTAATTCCACTTGGGTGGACGGACGGAGGGTGGACTCCAGGAAAACAACAAACGAGAAGTGACATGTTTTCCTTGGCGCTCGAGATATCTAGTGAAGAGGAAAACAACCATGGATTCATAGAGCTGTAGCTGGCAGCCGTTAAAGAGACAGAATGGATGCGGTTTACTGCGAATGCAATGAAGTTTCTCAGGTCTATTAAAGCAATAGCCACGGGTGAGGGCTGTTTCTTAGCATTAGCACAGCATAAAAGACACCAATGTTAAATAACTACATTAACATGCAACATAGCTATAGGTATTAAAATCAGAATCTGAAAATAATTCTGAAAATAAAATACATGTCAGATATACTATATATATATATTTGCTCTCTATAGCTCTATATATAAATCTGGTTATACACGCACTCACGTAAAGTCATTTAGACTGTATAATCTGCCTTATCGCACAGCTCTAGGTTACATACTATTGTATATGAATTATATTAACTTAATCTGCATACATACAGTACCCTCACGTAAATAGACTCTTCCAGTCCAAATCTCTGTTACTGTCTAATGAAAAAATATATTTTTTACCACGGTAAGGTCTGTTCATAATCGTAAGCATTATGCTAAGCTACATATACACAATACAGACACAATATTTAATAAATAGTTTCATTTGTTCATCAGAAAAAACAATTCATACGCCAAGAAATATCGTTTATTAGCTAAACGTTTGACTGTTTTGCAACTTAATATAAAATATGCATAACGTGTGTGTTTATTTGAACATTTTACAACAATTATGGATTTCAGTCAAAATTTCTGTTTCATTTCAAAGTCGACTGTTATGTGAGAACTCAATAAAATTCTACCACGGCAAGAGCTGTTCATAATCATAAGCATGATGCTAAGCTAAATAGACACAATATTTAATAAATAGTTTAACAGATAAACTTTAGGCTGCTTTACAGTCGCAACTTGGCACACTGATATAAAATGACGTGTTCATTTGAACATTTAACATGTATTCCAATCAAAATTCATGTTTATTTACAATCAAAATCAACTGTTATATAAGAACACAATGCATTTTTACCCTGATTTTACCATGGTAAGGGCTGTTTGAAATCATAAGCATGATGCAAAAGTAAATTGACACAATATACACATAATATTAAAAACAAGTTTGTTAGCTAAACTTCAGACCATTCTAAAGTTGCAACGTCGCACATTAATATAAAACATGCATCATATGCATTTATTTGAATATTTTATATCAGTTATAAAAATTTCAGTTTCTTTCCAATCAAAATCAGCTGTTATGTAAGAACACAATACATTTTCTAACATGATTTTAACCAAAGACTATAGAATGCCTTAAAGGGACTTTTATTTTGTTTTAACAAAGTAAAGGCTGTTCGTAAATGTAAGCAGAACTAAATAGAAACAATATAGGTGCAATATTTTAATAAATAGTTTTTGTATGTTAACTGTACTCACATTTGTTTATTTTAGCATTTTACAATGGCTTTGAATATGGCAGAATATAGTTTAGCTTTTATTCCAATCATAATTTAGAGTCAAAAACAATCAGCTTTCTAATAGTGCTTCAGCTGTGGGTTTTCTTTTTTTTAGTGAGCGACAGTTTAGTGAAAGTAGATCAACATGCATTCAAATGCATTCAAGTTCGAAATCAATCTATCTGTCTATATAACAATGGTCTCTAGGGTTTATCGAGTGAATCCGATATATAGGCTACATGACTTAAAATCAACCCGTGCATATATTGAACCGAAACAACACCAAGAATTGACCACTTACAAATGGGGTTTGTGGACGATGTTTGGCGTAATGAAAAACAATGTTTGTTTTGAATGAGGCATGAGAGGTTGCAAATGTAATTTCGACAGAGAGCCGGATATTGATTGTGTTTTACCAGCAGCAGATCCATTCTAATTAAATATTAAATACGAATGCAGGACACAAGAGCTACAAGTTGTTTTCAGCTGATCATCGAGCATCTTCTAAGAAATCACAATCTGCGCCGATGGCCCTATTCTTTAATCAAGTATTTAAATCAGGGCTGGGCTGAAATGCATTTCATTTAACATTCAAAGAATACTTTAGTTATTTTTAACAGGAGGTCTTCGTGTATGAATTTTAATGGAGACACTTAAATGGTAATTATTCTACTCAGACTCAAACGCAGGTAACAAATGGAATTCAATCAGTGGCTATGCATAATGACCATCATTAGGAGACAGAAAATAATAATGACATCCTCTCCGCATTAGAGACACGCGCTCGGCGAACTAAACCCGTAGCCATTATTGATCGCCATGGAGATAAGCAATTGTCACTTTCCCGCAGCATTGTGTGTGAATGTTAAATACAGCGGAACGATCCTCACCCCTCACACACCTTTTGTCTGCTGCTTTTTTTACTTCCATTTTACTGAGTGACAGAATGCGTTTGGTGGAAAACCTTAACGTGCGTCCGGTGCAAACGGATGGACGTCACTGCACTTTTGGTTATTGTGCAAAGGTCACGTGACCCTCTTCATGCTGCTTTTGTGCTAATGTGAAAGGTGCACTGACATCACTTTAAATGGGATACAGAAAATGCAAATGACACCATGGAAGTACTGCACCTTCAGTAATACAGGAGCACGACAGTGTACGCTTTATGAGCGCTGCACTCGTTCAATGGATGGTAAAGTCAATGCTGTACAAGAGTGATGTTTGCAGACATAGTAAAGTTGAGAAATAAGAATGACTATTTTCAGAAAAGTGCATAATATGAGATCATTTTGGTATCCTAGTGACAACAACATGTACAGTATTTTATAAGATTTTAAATCTCTCATAAATGGTATTTAGATAGACAGGCAGATAGACAGACAGACAGACAGACAGACAGACAGACAGGCAGACAGACAGACAGACAGGCAGACAGACAGACAGACAGACAGGCAGACAGACATAAGTAAATAAGTCAATAATAAAAATAATAATAATAATAATTTATTTTAATAAATAAATAAATGATTGAAAAATTTTATGAAAACAACATTAGGAACAAAGTTACTAGTAGCATAAAGGAGAAAAGTACATATACGAAAGAAAGTATATAAATTAAATGTGCTTAAATCACATGCTTAATTTTAACTATTAAATACAAATAATTATATATATGTATATATATACACACACACACACACACACACACACACACACAGATAGACCTTTAAGTGTATTGAGACAGTATACAGGTACAGGTCTTCTGGATTATTGCCAAGTCAGCAGTCTTCTCCATTATTGTGGTTTCAAAGAACAAGAGATACCCTGAATTTATACTGTATGGATGGTCATTAATTGAAACTCAAATATAAATATTCTAATATTTTGAGAGACTGATTTTTGACTTTCATGAGCTGTAAGCTCTAATCATCAAAATTAAAACAAAAAACTTTTGAAATGTTTTACTTTACATGTAATGAATCTAAAATATATGAAAGTTTCACTTTTTGAAATAAGTTAAAAGACAAAAATGAACTTTTTCACGATATTTAATTTTTTTTAGATGTACCTGTATGTAGGCTTATCATTGATGTGTGTGGACAGACAGACAGACAGACAGACAGACAGACAGACAGACAGACAGAGAGATAGATAGATAGATAGATAGATAGATAGATAGATAGATAGATAGATAGATAGATAGATAGATAGATAGATAGATAGATAGATAGATAGATAGATAGATAGATAGATAGATAGACATTTGAATGAACTAGTATTTGTGTTTAGCTGCATGCACCATGCAGTTAATTGTTTTTAACACTTTCTTTTTTGGCAATTTTTGCACAAATGTGTTGCATGCAGTATAAACATATTTAGAATTAGACAGCTTTTGTTAGCATACTGTGCAGTTTCGACTTTGTTATGCAGTGAACAGTATTCTCTAAAAATGACTAAAAATGAATTTGCACTGTAAAGGCAAATATTTTGCAGCCCTGTGCATTACATCGTCTAAGATGTAAATGTATGAAAACATACACACACACTATGGATGGATGGATGGATTGATTATTGTAGTGTGCTGTACTCACATTTATTCGTATTACTAATATAATTTATTTGATTAAACATTTAGCATTTTGATTAAAATCCCTCTTAAAAAATATTTGAAAGCCATAAATAGTCAGTACTGAAGTTCAGGCCAAATATCTGCTGATTAATATGCCTGGCCAATATTTCAGTCTATTAGTACCTAGAATAGAACATTATAACAAATGTGAGCATTACATGTCAACGCTGAATGCAAGCAGAAAGCGAAGAGTGTAAAGTTAGTTATGAGTAAATACAGAAGCGTGTAAGACACTGGTTATGAGTGAAGATTGAAGAGTGTGAAGTTATTGTAATTGCGTGTCAGGCGGATGCTGTGGAAGGTGAAGGACAATGGTGTTCAGTCTGGCTCTGAGCCAGTGGGCAGCACGCGCTCGCTCTCTCGCTCCGTCCACTCGTCCGTCCTGCAGCTTTTTCTCTCTCGCCATCTCTGTCTTTCAGTTACACATGCACACATTCACAGGTCATTTTCCCTTACACACCTAAACGCTGTCTCTCTCTTTCTCTCTCCATCCGTCGGCGGCACGCGGTGCGCTGCGTTGCAGTGCCGGGGTCTGAGCCCACCCCAGGTGAGACAAGCTCCGCTGCTTTGATGGATGTGCCATTTCAGCCCTGCTCTGTCCGACAGCAGGAGCCCAGGCCTTCACCCTCTCCCTCTTTCCCCCGCCCGCTCATCTCTTAATCTGAGAGAGAAAATATATATCCTATATCTCACAGATACATCCCCCTGAGCCGGCTGGAACAGCACTCATCTGGAATACAGACCAACATGCTATTATTTATTTAATGCACTGACAGAGAGAAGGAGGAAGAAACAAATGGCAGAACGCAGACGTGAGATGTAGGCAGTGAGTGAAAAGCATGAGAGTTTGAGCCAATTATTTAGAACAGTCCAGAACGTGGAATGGATATAAACACTGTAAACATTAAAGTCAACGTGAAATGAGCTACGCTTTGTTCTTTACATTCATACACTGAAAAGAAAGTTTTCTCTAAGAAATTGCTTGTAAATTTCACACATTATGACAAATAACACTAAATTAAATGTAACATTTAGTTGTAGAACATACTGGAAATAGAACTAGAACATACAATAAATAAATGGGACAACTGAATTAAATGTGAAATTATAAAGTAGTATGACTGAAAATTTAACATTAGTAATCTTTGTTCACAGCTTCGAAAAATAATTTTTACAATATAATGTTGCATATTTGTAAGTCGAACAGGATATTCATTGAGAAATAAGTATGACTGACTTAAACATTGCAATTATGAAGTAGAAAATCTAAAATAGTATTTTTTGTAAAACATTCTCCAATAACCTTTATCTACAACTGAAAAAAAACAACATTTTTTACAATGTATTGTTTCATATATCTAAGTCAAACTGGATATTCAATAAGAAATAAGTCGGATGACTGGATTAAATGTAAACATTTTAAAGTAAAAAGACTGAAATAATATTTTCACATGAAGCATACTCCAATAATCTTTATTTATCTTCGATATATATATATATATATATATTGTTTTTTTTACATTTAATGTTGCATATTTCTAAGTCAAACTGGAAGTCTTTTTTTTTATACAGTGTTATGTTGCCTGTTTCCGAGTCAAACACAATATTCAATGAGAAATAAGTAGAATTGGACTTGATTTTATCATTGGGAATTGATTGGATTGTGAAAAATGGATGTTATGTAACAGAATAGATTGTAACGGTTGATTGCAAAGGGTTAAAAACAAGTGTGTGTTCACAAATACACGTTTGTACTGCAGGTTGCCAAGTTGTTATTGTTGGCTTTTCTTCTGAAGGATGTTATGCTAATGCTAATGTTTCCCACAATTAGACACAGCTGATGTGCAAATCCGATCACAAATGACAAGTGTGATGTGCTGTCATAAAAATATGATTTCTACGATCTCTGGAAGAGAAAAGGCTTGATTTTCATCACTGCTACTGGTACTTGAATGACTTAAAATGACTTTTATAGCACATAAAATGCCAATTTTTTGCACAATTAGACATAGCTGATCTGCAAATGTAATCAGAAATGGGATGTGCTGTCGTAAAAATATGATTTTGAGGATTTCTGGAACAGAAAAAGCTTTTTTTTATTCACTGTTACTGGTAAATTTGCTTAACTTGAATAACGTTGCTCACTGCATGTCATAATGAAGAGGGCTTGTTCAGCTCAAAGAAAAGATTTTAGATTGATTATAAGACCAAGATCATGCATTAACACAGGAAACCAGGTAAATTTCCTTTTTTCATCTTGTTCAATCCATCAAAACTACGAGATATGCAAACACTCAAGAGGTTGATGGTGTGCGAAGAATCGAAAATATGCATTACAGATCTCGCAAATGTCTTGCTAATTTACGAACACGTCATAAAGAGACTAAACAAATGCCCTTTTGAGGCTTGAGAAAAGGGAAATGTCTTAGCCTCTCGAATGGATATCAACCGGCAGACGTGTTTTTGTCTCCCTGAAGGGCTGTGGTTGTGTAAACTAAACATACTCTCACTCTCACTCAGTGCCTTATAACCATGTTTCTTTGCTACATTCACATATGATGATCACTGGGGCCTATTATATTTAAAAGCCTCATTGAGGTTTCCTGAAGAAGGTCACAACTGTTAACCATAAAATGTCATTTTCAGCAACAATGGTCAGTGTTCAGGGAGACATGGACAAAGCACATGGTTTTAAAATACCCACTAAAATACAATTTTTCCTTCCTCTCTCTGCATTCGATGTTGAAGTGGAACTTCTGAAAAACCCACCCATGCCAAGGTCGTTCAATTAACGCCTCTCCCTTTCATGACCGCCAGGAGTGTGATTGAGAGAGAGAGAGAGAGTTAGATTCTCTATCTATCGCTCTAAAGTGCTGCATCCATAGCCGCCGCGGCCCAACATCCTTTTCACAGCTGGAATATTCCAGAAAATGCCTGATATGCTGTGAAAGGGTCTAACAATCGGTACGAGTGAATGGTGCAGGGCTCGATATGCTTCAGAAATAATAACTCCGAATGCAAGAAGAGATTCTAATTCACATATTAAGAGACTTATCACTTTATCTTTAGCAAGGTCATTCACATTCTTAAATTCACTTCAGTAAAAGCTTATATTATATTAAATAATTATGACAATCAAATTGTAACGATTTTGCTTTACGGTTGATTAAATCACAATACGATATGAGTAAAGCGGCCTTGCTTTTTTATAAAACACTCTCAATATATAGTACCAAAAACGTCACGCTAGTACAATATACTTCAACTATTTCAATTTCTTCAGGGACAAAGCAAAGTAAAGTGTGCATGCACAAAACTAACTAACATGAAATCATAAATGACCCTGTTCTTATGTTCTAATTAAATCAAAATATTTTCAATAAAAATGCAATAATTAGTTCTACTACAGTTCATTTACTAGAACCATCTGAATGAACTGATTTGCTAAAATGAATCACATGACAGATCAAACTACTTATTTACTGCAATGATAACTACTAATGATCTGAATGAACTGATGCACTAAAATGAATACATTTTACATATGAGAGAGTAAATACATTTTTATTGTAATTTTATTTGATTATGTGGCGTTGCTTTGACATTATATGCCCACAAATCACACTGAACTGAAAATAAAAGGATATTTTATGTCTTTGTCAGTGAAGTTGTGCGTGATGTGAAGCATTTTATCACACTGCACCACTAACTGGAAAAAAAACACACAATACTAAACAAGCTGCACTGTATAGAAACTAAGCTACTTTGATAAATGTTAGTCACTACTTTCATTTAGTTACTGCCCAACAGTGAATGTCTGTTAGTGTCACTATGTAAATCTGTGCCGATCTGTCATTTGGTTTCTGTGTCTAATTAAATAACTTTATTCCCAGCATGAAGATCAGTCACTGGTCCTTCAATTAGAGCCATTAGCATATGCCAATAGAGGCGTTTCATACTGGCTGAATGATGTCAGAGCTTCACTTCACCTCTGATTTTATCTGAAACAACTCCAACCTTATGAAGAGACAGAAAGAGAGAGATGTATAATGAGATTCCTCATTATAAAGTAGCAAAATTAGCTGTTAATATGTAAACGAACAACACTCCATTTGATAAAAGAATCACTGTTATCACAAAAAGAGATGCAATCTTAATAGGAAATATATTTTGAATAATAATTATGGTCTTTATATTAAACAGATTCCAGTTCTAACTTTAATTTTTGATATTATAAATAAAACATATGCAGCAAATCAGCATATTAGAATGATTTCTGAAGGATCATGTGACATTGAAGACTGGAGTAATGATGCTGAAAATTCAATTTTGCATCACAGGAATAAATTACATTTTAAAAGATATTCTCATAGAAAAGGGTTATTTTACATCGTAATAATATTTCACAATATTGCTGTTTTTTTTTTACTGTAGCTATTAACATGCAGCCTTGGTGGGCATACGAGACTATACATACACACACAAGCAAACAATTCAATATTTGATGTCAGATATCGTCCACTCAGTCAGCCTGACTTTTAGATCAGTCTATTCCTAATTCTTTATTGAACACTGATATCTTCCAACATGTTACTGACAGTCACTACAGTTTTAGGAGGTTTTAGCCATTGCATTTTGCATCTCAACCCATTTACCATGGTAAAATTACGGTAATGCCTCTCATGGCTTATTGCTTTAACAAAACAGCAGCAACAACACTACGATGCCCTTTTTTTAGTTGCAATCAGGCACAACATCACCAGTAAATGTGTCCCATTGTAGTGCAGTTGAAACCAGCAGAGGATTTCTCAGACTATCTTCCCTCCATTCAGCAAGCATTTACCACGCCATTGATCAGTGTAAATATTAATTCAAATAAACAGCTATAAATAGAGGCTACATCTCACCTACAGCAGCCTCCTCTAATACCTCCATTACACATATATACACTTGCTCAATATATTGACTGCAGTGGTGAGGGCGAGCTGATAGAAAACGCATGTTTTCAATGTCAAAACAACAAAGCGGGCCAGACTCCTGCTGCAGATATTTTGCATTATAGATCTGAACAGCCGAGAGAAAGATTTGGAAGCCTGCGCGAGGCTTACAAATCACCTGCTTATTATGAGAAATAAAGGAAAGTAACGATGCATGCAAGGCAGGACAAGAATAGTGTTAAAGTTTCATGCAACTTTAAGTTTGGCTTTCTAAGTAGTTACATTTTAGACTTAACTGCAGTAGTTTAATACTTCAGGGGCAAGTGGAAAATGTTTTTGGGTCCATCTGTACTGTTTTTCAGTTGTTTTTCCTATAGCAATATACTAAATGGATGCCTTTGACCATTTCATTTAGTTTGAAAAACATTTCACCAACAAGACACCTTTGTTCTGCTCAGGCCTTGATTTCACTGATTGCTTAGTCCGTTAATAGATACTTTAAATGAATAGTTCTCCCAAAAATGAAAATTTGCTGATAGTTTATTCACTCTCAGGCCATTTAAGACGTAGATGTAAGAGTTTGTTTCTTCAGCACAACAGATTTGGAGAAATGTAGCATTACATCATTGGTTCACCCGTGGATGCTCTGCAGTGAATGGGTGCCGTCAGAATGAGAGTCCAAACAGCTGATAAAAAACCACAATAATCCACACCACTCCAGTCCATCAGTTAATATCTTGTGAAGAGAAAAGTTGCGTGTTTGTAAGAAACAAATCTATCATTAAGATGTTTTAACTTCAAAATGCCACTTCTGGACAAAATAGCATGATCCATAATAACACTTCCTCCAGTGAAAAGTTGATCTGAACTCCAATTGACCAGTTTTTTAAAGGAAAATACTATTTAATTTCAGTATTTGTGGATAATTTTGGTAATGCTCATTCAAAAACGGAGGTGCATAAGCTCAATATTAAAATAAAACCTGTGCTAATTGAAAGAAAACTTTTGTAGGCCTGTAATTTTTATAAAGTAAAAAACATTAGTCAGTAAGTTTTAGTACTCTCTTTTAGTTCTTTGAAAATAGCATCAAATGACTTGTTTAATATTTTGAATTATATATATTTTTTTCATTTTGATTTTGAAATTTTAGCCATTTTTTTTTGTTTTTGTGTTTTGTAATGTCTATATAGTTTGTGAGCTTTTTCACAATTCACAGATGATCAGAATTTCTGATAAAAACTCTATAAGTATGAGTACTGCTGCATTGCAAACACTGTAAAATATTGTTTCAGCCGAGCATTTTAGACAGATGGGCAGATAGTTAGAGGCTAAAAGATCTATATGCGCCGAAAAACACTTCTGTTTTATGCCACGTTGAGTTTCCACACACAGCCGAAGTATGTCCTGATGTTTGTAGTCTTTGCCTCTCTCTCCCACACACACACACACACACACACACACACACACACACACATAAGTCATGGTGAGCGATGGACTCCTCAGTGTTTACTCACTCCAAACCAAATGATCTCTCTGCAGCTCTGCCACTTCAGATGTGAAATGGAATTTGCCGGCCTGTTCTATTCCGAGTCCATTTCTCTCACCGTGCGCTTTACCAATTCCCAAAGAGTTCACTCGCTCACAGATAATGTTTGTGAGGATTGAGCTCGACTCCTCGGCCGTTCAGCGGGCCCTGGGGAGGGACCTCCAGAGAGCATCGCGAGTGGATTGGAAAGCGCACGACACTCCATTTCATTTTGTACTATTTGCCAAATTGTATTTGTTCATTTGAAGACGGTTGGGTATCTACATTTAGTTGTGCGATTGAGCACCGGAGCAGGAATTGCACTGACGGCCCCCGTTAGGTTGTTTTCTTTTTTGGGGGCCTGAGCATCACAGTACATGAGAGCATGCTGGAAATGTCACCTAAAATTAACTCCGCTAGCGAAACTAGAGTGACGATCAATCCCCAATCTGACTTTTCTTACGCAATGCTGCAGTGCGGTCAGTGACATTTGTGGTGTACCATAGAAATATTTGAGCTAGATGGCCGTTTACTTTTGCTTGATTGCATTATATGCATGACATGCTGGATAACCGATTTCATTCACATTCCTAGTTAAACATACACATACATTTGTGCATGTTGAGGGTGATGCTGAATCATACAATAGCCACACACTGACAGCACTGAACATGTAAATGTAGTTCATACGTGTACAGAATCGCACAGCACAATATTTATCAGTAAATGATGGAGAAACTGCCAGACCAGGCTATTTTTTTACGGATGAAATACTACAGATTAAATCAGTTGGACCAGCATTTCTATTGTTACTTACAGATGTAGTATTTACTTTGAAATTCTTTGTAAAATTTACAAGCAGTTTCTGAGTGAAAACTGTTTCAAAGAATTGGCATGTAACACTGAATTAAACGTGACATTTTTGAAATCGAAAGACTAGTATTTTATGTAAAATGTGCTCCAATCATAATGAAAAATCATTGAAAATAATCATTCTTTATGATGTAAAACTAAAACCATAAAAAACAATGAAATTAAAAAAACCTCATTGCCAATGCAACATTTCTCAGTTTAATTTAGTTCATTTATTTTCAATGAAGAACTAAATTAACAAAAAAAAAAAACTGTATAGAAATATAAAAAAAAAAATGGCAAGAACAAAAAATTACAAACAAAATCTAAATAGAAAATATGAAAATAAAATCTAATTCAAAATATTAAAATAAATATATAATGTTGTATCAATGAAACTAAAATAACACTGATTTGGACACATTGTATGGCTGCAGTATTATAAAAGCTCAAGTATAAAGTATTATTGTCTATTTTCTCTTGTTTATTGCCATCTAATGATGAATCGCTTGATGTTTTCCTCAACTTTAGGTAAAAGCGTCTGCCATATGAATAAATGTAAATTTATATAAAGTGTATCAGTAAAGCCTATTTCACTTGCTGTCAAATTGTCTTTAGAAACAACACAGAACAGAAAGAAACCATAATAATGTCAAATTAGTGCAATAAATTAAGTCTAACATATTTAATCTAATTTATTAGACATACAATAGCAGCAAGCTATGGATTCCATAATTTCAAAATTCTACATGAACCTCAAATGATTCATTGACATTAGTACGTTCAAAAAGGTACAGGTTTTTATGTCACAGTTTAATATCAATATTGACACACACATATGAATAGCTATGAATATTAATGAGATCATGTTGGAATATTTGTCACAAGGGAACCCACAAGTAATCATCCCAAACCAGATCTCAATATATTATTATTGCTTTGTTTATGTTAGAATTATCCAGACAATGAACTATCAGTTGTTTTTTTAGTAACTAACGTTTGCAAAGGTTACTAAATACTGTAGGAAATGTATTACAAATGGAACCTTATTGTAAAGCATTACCAAAAAGGCTATCAAAATAATAGGATAGATTATATTTTATGTGAAGCATTTTTCTTCATTTTGAAGAGTGTGGAAATATTTGTCTTTTTTTTTTTTGAGGGGGGGGGGGGGGGGGGGGGGGTCTTGTTCTTCATTTTAAGCATAAATGCAACACCCTATAGTTTGGTTTATGCATAAAAAGAAAATAATTAGCCAAATAAGAGGTAAGAAATTTAAACAATTCACAATTTTGCTTCTTATTTTAAAGATTTTTTGGTAACACTCTACTTAAAGCCTTAATATGTAATGCATTATACATTTAGTTTAAATGCATTAATTATGCCTTGTAATGCATTTTATAATGCACTGTATAATTGTGACCACAGCTGTAATAACATTATAATACTTATATTCATATTTAGAACGTGCAATGCATTAAAACACAAGACAAACAACCCTTCAAATATTATAATGCATTTTAATTTTGGTTACAATTATTTACAACCTACATTACTGCATTATACATAAAAGCATTACGTAAAGTGTTACAGACTTTTTCCTGGTAAACAAGACAAAGGCTATTAAAATCATTCCATTTTTAAAGGGTAGATTATAATCAGCTTTTATAAAATCTCTTTAATTTATAAGAGTGTAGAAAATATATCTCTCTTTTTTTTGTCTAGTTCTTTATAATAAGATATTATGCTTCAAAAGAAAGTAATTAGCCAAATAAGGGGTAATAAAACTAAACATAATACATGATTTTGCTTCTCAGGTAAATGCATCTTATTTTTTTCTGCATGGTCTACAAGACAATAATATTGATTAAGAGCGTGATTTTGTGCAGCACATGTTTCAGCTTTACTAACTACACCGAAATGCTTCAGTCTAATTAAAAACAAACAGTCCGAACACGAGTCTCCCTGATCGCTGCTGGCAGAACCATGATCATCTATTAGTTTTCCATTGTGCTGCAGCTCCAGCGGTCTTCCGTGAGGACCAAACCTGGGTTTTTGTCTGTTAATTGGAGAGCAGAGGGGACGGAGCACCATTGATAGGTTCTTCTCTCAATCAGTGCATCACGCTGTGGAGAAAGAGAGGTCAGAGGCTGGATCGGCTCGTCTCCCCGCGGACATCCTGCTGCGGCCCGACAAACACAGCAAACAATTAAACACACGCCTCTTCTGGCCCAAGTGGCTGGAGCGGTCGAGCCAGGAGAAGCTGCAGCCCAGCGGGTTGTTGTTAGTCACTCCTTAGAACAATAAACTAGTGGCCTGAGCAATCAATACGGCCACAGCCGCCGCTGCTTCCATTATCGGCCGACGAGCCTCACCGAGCCGCATGCATCCCTGAGCACCTGTGTCTCCGTCTATCACTTTCAACATTTCTCCATCTCTGTCTCTATCTAGGGTAATCTCACAGACTCCAGCCGTCTCACACAGGGACTAAACGCTCACCGGTGGCTTTGAGAGAACATTTACTGCATCGCAACAGGTTATTCAGATGCATACAGATGATTGTGTCAGCCTTAAATGACACGCTATCGGTCTGTTAACAAACCTTACGATGCATACTGGAAAAAAACAGCACTTGTGGAAAACTCCAGTTAGATTGCATTAATTACTTGTGGAATTAAATCAAATTAAAGAT
Organism: Barbus barbus; assembly: GCF_936440315.1. Lineage (NCBI taxonomy): Eukaryota > Metazoa > Chordata > Actinopteri > Cypriniformes > Cyprinidae > Barbus > Barbus barbus. The sequence goes on along the minus strand of NC_136739.1, from coordinate 30,362,409 downwards.
GCATTTACAGGGTACCAGGCTGAGTCAGTAAGCACTTCTGAGGAAGAAGGCATCCCTAGGTTTGGTATAAAACACTAATATAATATAATATAATATTCTGATGAATAAATAAATAAACAAACAAACAAAAACAAGCAAACAAATACACAAACTAGTGACATTTAAGCCTAAAAAGAAAGCAATTTTCCAAAAGGCTTAGAAAAATGAACATATTTCACAATTATGCTTCTCAAGTAAATGCACCTTATTTTAATGTCCGGGTGATATGGAAGTTGCTGCCGACTTTATTTCAGTGTAGTGACGTATTTCTATCTGAAACGGGATGCTGAATAGAAGGCATGGTTTTATTTTAGCACTCCTCCTCTGTCTCTCACTCATAGCAACCTAACGGTTGGAGGGGTGTGTTTAAGGATATTCTGCCCAAGCTGACGTCATCAGTAAAGGAATGCCATTCCAGAGCGGAAGTAAATGTTCAGATTTTGATTAAAGATTACCAAGACAAACTATTTTTTTCAGCAGATTAACTTGCACAGATTAATTGTTAACATCAAGACTAGCAATGTGCGTTAGCAAAGTAAATAAAGTCCATTTTGAATTCATGCCGACTTTAAGGACATTTCAATATCTTAAACACAATAATATTGATTGAAATCATGATCCTAATGATTTTATTATTCATTTATTGTTATTACAACATTCTGATCAGTTTTTTACATCTAATTGTTAGAGAAAATATATCTAAAAATCCTTAAAACTATAAATATTATATTTAGAAATATTAAAACTATATATTACATTTATACATTTATTTACATTTATTTTATATGTTTATATTTACATTTACTTACTCCATTTGCAAATATATATTCATAAAAACAAAAGAAATACACCCATGAATTACAAAAAATTAAAATAAAATAAAAAATCTTAATAATAGGATTTAATTTATTATTATTATTATTATTATTCATTTAAATTATTATTAATTTCAATTTCAGTTATTATTGTCTTTTTCTTTTTTTTTTTTTTTTGTCTTGATGTCCAGAAAATAATATCTAAACATTCCATTAAAACTATGTATTAAATTAATGTTTATTTTTTCTGGCAAATACCTTTTTCTTGTTTTAATTTAAATTTAAATTTTAAATTTAAAAGCTAAAACTGATAATGTGGTTTACTTGTAACTGAAACATTAAAAACAAAATCATTGTTGCAAATAGCTAAAGCCAAATGGAAATTTAAAGGGATGTGTGCGTAATAATTTGCCGTATATTAAAAGACACTGCAGATGGGGAGAGTGTTTGGACAACCTGTTTGAAAACAGTCATTATTTCTGCAATTCTGTTTGGTTCCACTATGGTTGCCTTAAAAGTAAATAAAACATTTAAAAATGCAATACAACCCCCCAAAAAAATCATTAAAACACTGAATCCAGCACATGTGCTCCATCTTTTCTGTCTTTTCCTATGGAAATGAATGGAAAGGTGGCACAAAAAGATGCACACGCAAAATTCAGGGGATTCAGATCCAGCTGTATTCACAAACAGAGCAAGTGTTGCTTTTCTTCTCTGGAAATAGGCAACTGTCAACACAGTAAAAGCAGCACTGTCAGAACCATTGTGAAGCTCAATGATCATATTGTGAGCTGGGTAGAGCCAGGGGGCATTTAGCACAGAAAGAACATGACAATGAGTGTGTGTGTGTGTGTGTGTGTGTGTGTGTGTGTGTGTGTAGACGGATCTGGCCTGTACCTGCTCAGAAACACCGGCGTCTTGCCTGAGGCGGAAGCTAACGGATCCGCTATCAAAGCCAGCACACACACACACGGAGGTAAAGCACACTCTACTGTGATAAAGAACACAAATAAAGAAAGGAAAAAGGAACATATTTGTATTCACAGACAAAGCAGAGAAAAGAAACGAACGGAGAGCGCGAGCGATGAATAAAAGTCAAACCACATTCCGCTCTCGTTGACTTTGTAGTTTTACTTTACGCTGCCATTGTTTGACTGCTGGATAAAAGAGAGAGTTTGTAAAGAGCCCAGACTAATGCGATCATTAAACAGCCCCCAGAATACACAGAAACAACACAACATACACATTACAAGGCAGAAATCAGTGTTTTATGGACATACTGGACTTGACAAGTCTCTCCAATTACCTCACTGAAGCATTCATACCGAAGTCAACATGATACAAATAGCTATTTGACTTCTGTAATCTGACATATTTCACTGAGAGACAGACTATTTAACCCTGTGAAGCCTGGTTTATGAAATAATAAGCTTTTTCTTTTATTTTTTTAAATAGGCGTTTTGGTATGAAATAATGGATAATCAGGTATATAAAGCTAAGCAGCTTCAGTCCAGTAAGTCTTGAAATATTACTAACAATATCAACGTTTTTTCTTACGTTTACTTCAGTAAAATCTGTAAAGATTTCACACTTGATTTCATCCATCAAAAAATGATTAAATGGTGAAAATTGGCTGTTATATACCAGAATAAAGTTGGGTGGTTGAAACTGATGATGTCAGCTGAAATTAAAAGTAATTTCATAGGTAGAGCAAGAAAAAAAAACTGGAATACCATGCAAATGTCTTTTTCATGTTGACTTTAAAGACCTCTAATGACTCAGAACGCCCACAGTCCATTTACAGACCATGTGATGCATATTGCACACGGAAAAGCTAAATATTTAAAATATTACACGTACAAAAAAAAGTACCATGGTACTGAAGCTGGCATTTACCATAGTAGTACCATGGTATTTTTTGGAGGCACCTTGGAGTACCATGTGATACCATCAATGACACCACAATACTAGGGTTATTACAGTTAACTTAATCTAAAACTAAAGCCATACAAATATTTTTTTATTCGTTGAAATAAATAACTGAATACAATACAATTCAAAAGGAATTACTATATAAAAATAAGATTTAAATAATCAGGTGGTTGCCAAGGCAACATTTCTTATGTTCGTTTATTTTATCTTGATATACGCTTAAATAAAAACGAATAAAATCTACATAGACATATTTAATAAAAATAATCAAATGTCAACAAAATGACAAATTGTGTAAAACCTTACCCAAAATTAAAATGAGAACAGACAATATAAAAATAAAAACTCTCAATTTTAATAATAGTATAACACATGTTATATGTTATTATGTGTTATGCATAAGGTGAAGCTGTTTTCACTGGATTATGTGAAAAAATCTTTACCAAATCATGCATTTTTAAAATGACTTTATTGTAAACATACAATTGCTGTGATATTCATATCAGTTCATATCATTAACCCCTACTGTAAACTAAACCTGACTTTATGCCTATAGTCAAAGTACTACACTCACACACTGACTCTGTCAACAAGATGTGTTTTTCCCTAGAAACACACACACACACACACACACACACACACACACACACACACACACACACACACCACAGCTCTCTCATACTTTCCATCCAAACACACACTTGGTGCATTAAAAACTGCACTTGGCTCTTCTCCAACAAGTCGCCCTCCGGGGAGACACAACGCTACAGTGGTTCCATAATTAAGCCATTGGCAAACAAAGAAATAGTCAGCTAAACGCTTCCTGGATATGAATCATAACAGATCTGCTGGGATTTACTAGACGTGAGTTTTTTTTTCTTAGCTCAACAGACTAATTGGTTCCCCTGCTCATTGTTTGTCATGCACAGTAATATGAAAGCACCTTAACTCAGATCCCCTCAACCAAAACCAAACGCTCCTTCACTTCCCTCTCTCTCTCTGTCACTCGCCAATTAAACAAGACTGATTCATTTGATTTGTACCAAACACCTGTCCGCTGGCAGTGATGGAAAACGGGTCAGATACTGGAATTACAATTATTTTCATGCACACCATATTCAGATTATGACAATCAGCATATTCCGGATATATTAAAACATGCATGTCCTTCTCACCACGTGTTAATACTAGGATGTTCTCTGCATCTACATATTTTATTTCAATTCATTTATAAGTAATTGTGCACAGTAATCTGAATCTGATGAAATCGATAATTGTAATCACAGTCTAAAAGTAATTTACAAATTTACCAGCCAATTTCTTGGCCGTGAACCATATATATCAAGAACTGAACGTATATATGAGCATGATTCTTCTGTATGGATAATCAAGTTAACCTAAGGTGATTCAGTAATTGTTCATCTTGAAATACCGCCACCAACTTAAATGTTATTCTTACATTTAGTTTTTTAAAATCATTAAAGATCAAATCTATAAATCAGAGATTAAATGTAATGAAGACATTTGCAATTTCTTGGCCATTTCTAATTTTGGCTTCTTTGGAATAATTTAGATACTGTTATAGATTTTGTAAAAAATATTTGGAATTATTGTTTATATTTTGTATTTTCCTTTTAATTTTAGTTAAAGTTTTAGTATTTTTGTTGTTTGTCATTTTTATTAGTTATTGTTTTTTCAAAAAATATGTCTAAATGTTTTATTCATTTTATTTCAGCTTCAGTTTTTGTTATTTTAGTACATAAAGTTAATCTAAATGAAGAAATGCTGATTTGGCAACTATAGATGAAACCAATTTTTATTTTTTCAGTTAACGTTTATTTTATTTCTAGTAATTAATTTTTGTTTATGGTTTTAGTTTTAGTTAACTATAACAACACTGATTCTGATTGATTCTGTGGTTGATATTATCCATTAACCCAAGCAACTTATTTCATACTTCCCTTCATTCCTATTATTTCTTGTATTTCTTATTTCATAACATATTCTCCAATTACTTGTCTTTCTTCTCACTTAATAACAGTTTCTCAAAACAATATTTGATATCCATTTACAATTTTTGTGCGTCGCTTGTAATAAGTAGGATAATATACAGTCAGGCGTTCATTACTCAAAATGAAGCTCTTCAGGAAGATACAGATCACCCAGCCGGGGTTTATTGTGTGGTAATGACCGGATAACTGTACACTATCTGTGACTGGTTGACTGGATCCTCAGCGCAGAGTTGGGTGCTTTCTGTGGGCTCCAGTGGAGTGTCTACAGAGAGCTACACTTCAACATTACGTAAGCGATTGTTTCTGTAGTACGCTTCTTCTCCAACAAGCCCTTAGCAAATTGAGCTACTTTGGCGCATGAAGGGAGGTTAAAAGAACGACACTTCACAGCTAGAGACTCATCTTCAAATCTGTGACTGGAAGAGAAGAGTTGGAAAATGGGCCCTATTTTTGCAAATTGATGTCCATTTTCTCTTGAGTAAATACATCCTCAAAATATACTTCTGTAGAGATGTGCTAAACAGCACCTGAATATTCATTTCTGGCAAACTGCAAACTGCCGTATTGAATGCAAATGTGGAGGCATCTATTACTGACAGAGAGAAAGTTTTTGTCCACTCTGGGGTTAAGAGATAATGTAAACATTTCACAAACAAAAGTCCATCTAATGGAAAATGTGTCATTTACTGACGCGATCTCATAAGTACTCATATACGTAAAGTGTGCTTATACATAATAAAAATACTTTTTCATGCATTTAGATGTGCGAAATGTACAATATCAACCTATGACATCAATCTTTTTAAGTTGAGTTTGAGGTGCATGTAATATTGTATTCATAAGATGATTTTGTCACATTCACATAAATGAGATGAATTAAAAACATTTGAGAAATCTTTATTGTACTGTACTAATTTGACATTATAATGATTCTGTGTGATTTCTCCCTATGACAGCACCTGAGTATAACAAGTGTTTCACTAATATTTCATACTTGAGTTAATTAATCCATCTATACAAAGAGTGCACATTTATTTTAGTACTTGTTTTAGTAGTCTTAGATCTTTAATAGTCCATTATCTATAATTTAAAAAGTAATTTGGCATTCTTTGGCATTCTTCATTGCACAGTATTTTCTCCATCATTTTCTAAAAATGAATGTGTAAATGAATTAGCCTTTAAATAAATAAATAAGAATGAAATCAGGCTTTATGGGTCATATATGATATAGGAGAACATATATGGAGCACACATTTGAGGAAAAAAAAAAACACCTAAATTTAATTCCCAAAAAGAGACCCAAAAATGAGCACAAAGTATGCAATTTGGATGAGATGCTGATATTTCCATAACATAAAATGTAATTCTGATTTGTTTCAGAACTTTTAATGTAAATCAATGAGATCTTTCTAACAGTATAACAGATACTTACGTAAAATAATGTAAATATTAAACATCACTCTAAATCAATAATGAAAGCATTTAAAAGATGATTTTTAAATGCCTATATTTTTATGATTTTTATGAAACTCTGTAGTTTCAAATCATATAATGCAGTGCAATACAATGATTGTGAGACGAACAAATAAATGTCCCTCAAAAGCTTGATGATCATATTAATACTCACATTTGAATAAGCTTTTTTCTAAAAAAAAACAAAAAAAAAAACTATGGATAATCAAGTAATCCTAAGTTGCTTCAGTCCAGAAAGTGTCCATCTTGAAATATTACTAACAATTTAAAAGTTATTCTTACATTTACTTTATAAAAATCAGTAAAGATTTCATAGCAAAAAGTCACATGAAGCACGAGCAGAAGTTGCAGGTGTTTTACCTGCTAAAAAAAGTAAAACTATCAATCAGATGACAGAAGGCATGTAGTAAATTGTATGCAACAGGTTTTTCAGCCAAGTTTGATCATTTAGAAACCATAGAATTTTATGAAATATGATACAATAGGCTTTACAGGATTCATAAAAATATTAATAAGTAAATGCACAAATGCCTATGAATATGAATGAGCTCACTGCAAATTTAGTGCCTTTCTCTGATGGAGTCCAATAAAGCCGGATCCTCAGCACAGATCTGTGAATGAAGGGCTGATTTTGCAGAGAACTGCTGAATGCATGAAGGGTCATCCTGCAGAAACACACTCTCTGACCGGCAGACGAGTAGAATCCAAACCGAGTGAAGCGCTCGCAGATCTCAATGTACTTTCAGACCACATGAAAACAGGTATTGTGCAGAAGCCTGTGGTTTTGTTGTATTTTAGAGAGCAGAGACCTCCATGTTTTTGATCTTGAGGTTGTCAAATACTAAAATGTCAGCAGTGAACAACAATGCACCAACTACTCTCAAAAGTAAGCTAGTGCAAGTAAAATATGAATATTGATACAGTATAAACATTGACAAATTAAAATAAAGGCATGCAACGACTAGAACTTTTCTCCACACATCACCAGATTTTTACCTCATTTCACCCTGTATATGGGATTTTATATATAGGAAGGTTTTTAAAGCTACAACCAATTTTGGTTCATTATCGGGTGACCCGGCCTCAGACCTGCACCAATTAGCTGATGGCTGCTGGAGGCTTTGGGTCAGAACTGTAATGCAGTTACCGCTGAGCTCATTGTACTTCTGATGCAAGACCGACAGAAAGCTGCATGTGAAGGAAAGAAAATTTCTCACAAAATAATTGAAACCCAACAACATCTATCATAAACAGCACTTATAGGAATATTCAGCATTAAATACAACCTGAACCGGGCAAAAACACGTTCAAGTCTCATTTCACCATGAAATCAAAAGAAAAAAGTATGAAATTCTATTTTGTATGAATTGCACAATAATATACAAATACATTATATCCAAATACTAACCTAACCCATACTGTAATGTACAGTATAAATACACAAGTATAAAATCTTAAATACTAAAGAAAAGTCATTAAGATAAGTAACTAATGACAGAATTATCATTTTTTGGTAAAAATTATTCTTTAAAATAAACAAAAACAACAACAATTATTTTTCCTGGCCAGTTCTGTAGGAAAAAGCAGTCAGCGAATGGTGTGCAAACATGAACATTTCTTCATCCATCTCTCCATCTCGGTCTCTCTCTCAGTTTGTTTGCCTGCAGGGACTTTACTTCACTCATTCTGCTTACAGAGGTCTTGCCTGCAGGCAACCAGAGAGCCAAAGCAGCAACAAAACAGCTAGCTACAGGCTTCTTCGCCGCACTCCTCTATAACACACACAGACGCTAATCAAACCCTCTGATTTCACTAATGCACACAACACACACTCGAGGAAACTCAAAGACACTTTGGTCACCTTTTCAGGCCTCTTATTCCCAGACCGTTTGATGCTTAATTCCCAGTGCAGATCAGCTGTTTGTGATATGAGATGAAGCCGCTCACTGGCGTGCTGAAGCACTAGTCACTGGATTTGCCAAAAAGATGGTCGGGTTAGTGCATAAAATCTCTGAGAGATATCCAGACTTCTGTTTTGAGGCACTTAGTAGCAAGTAAACTAGATATCCATATATATGATACATACAAAACTGCATATATTATTATTAATACCTTTAAAAAGCCAAGAATGCGCATCTCCTGTAAACAGTAGCATCACACTAGAACATGAGACACACTGTGTGGAGATTGTTTTGCAGTTGCTAAGGCACTCTAAATGTTTTACAACTTGCTCTGCGATTATTAGGTTTTTCTGGGTTGTTACCAAGTTGTTACTAAGGCATTCTGAGTGTTGTACAACTTGCTGTGTGGTTACTAGGTTATTCATTGGTGGTTGCCAAGGTGTTACTAAGGCATTCTGGGTGTTTTACAACTTGCTGTGCGGTTACTAGGTTTTTTTGGGTGGTTGCCAAGGTGTTACTAAGACATTCTGGGTGTTTTACAACTTGCGCTGTGGTTATTAGGTTATTCTGGGTGCTTGCCAAGGTGTTACTAAGGCATTCTGAGTGTTTTACAACTTCCTTTGTGGATACTAGGTCATTTGGGTGGTTGCCAAGGTGTTGCTAAGGCATTCTGAGTGTTTTACAGCTTGCTGTGCGGTTACTAGGTTATTCTAGGTGGCTGCCAAGGTGTTACAAAGGTATTCTGAGTAGTTTAAAACTTGCTGTGCGGTTACTAGGTTATTCTTGGTGGTTACCAAGGTGTTGCTAAGGCATTCAGAGTGTTTCAACCCTGTGTTTTGCCGTTACTAGGTTATTCTGGGTGATTGCCATGGTGTTACTAAATCATTCTCAGTGTTTTACAGCTTCCTTTATGGATACTAGGTCATTTAGGTGGTTGCCAAGGTTACTAAGGCATTCTGATTGCAGCTGCTGATGCATTCTGAGTGTTTTAACACTTGGCTATGTGATTGCTATGTTGTTGCTAGGGCGTTGCTATACAGTTGCTAAAGTGTTTTAACACCTGATTGCGTGGTTACTAGGCTGTTGACACGCTACAGGAAAGAGTGCAATTGACAATGTAAGGAGACAAGCCTTACACCAAGTTACTAAGTTGATTTATCCGCATTTTAATATGCCTCTGATCATTTAGATTCTGGTATTTTATCTGGATGCCAAGACTTTTTAGGTCGAGTAGAATCTGTGATCTATGGCCCATTTCGTTTGCTGGCATCCATGGCTGCAATACGCTCTGGCAACCTGGGGTTTCATAATCCTATTGGGTAAATTAACATTGGGCGGAATCATGCAGACTAAAACAGTGGTGCCAAGTCTTCGATTTTCCTGCAGAATTGGGCTACATTTACACTGTTGCTGTGGGTTTTTTAGTCTGTGGGTTAAAGCAATTTCAACAGAGGAGATAAAACCATGGAAAAAATGCGAGTGGGCTAGTTTTGATTAGCAATCGGGCTGGTTTTGTTTCGCAGACCTGGCAACCCTGCAAAACAGACATTTCAAAGTAGAATAACTGGCGGTAGCCTTGTTTTTCAGAGAAACAAGAATGAGAACTTAGCATGTTTCTGCAAACAGATTATGGTATTTTTATGCTTTAGTAGCTACAGTAAAAAAAAAAAAAAAACAGCACTTTCCAGAAACACCACTATATACATGAAACCAGACACAAAATATGATCTTACTAAAGACTGACATTAAAGATGAACAACTTCTGCATGTCCATGAGGTGGATGGCAGCCCACACTGGCTCTCTGCCATTCCTGAAGGTGACAGCAATAGCGCCGACGTTTCACGGCAGGACACACACACACACACACACACACACACACACACACACACACACACTCGCGCCGAGGGGTCTGTGAATCTCAATGTCAACTGTGTTACAGCGTTTACAACTCCAGAGTCAAATGCAACGCCTTGACTCAGCACATTCCTTCCCCAGTGCTCAGAGAAAGATGGAGATGAAGAAAAGTGTGAAGCAGAGCAGCCTAACTGAACCCTGTCAGAGCGCCGCTGTTCCGACACTAATTATTGATTGGATGATTAGGGCAGATGAAGAGATCTTTTTTTGAAAGCGCGGCCTGTGATTGTGCATACCGTATGCGGCTATAGAGCCGGCGCAAGTGAGCGATGGTGCAATCGATACTTTCAATCACGTTGAAGAGTGTTTCTGTCAGTCACGCTATAGTGAGGTGATTAGGATTGAGTCTTAAGACAGTGAATAAGTTCCCGCTGCTCTCTCCGGAGCCTCCTTCAGTTTCCCGGGCCCCTAATGAACTCACACGGAGCGGCTCGGTGTTCTGTCTGCACTGATGCTGCAAGGAGTCAAACCAAACTATAGGGATAAAACACGTCATATGTCATTCTGTGTTCAAAGACGTTGCACATGCAGATAAACCGGTGACTACACTAATGCATCGAGCTGCAATCATTTCTCCCTCATGTTGTTCCCCCCAGACTGTTTGTGGTTATCTTTATATGTGAAACACAAACTTGTGTTGTTGTTGTCAATACAATTACAATTCATAGTGACAATGACTGTCAGGGTTCAAAAATTAAATAATTAAGTAAATAAATGATAATAAATAAATATGTAAAAATAATAAATAAATGATGGGTGAGAATGTTTGTAATAATAATACTTATACTACTAATAATAATAATTATTATTATTATTTAATAACAACAAAAACATTTATTTTAAACAATTCAATAAAATTTATATTAAGTAAAAATCAGGAAAAGTAAATGACTAAAGATTTGTAACAATATCCCCAATAAATAAATATCCTGATCATTAAATAAAAACATTTAAAGTCACTGAAAGTCAGGAAAGTCGTGACCTAATGGTTAAAGAGTCGGACTTGTAACCCAAAGGTCGTGGGTTCGAGTCCCAGGACCGGCAGGGTTTGTAGGTGGTGGGAGTGAATAACCATTGCTCTCTCCACTCTCTATACCACGACTGAGGTGCCCTTGAGCAAGGCACCGAACCCCCAACTGCTCCCCGCATACTGCTGCAGCATAAATGGTTGCCCACTGCTGTGTGTGTGTGCGCACTTTGGATGGGATAAATGCAGAGCACTAATTCCGAGTATGGGTTACCATACGTGGCCACATGTCACATCACTTTCGAAAAGTAACTGAGTACATAATTGGAACAATATCACTAACTAAATAAAATTTGTAAGTCTTTAGTCACTGAAAATCAGGAAAAGTACATATTCCAAGTACAGATTTGCAACTATATATGCACCCTTAAATAAATTAAATGACAGAATTAACAGAAATGTTGAGTGATTCCTTAAAAAGTTTACTTAATGCACACTGGTGTTGTTTTATTAAAGCAATAAGCCACAAGATACTGTATGTTACAATAATTTTATCACAGTAACTGTACTGTTACTGCACATCGTGGCTTATTACTTTAATAAGCAGTAGCTGAGTGAAGCAGATGACAGGTATAAGGAGGTGTGGAACCTTGTCATGGAGAATCTGTTCTCCTGCTGAAGTGCCAAAGTAGGAGAGACGGGCACAGGAAGTAGCATTATTTATCAAACAGAAGCAGCGTCATTCATCAGCATCTGAAGTCAGTATGAAATCAGATTCATTTTTTCATACTTAACACACATTTCTGCATTATTATGCTTAGTTTGCATGATTGCACTTGATTACAACATGTAAAAATGATACAAATCATGAACTTTAATGAAAATATAATAATTAGAAACCTGAAATTAGGGAAGTAAACTGGTGAAATTGCACTTCACATTGACTGGTTAATGTCTGCTAAACTGTGTTTTTTTATATGTCTGTGCATTCAGGAATAAACAGATAAAATCTACTGTTGTACAGTAAAAACAAGCAGATGTAGCATATGCAGGTATAAACGGTTTGCTTTAATTTTTCCTCCAGCAAAAGTCAGAATTCTAATGAGCAAAGCTGAAGAGGCATATTGAAATCGTTAAGCAGAAAATCCTTGACCTTCTCTTCTGTGGAAAAAAAACAAAAAAACAGAAAGCAAAACAAACTCTGTCTGGCTCTCTCTTACGCCGACTGTCAACATGTCTCTTGATGTGGCAGCATCAGACTGTGTTTATTGTGTTGCTTCGGTGTGATAATAACTGTAATCGCTGTGTGGGAATTAGTGGAGAGTATGTAGTGGAGAGAGACAGACAGAGAGAGAGAGAGAGAGACAGATTGACAGAGATTAGAGGTGGGCTCTGCTGCTGTCTCTTTGTGTGGTGCCTGTCTGTCAGCCAAGAAAAGAAGAAGAAGAAAACGCTGCTCTGTCTGTCTCTCCGAGTGCTGATCTTTTCCTTGTCAGCCTTAAAAAAAAGGACTCTGTGCCAGAACGCCTCATTGTGCGCCAGTGATTCCAAAGGCGGATACCGCAAAACACATTAAGGATGTTAATGCTTGTACTGTATGCTTGTACTGTAAACATGTTGAAGATAAAAAAATTAAATTAACAAAAATCCCTGCCCATGGAAAGTGCATAGTTACAATTTCTGTTTGCAAATATTTGAAGTGAATTTTGACAAAATATCGTGTTAATTTAATTGCAGTATAATTCTGTGCACATCTTAAATAAATCTAAACATAGATCAATAAAAAATACATTAAAAAAAATAATGCAATCTAAAAAAATCAGAAAATCATCACTTTGTTATTTATTGAAAGTTGTATTAAATTGAATGAAATAATGAAATAACCACGTAAATGTAATTTATATATACACACACACACCACTCATAATATTTATTGAAATATTATAAAAAATAAATACATTTATTTATTTCTATATTTTCTACAAAAACATAGCATAAATTAAGAAATGTAATAAAAAATAAAAATTAAATTGGAAAAATTTAATTTATGTTATTCATGACAATTGTACTAAATTATATATATATATATATAGGAAAGGGAAGTGGTGTGTGGCCAAGTATGGCGACCCATACTCGGAATTTGTGCTCTGCATTTAACCGTCCAAGTGCACACACACAGTAGTGAACATACACACATACAGTGAGCAGCCATTTCTGCGGCACCCAAGGGGTTTGGTGCCTTGCTCAAGGGTCTCACCTCAGTCGTGGTATTGAGGGTGGAGAGAGTGTTGGTTATTCACCTACAATCCCTGCCGGACCTGAGACTCAAACCCACGACCTTCGGGTTACAAGCCCAACGCTCTATCAATATATATATATATACATAATTTGTGTCTCTGTGTATTTACTAATAGTTATGTTTATTTATATATTTTGTACAAAAATATAAATATAAAAAATAAATAAAATTTAACGAAAATAATAAAATCTGAAAAAATTACATTCATGTGGTTATTTATGCGATTGTTATTTATGCTGATTTGCTGCTGAAGACATCTACAAATTACAATTATTGAAAAAAAAATGAATATTAATATAATTGTTCAGCATAGTATTAAATTGATAAACAGTGACAAATACATTTAGATTGTTACTTTTTTTTATTATTTATTTCAAATAAATTCTGTTATCAAAGCATCATTAAAAAATGTAAAATGGTTCCCACAATAATATGAAGCATTGATAATAATAAATGTTTTTTGAGCAGCAAATCAGCATATTAGAATGACCATGTCACACTGAAGACTAGAATAAGGATGCTGAAAATACATCTTTGCATCACAAGAATACATTGCATTTTACAACACTTATTTTAAATTGCAATAATATTTCACAATATTACAGTTTTTTTTCCGCATTTTTATCAAATAAATGCAGCCTTGGAGACTTCTTTAAAAAACATCACAAACTTTTGAATGCTGGTGTATGTGTGCATACTAAAGCTTTTCCTGTCAGGCCAATAAAGCCAGCAGAATCTGACGGAGCAATCAGAGCTCAAGCAAGATAAAAAAGCAAGAGAAAACAGGTCGGATTTCTTCCTGGCGTCCACCCTCCCCCATCCGCTCCCCTTCCCCTCAGCCCCCTCTCTCCGAGCCTGACATCGGCTGGCTTTTGAGGGAGCCAGTGACTTGTTAGTACTCTAAGCAACACGAGGAACAGATGTGTCCCTGGCAGTGGATGGATGGTCACACTCCATCTGGCCAGTGCAGCTCTGGACAGGGATGATGAATACAGCTTCATCACTGAATGACTGTCATCAATCCAGCGCGGCGGCCGTCCTCTCTGACAGCAGCAGGCCCCAGGTGGAGCCGCCCAGAGAGAGGCCATTCCAGAATGCAGGTCAATCAGCACTAGCCCGAGCCAATATTAGCTCTCAATATATAGGATGCTGGACGCATTATGCTGTGAGATCAAGTCCAAGCTTCGCGGGAGACGAAGACAGGCTAAATCTCGAGGCTTTGATGTAGACGCCGTGGATTTAGCGGCACGCAGGAAGCCAGCGCCATGTCTTCCTGCGGAATGAGAATGAAAGACAAAACAGACAGACCTAGTTAACCCAACAGTAGTGACCGGATGGTTTTTCAACGGCCTTGGTTCCAGACGTACAGCCATTTCGAAAAATGCTTCAATCAAGAAATTGAAGCCTTGAACTAAACCAGCTCTGGCATTAATCACATTACAAATGCTGATTTGAAGCACATCCAATATAAAAGTATAAAAAAACATAAGTATTAGACTTTGTGGTTGCAATCTTGAATAAAGTTTGAATGTAATGTAAGTTGCTATGGATAAAAGCATCTGCCAACTGCATAAACATAAGCATTGCACATTGGGAATGGACAATAGAACTATTGACTGAATTACATTTTAGTGAAGGAAACTGTTTATTTGATGTGTATTGCACAATATTCTAATATATACAAATATTTACATACATACACACATATACAGTCGTGGTCAGAATTATTGGCACCCTTGGTAAATATGATCAAAGAAGGCTCTGAAAATAAACCTGCATTATTAATCGAACAAAAATCAAACCTTTCATTGAACTAAAACATTGAAAATGGGGGGAAATATTATTATGAAATAAATGTTTTTTCTCAAATACACGTTGGACACAATTATTGGTACCCCTAGAAACTCTTATGAGTAAAACTTCTCTGAAGTATATTCCTATTTATATTTACAATTTTGAGCACTCCAGGGTGATTATGAACATGAAATTATTCAGCCATGGCTTCCTGTTTCACAGAAATATAAATAGGAGGGAAAACAAAGCCCAAATTCCCTTATTCATCCGTCACAATGAGAAAAACCAAAGAATATATTTCTGATGTGCAGCAAAAGATAATAGAGCTTCACAAATTAGTGAAGTGGCTTTAAGAAAAGAGTTAGAGCAGTGAAAATTCCCATTTCCACCATCAGGGCAATAATTAAGAATTTCCAATCAACATAAAATGTTATGAATCTGCCTGGAAGAGGACGTGTGTCTATATCGTCCTAATGCACGGTGAGAAGGAGAGTTTGAGTGGCTAAAGACTCTTCAAGGACTACAGCTGGAGAATTATAGAGAAAGGTTAAGTCTCGGTGTCAGAAAACGTTTTAAAAAAATCATCAAACAGCACCTACATCACCACATGTTGTTCGGGAGGGTTTCAAGAAAAATTCTCCAAGCTCATCCAAAAACAATCTTCAGCATATTCAGTTATCAGACATGACTGGAACTTTAAACGGGACTGGCTTCTATGGTCAGATGAAACTAAAAAAATTAGCTTTTTAGCAGCAAACACTAAAAAATACCCCATGTGTACAATGAAATATACGGCTGTATTATTAATGTTGTGGGCCTATATTTCTGCTGGAGGTCCTGGACATCTTGTTTAGACACATGGCATCATGGATTCTATCAAATACCAACAGATAAAAAATCAATAAGTGTCTGACTCTGTTAGAAACCTTATAATGGGCCATGTTTGGATCTTCCAACCGTACAATAGTCCAAACACAAACCTCAAAAACAACACAAAAATGGGTCACCGAGCACAAAACCAAGCTTCTGCTGGCCATTCCAGTCTCTGACCTGAACCCTGTAGAAAATGAGTGAGGTGAACTGAAGAGAAGAAGCACTAGCATGGATCTGGGAATCTAAAGGATCTGGAGTGATTCTGGATGAAGGAATGTCTTGTCAGGTGTTCTCTAACCTCATCAGGCATTATAGGAGAAAATTTAGAGCTGTTAAACTGACAAATGGAGGTTTCAAAAAGTATTGAATAAAAGGGTGCCGTTAATTGTGGCCAATGTGTATTAGAGAAAAACATTTATTTCATAATGATATTTTCCCCATTTTAAATTCTTATTATCCAATGAAAGGTTAGATTTTTGTGAATTTTTAAAATAAAAGATCAAAAGGATTAATGCAGATTAATTTCACAGCCTTCTTTGATCATATTTACAAAGGGTGCCAATAATTCTGACCACGACTACACACACATATACACACATATATATATATATATATATATATATATATATATATATATATATATATATATACACACATACTGTATATAAGGTTATTATCTCTATTTATTTTTACTGAAAAACCCATACTGGTTGACATGAAGTTATTATTTACTAAATCGTGATATTTATTTTTAATCGTGTACACATGTGATATAAGCTTTAAAATTAATTATCGCTCTTGAGAAGTACTTATATTCATTGTAAATAAAATTAAAAGGATCTTTTCATGTTTTTTCTATTTATTATTATATATTTTTTTTCATTAATTTATATTTTATTTTACTTCAATTAATATATATGTTGGGGTGGGAAACAAAATGTAACAAAAATACAATTTAAAAAAAATTAATTCCCTAAAAGTATTCTAAAAATATTAGAAAAAGTAAGAGAAAAAACTAAACAAAACTGAAATTGTGCCTAATCCATCCACAATAGACTGCTAATGATTTATTTTCCAATGCTGATAATCTCAAAATTGCCACATTTTAGAGACTGACAGAAGTATTATTGTAGTTCTTATTTGCCTAATTTCTGAAATCCACCTAGTTTTGTTACTAAATACTTTTACTTTGGCACCACTAGAGCTGCTACTGCTGTTCTTGTTGTGTTTGTGTATGTATAAAAGCGACTGTCTGCATGTATATGTAAAGCTGATGCACTGGTGACATGTGTGTAAAGCTTCACTGAATCTATCACAGAAAGAAAGAGATTAAAAGAAAGCCACAGTGCCATGATAGAATAAAAAAAAAAGTGCAGTAGTCCTGTACGGCTGGAATGGACTGACAACATATCGTAAGGCCTGACCTTGTCATGGCCCATTTTGAATATATTAACACTCCAGGGTTCCCTTGAACTGTCACAACTTCAGATCCAACACTTTTAATGCTTTCCCAGAGCTGCCTATAATAAATATCTCACTGGACGGCCGCTGGACGTTTCACCTTGTTTCCAGAGCTCTAAACAGCTCCGGAAGAAGATCGAGTCTATTCACCTCCTCTAGTTTCCACATCTTTATAACCGTCTGCTATGCTCTCCATCATAGACGTGAAGAAAGAGAAGAAAGAGATTAGAGACAGAAAGCTCTGCAGGACAGTTTGTGATAATGAGTTGCAGTATTGGCTATGGGAGGGGTGATTCGGGGCCTTGATGTCAGCGCTACGAGGACACGTAAGCAAGCTTGCCGTGGCTCAATAACACACGTATTGGGAAATAACACGTCTAAAACCCTGAACCCTGCAGCCACAGCACGACACACGCACCTCAAAATATCCTCGTCTCCTGCTTACCAACGCTTATACCTATTCCTGTTTAGCTAATGCAAAGACATTTATATGATTTCCTGAATTGTTGCTGTTCAATAATAGCAATCTGCATTGTAAAAAAAAATATAAAATAAATAAAAACATACACTCACTGGCCACTTTATTAGGTACACCTTGCTAGTACCGGGTTTGACCCCCTTTTGCCTTCAGAACTGCCTTAATTCTTCGTGGCATAGATTCAACAAGGTGTTGGAAACATTCCTCAGAGATTTTGGTCCATATTGACATGATAGCATCACATAGTTGCTGCAGATTTGTTGGCTGCACATCCATGAACCACATCCCAAAGGTGCTCTATTGGATTGAGATCTGGTGACTGTGGAGGCCTTTTGAGTAAAGTGAACTCATTGTCATGTTCAAGAAACCAGTCTGAGATGATTTGAGCTTTGTGACATGGTGCATTATCCTGCTGGAAGTAGCCATCAGCCATCTGATGCTTGCTTTGAACTTCAGCAAGTCGTCTTCACCACATCTAGATGTCTAAATGCATTGAGTTGCTGCCATGTGTTGGCTGATTAGCAATTTGTGTTACCAAGCAATTGAACAGGTGTACCTAATAAAGTGGCTGGTGAGTGTATATATATATATATATATACATACGTACATATATAAGTATATAAATAGAATACACTATTTCAGTCTTTCAACTTCAAAATTTAATTTTCATTTCAGTTTTGCTTGCCATTTCTTCATAGTTTTTACTAGCAACTTTTGCGTAAAAAATTGTTTCAAAGAAAATTTAATCCATTTTTAATAGAAAAATTTATTTTTTAATTTTGTTTTCAGTCATATGACATATACAAATATGACAATTTGATATTAAAACAGCCATAGTGTTGAAGGCAGAATCATAATAGATATGATTAAATATTTTACTGTAATTGAGATACTATTACAGCTTTCGTTACTATATTACGTTTTATTCATATTCATTTTTTATTTTCAAGTTTTAGTTTTTAAATATTACAAAACTACTTATTTTAAATAAGTTTTAGTAATTTTATTTTAATATTTTTTTAAAATATGCATATATTTTTATTAATATTTAAGTTTTAGATATTTTTGTACATCAGGCTGCAAGAACATGTTGAAATAAAATCTAAATATAATGTATATGCTGAAATAAAATAGCTGAAATAAAATGCATTAAATTTATATATAATTTATTTTACATTTATTTTACAGTAAAAAAATGTTCATGTTAAACATAAACCTCAGCTTAAACCCCAAAATCTGTTTGTTTTAATGAAACAGTTTGTTCAGATGAATAATGATTCACTGATAAAAATAACGAATCAACAGTCAAAGAAACAATTCAGTGATTCATTTTAAGAAAATATTTACTGATTCATTTGAAAAAGGCATAGTTGTGAGATGTAAACTCAAAAAAAATCTGAGATAAAATAGTGCAATTACCTCTAATAAGTTTCCATGTTAAACAGGCATTGTCATCATGGGAAAAAATCAAAGAAAGTAGTTAGCTTCTTTTGCTCTCTGTTTACTGTCTGTAGATGAATTACAGTAGGAGTAGCTCAGGAAGTTCACGCTGCAAAGAATCTTCTAGCACTGCACCAAGATTACTACTAAACTACCCCTTCTGACTGCTCTTATCGAAAGATGTGTGATAAATTAGCAATTAATCCTCTTCCTTTACCTGCTGTTTGTGAGGTGGTGGCAGAGAGGAGGCCTATAAATAGCGTTAGCATATGTACTTAGCTGTCAAACAGAGCAAAGAGGAACAAGGGCCCGAATGACCTCAGTGAGCGCTGGATTCCAAACTCACATACATATTTATTGGCGAGGTTCACCTCTAGTCTCGCTGACAGCAAACCTGAGCCTGCGACGGCAATCCCAGCCAAAGGGAATGTTAAGATGCTCTTGTGGCGTACTGCAGAGGCTAATATCTCAGATCAGACTCATTTAATCATGCTTTTGTCTTTAAATAGCTAATTATTTTCACCATCACACATGCAGAGGTTTGTTTTCACGGCCGTTCACTGACGATTCTGTGTGCTATTCTGCCAAAAGCTAGTGGTTTCTGTGTGGCACCAGTTACAGTAAAAACAGGAATCTTTTGTCTATTCATCTGAGTGCGGGTCTTCTCACGCAGACGGTAATTAGCCGGGAATTAAACTTGCTACACAAAAGCGAGATATCTTCTGCCAACAATACAGGATAATAACATTTGATTTGGACAGAGAACAGGACCTGGCCGGCTTCCAGAAGCTTCTACACTGCCAGTTAGAGAAAAGAAACATGATTATTTACAGACTAAATTGTTCGCAATAATGCAAATACTGCAGCGTGAGTCAGATGCCATGCAAGAGTCTTAAAACAATTAGATGCATTTGATTGTTTTATGCCAAGTCTCTTTTAAATCAGGATTTGCAACTGCATGTCCCAAGTTAATATAACAATAATATATTTTATTATATTATTATTATTATTATTTTTTGTGTCTGTAATTTGAATTGAATCGGTAAACAATATGCACAATTTCCAATTTAAACAAGAGAATTGCAATGAAATAAAACTGTGCATAATTGTAATAAAACATAGAATTTTTCAGTATGAATTACCGTAACACTTTATCATACACATATGAGTACTTCCAGAAACATTAGATAATAGTGATATTTGAATTGCCACCAATAATCTGTATTTAAAGAAACATAAATACAATTAATATACATACAAGGGCTATGAACCAATTACATACTTTATTGATATCATTGCATGCTTTTCCAGCTGAATTGGTCACAATTAATTGCATATTAATATTTTTTATTTTATATTTATTTTATATATATATATATATATATATATATATATATATATATATATATATATTTTTTTTTTTTTTTTTTTTTTTAATTTTTTTTTTATTATTGTTCTGTTTGGAAACATTAATAAAATGTTTCTTTTTTTTTTACAGTAATACACACAGGAATATACCCAAAATACATAATATACAAGAACATATACAATGATAACAATGATTAAGTGTCTAACTTTACATGCATAATATGCTCTTATGCACACAAAGTCTGCCTTTATTTGATAAAAAATGCAGTAAAAACATTAATATTGAGACATATTATTACAACTGAACTTTTCTATTTGAATTTTAAAATGTGATTTATTCTTGTGATGCAGAGCTGAATTTGCAGCATCAAATCCAGTCTTCAGTGTCACATGATCCTTCAGAAATCCTTCTAATATGCTGATTTGCTGCTCAAGAAACATTTCTGATTATTATCAATGTTGAAAACAGTTGTGCTGCTTAATAAGCACGCTTAATATGCTGCTTATATTACATGCACATCCAACATTACATGCATTAACCCTTGGTGGAATGGAGAAGGAGAGGAAGATTTGGTTGTCTTATAATGTCAGATGTTATAATACCTTGAAGTGAAGGAGGAAATGTTTAAATTACGTAAACCTGTCTGTGTTGTAAAGAACAAACAATGACTGATTTGGTGTGAATGTGGGAGACTGAAGATCTGTTGCTGATGGTCATGTCTGACCTCCTCCAGGGGAGAGAGAGAGAGAGGGAGAGAGAAAGAGAGCGAGAGAGCGCTGCTTTTGCACATTTCTGCTGCCCCGTTGTTTTCTCAGCAGGACGTCCCTTGGGAAAATCAGGAGAATAGAGAGAGAGGGAGAGAGAGAGAGCGGTTGGCAGTAACATCAGCAGCAGTATGTCTCTCAGCCCTGTATATGCCAGCCGTGTGTGATTAGCACAGGCTCACTTAACACACCATCTGATGGCATTAAATGGCTCAGTGTGAGTGTGAGCGCAGTGTGACGGGTCATGAGACATTCACAACTCAACTGAGAACGTCTTTTAAATTCATGTTTAAGTCCTGAATTTAACTCGGTAAACAAAACACCAATTAAAAAAAAGAGAGAGAGAATTACAATGAAATAATGTGTAGTTTTTTTAATCAAATAGTTCATTTTTCAAAAAGAAATAGGCATAAACAATTCATCGTACACATAAGGGCTATCTCCATAAACATTAGATGATAATAGTGTCTGAAAAGCAAGCAATTTAATTTCTTTATTAAATAAATTACGTGCTTTGGATACACAAATTAGTCACAATTAAATTACATATACTAAAAATGTCCACAAATGAAGACGAGTAAATAATTAAATATAAAAGTGGCTTTACAAGTCCATATATTATTGGTTGGCTTTTCCATATCATTGAACAACTGCTTGTAATTAATTCCACTAAATTAACACTTTAAATTGAAATCCATAATAAATAAATCCCTAATATACACACTATTGTTCAAAAGTTTGGGCTCAGTAGTTATTTTAAACACTTTTATTCAACAAGGACATATTAAATTGTTCAAAGTGACAGTAAAATATCTTTAATGTTACAAAAGATCTTTCTATATATGCGGTTCTTTTGGACTTTCTATTCATCAAAGAATCCTGAACAATAAAATGCATCACAGTTTTCATAAAAATATGAAGCAGCACAACTGTTTCCAACATTGATAATAATCAGAAATGTTTATTGAGCAGCAAATCAGTATATTAGAATGATTTCTGAAGGATCATGTGACACTGAAGACTGGAGTAATGATGCTGAAAATACAGCTTTTTTGCATAAATAAATTATATCTTAAAATATGTTCTTTTATTTTTTGATCAAATTAATGCAGCCTTGGTGAGTATAAGATACTTTTTGGCACCACGAGGAACACTTTGTTGCATAGATCAATTACCCCAAAATCATAAAAGGGAGCCAAACATTTTTTTTTACAGTTGCAAAAAAGGATATACATCTTTCTGTCATTCTAATCATATTAAACTATCAGTTCATGCTGTATAATATGGTCAATTCGATTCAAATTCACACTCATGAATTCAAAAGGAGGTGGTTCTTAAATTCAGAGTTTTGCCCAGTCCTGGTATGTGTGTGTGTGTGTGTGTGTGTGTGTGTGTGTGTGTGTGTTTGTGTGTGTGTGTGTGTGTGTGTGTGTGTGTACCGACAGGCCTCCCAGTGTCAGGCTGCAGTGGTTGAAGAATGTGTGTGTCTCTGTACGGAGTGCCTCTGGCTTTGTGAAGCCTTGCTGAAACTGACATTTATCTGCTTTTACTCAGAGAGACTGACACACAGAACCAAGAGCATATAGACGCGGGATACACGGTCTGTGAGACATCAGCCAGGCAGATGTTTAGCTATACCCATTTACCCATTAAATAAAAAAGAAGAAAACAAATCACAAACAAGATCTTGTCTCATTTGTTTAGCTTAGAATACATTGAGATCAAATATATATTTTCATCAAGCTTTATATCAAGCTGATGTAAAGCTGCTTTGACACAGTTTGTATTGTTAAAAGCGCTATACAAATAGTGACTTGACTTCCGTCTATCTATAGTTATTCAAACTCTGCCTTGAAAAGACTGTTCTAAATTAATTAAAAGTTATTAATTTAAATTTAAATTCTACTTCCTTACATTCAAATTTAAACTGAAATTCTAGATTCCCCAATCTAATTTGAGGAATTTGCTTTGAATTTAAAATTCACAATTCAACTCTAAATGATGCACAACCATGAAAATAAACAGCGAGCAGATAAGAGTGCGTAAATGACTCCTGTTTACTGTCGTCACAAGGGTTCACTGGGTTCAGTTCAACCTTTCAAAAAGACTCTAACATGAATGCTGAAGACATATATGAAAGAGTCTACAGTACACACAAAACTGAAACTCCCTCAGATTCCTACAAACATGCAACAGGTTTCTTATATCAAGCTTTTCAACACATGAACATGAATTTACATGATCTTTTAACTCTAAAAACCCAATTTAATGCAGAATCTGGGACTAAAACACTGAATTAGTCAGAGTAAGTCAATTCACAAGTGTCTGGTGCTATAGTGAATTTCAAATTTGTAATACAGTCACAAACCTGGAACTACTTTCAAAGCTGTATCAAAACAGAACATTAAATCAATGTTAATTTAGCACTATTTATAAACTACTACAGCATTTATTAATATTTTAAATTAGCTTTTATATTTATAATTTCAGTTCTCATTTTAGTACACATTTCAATAATCTTATTTTTCTTTTCATAATGTGTATAATTTATTTTTTTATATTTCTATTTTGCCTTAATGTATTTTTATCTGTTTTATTCATTTCAGCACTTACACTTATTTTACTTATTTGCCAAGCAACATTTCTAATTTTCATTCACAATTTATCTAATATTTATATTTGAATTTATTTCAATAAACACAATTTATTTGAATAGTTTTAGATTTAGTTAACAATAAAAACACTTTTGTATTTTGTATTTCTGTTAAAACACTTACATTATAATTATTATTATCATGCATTACCAACAGAAATGATGTAAGTGTAGTTTGCACCATGCATATGCTGTACATATTGTGCAAAACTTGTATTTAACAAAACATTAAGATATTCTTGTGTCTATACTTTTTAAACAGCGCATACTTCCACTGCAAGCAAATTACTGTAACTGTGATTTTTGTTAAGAGCCGAGTCAAAACCATTTTCTGTAGTAAATGGCATAAATGCTGTACTGTGTTTCTCTGTTGATGTGAGGAATGTGTGACAGTTTTCTTCAAACAGCTTCATTCCCTCAATGGCATGTGTCTGTTGTGTGTGAGTTTATCCAGGTTTCCTTTTATACCCATCAAAACACACACACACACAAACACATACACAGAGTCTAAACTCCATTACCTGCAGGAATGTGACCTGGTCAGATCATGAAAGCTTCTAAGATCAACAGCCCGAGTGTTTAAGAGCAGCAGACAGACTCCATTTTCCATCGTTACTATGAATTTTCCAAAGACTTCCACAGTGCAACATCATTGATGACCGAATTCAGTGTCAGTGAGTTTAAAGGATAATAAATAGTAAAAGAACAAAAAAATACACAGTTAGTTAAAGCAGTCCAGCCATAGTAAATACCATCTTGCATTTCTTTGTCTAAAAAACACTTCTGGCTGTAATGTCTGTTCGGATGAGAGCTTAGATCCATTAAAACAGCAATATATTCACACATCAGTTAAATCTAAAAAAATGTGCTCCTAATAGGCATTGACCATAATATGTTATAATTATGAATGTAGGCTGCTTGATTTAATTTATGCACATTTTATGCACAATGCACATTGGTGTGTAATTCAAGCTTTTGTATTTATCATTCTTGTGCTGCCACATTCAAATGCAGTTCGGTCACAAATGAGTCATCTCATAAAGTGACTACATAATAATTCACTATTGTTTATTTAAATTCCATACGATGCATGGCAAACTTGAATAACTGCAGTCAACATTCACAATTACAACTTACTGTGATCAATCCTGGTTTGCCTAGGACCCCAACTAAGATGTTTTCATTTGAATCTGTGGCCATAAGCAACTAAAAATATAAATTTAAAAGCTTCAGTAAGAAGCTTAAATACAATTGGCAGCAGTAAAAAGCTACAATCTTTATTTCAGGCATTTAACGACTAGGCCAAGACTTTAGGGGGAAGTCGTGGCCTAATGGTTAGAGAGTCGGACTCATAATCGAAAGGATGTGGGTTCGAGTCATTGTAGGTGGGGGGAGTGAATGTCCAGTGCTCTCTCCACCCTCAATACCACGACTGAGGTGCCCTTGAGCAAGGCACCGAACCTCCAACTGCTCCCCGGGCGCCGCAGCATGGCTGCCCACTGCTCCGGGTGTGTGTGTGTGTGTGTGTGTGTGCATTTGTTCACTACTCACTGCTGTGTGTGTGCACTTGGATGGGTTAAACGCAGAGCACCAATTTCGAGTATGGGTCACCATACTTGACAATACGTCACAACTTTAACTTAACTTTAACTTAACCAAAATCATTCAAATAACCCATAGATTCCAGGATGATGGAAATATAAGTGTTAAAATGGGAACTAATTTCTGTTTTGTCCTACAAAAGTACATCATCCCTGCAGCACACTATTCATTAATGCAATCAGTGCTGTTAATCTGGCACAAAAACAATGAGGATCTCAATAAGGGTGATGACATTAATCAAAATACAATAAAACCAGAACACAAACCTGTTAGCCTATGCATAATATTTTGATATCACAGATGAAACCTAAAATGCCATGCATGGATTCTTTAAAATAAATTATATTTGAACAGGTTCATCACAAACTAATTCATTAAAATGAATCATACTTTCCAATGCAACACAACAATAAGCAGTAAGAAAGCATTGCTGCGCTATACACTGTATAATTTATTTGTAATTATTTGAGAAATGTTTCTACACCAATTAATTACATTTTTTATTTATTTATTTTTTCAGTGTACCACTGCTTGTTGGAAACCAACTTGTTACTAGAAGAGCAGCTGCAATTGAGATAACAACAACTGAGCCATTGTGATGCTACATTCTAGTTAGCAGGGTCGGAAATTAACGTGGACTTGTGGCACAAATTCCACCAAAATGAACAGAAATGCCCCACAAATTCAAGATAAAGCCCTTCATAAAGACCCGCCCCCCCCATTTATTACTGTTGCTATGTCCGGAAAGCCGTGGCGTTCTCACACCACACATCATGTTCTCACACATCGCGGAGCAAAAAGAAAAAAAAAGACAGAGCAGGTTACTTTGAGTATGAAATAAATACTCGACTTTGAAATGTTATAAATTTTTAAGAAATAAAAAAATAAAAACGTTAATGTGTCGTGACAGATTGCTTTAGCACCTCAGTTCAAGCGGCACATGAACTGAACATTTCTTCCTCTTTACTAGTTATAGCATGAAATAAACATGAATGAACATCAGAAGGTATCTTGTTTCAACCGCGGAAAGGCGTCAATACACACACCATTTTTCAAGTTCAAGTCCACCAACGTTAATTTACTCTCCTGTCTGGTTTGTTGGTCAGACAAAAATGGCAGATTCTGCATTATGATTGGTCAGCTCACCTGTCAATCAAACTCCCTGTGAAGGGTCAATTAAATTAAATCTATGGCTGTTGCAATTAAAATGAAATGTGGAATTGAATAAAAAGTGTCAGTTCGCAAAATTACACTTCGATCTGTGTAACATCAGATTGCTTTTTAACTTGTTTTTTTGGAGCCATAACCAATCACACAGGTTTCTGTTGGGCTTATGAATGCATTGACCAATCAGAGGCGTTTAGAATAGTCAGCACTGAAAGCACCAGAGTTTTGTTAAATGAGCGCTCTTATTGACTGAATTCTGCACACTTGCGAATTCTCTCCTAAACAACAGAGTGCAGAAAAGATGTAAGAAAGAAACTCATTTTGCAGCTTCAGTGATTATAATGGGAATTTTTGCATAACTTGCATTAGAATAGATTAAAGGGTTACTCCACCCAAAACTGAAGATTTTGTCATTAATCACTTACCCCCATGCTGTTCCAAACCCGTAAAAGCTTCATTCGTCTTCGGAACACAAATTAAGATATTTCTGATGCATTCTGACAGCTCTCTGACCCTCCCATTGACAGCAATGTAATTAACACGATCAACGTCCAGAAACGTAGCAAGGAGATCGGTATTGTGATATTATCCACTGAACGCAAACTGCGTACGCTGTTCTGTGACAGCTGGACAACACGGATGCGCTGTTTCTGTCGTTTAAGCTTTGATTTGAACGAAAACAGTGCATCTGTGTGACCCAGCTTACACAGAACAGCGTACGCAGTTTGCATTCAGTGGATACTCTCCAAAATGGCGCTACGCTGATACAAAGGAGACGAACTGTCGAATAAAGTCATTATTTTTGTTTTCTTTGCATACAAAAAGTATTCTCGTAGCTTCGTGAAGTTATGGTTGAACCCCTGATGTCACATGGATTATTTTACCTATCTCCTGGCTACGTTTCTGGATGTTGATCGTGTTAATTACATTGCTGTCTATATATGGGAGGGTCAGAAAGCTGAACGACATGGGGGTAAGTGATTAATGACAAAAATGTTCATTTAGGGGTGGAGTAACCCTTTAACATCATGGATTTACTCGTTTGTCTGTGTAACCAGAATATGTGAAGTGACATTTTCACCAAACACAAAACATTTTACATATGTATTTTATTGACATTCATAATCATTATCACAATATATAGAGCAATAATCGGCAATTCCTGTTTTTGTTTTTTTTAGTATATACTTTTGATATAACTTTAAACAGATTTTGTTATTGGTAACAGTTTCTGATTTGGTTAAAGCATTGTAAAAATATCCCAAGAAATGAATTCCAGGGAGCAAATATTGGCCTTAATTGGAAAAGTTAATTTCTCACCCTGCTAGTTAAGTTAGTTAGCTGCTTCAGAACATGCACAGAGCATCACTATGGTGGCGTATAGCTACAGGCTTGTTTCGTAAATATGATATGCTGACATCACATGATCTAACAATGGCCGGCTTTTATTTTATATAGCACCCATCAGGTGTGAGTGTTTGTGGTCTCAATGGTCCTACAACACTCTATAGCCGCAGAGATAGAGAGAGAGGGAGATGGAGACGGAGAGGTGACGGAGGGACGGAGCGGTGCGGGGGAGGGTGCAGCTGCCGGCTGGGATTAGATACCCGAATCCAATCTTGAGGAGCAGTGGGTTCCAGTCGCGCTAAAGTGTTTTCAGGAGAATTTCTCATGTTCCCCCGCTAGCTGATTACTTCCAGATTTTAGTTCTGCTTCAGCGAAGATGAGCTGCATGGCACACTTTTTGTCCGGAGATGTGCTGTAAAATCACGGTTAAAGGAGGAAAAGAGCAGGAGAGCCACCAGCCAATCATCATATGAAAATAGACGTGACATTAAATCATAAAACGGTAGACTATACATGTGGACGTACACAAGTGTGTGCTTTGATGTGAAATTGCGTGTAAAAGTGATGCATGTCATTTTTTTGGAAAGGTGAACTATAAGTCACTTGCAAATCGATACTGAAGAGTGTAAACACTTGCTGTGTGCCTTTTTCTTTCAGCCCGACACATCAACATGGGTGTGATTTTTCTGGGATGGGATGATCTGTTTGTCCAACCAAGCAGAGATGGGTAAGTGTGTTTGGGGAAACCTGTTTGAAAACAGTCATTATTTTTTTATGTCATTTTTGTGAACACAACATTCAGAGTTGAAATGACAATGCCTTTTAAATAAATAGAAAGAATGATAGATAGATAGATAGATAGATAGATAGATAGATAGATAGATAGATAGATAGATAGATAGATAGATAGATAGATAGATAGATAGATAGATAGATAGATAGATAGATAGATAGATAGATAGATAGATAGATAGATAGAACGATGGATGGA
This sequence comes from Barbus barbus, assembly GCF_936440315.1. NCBI lineage: Eukaryota > Metazoa > Chordata > Actinopteri > Cypriniformes > Cyprinidae > Barbus > Barbus barbus. The sequence goes on along the minus strand of NC_136739.1, from coordinate 30,333,117 downwards.
TGGATGGATGGATGGATGGATGGATGGATGGATGGATGGATGGATGGATGGATGGATGGATGGATGGATAGATGGATAGATGATAGATAGATAGAACGATAGAACGATAGATAGATAGATAGATAGATAGATAGATAGATAGATAGATAGATAGATAGATAGATAGATAGATAGATAGATAGATAGATAGATAGATAGATAGATAGATAGATAGTCAGTTGTTGAGGTGTATTGGTTGCGTTTCCAGGCTGTTACTCTTGAGTGGATTCTAGGGTGTTGCAGGTGTGTGTTCAGGGTTGTAACTAGGGTGTTGCTATGTGTTTGTGAGATATACAGACAGCCAGATAGACAGAAGTCTAATCAGTCAGAAAAGAAACAGCACATCAAGTCAGCTTAAGAGATTTAGAGGGAAATGTAGAGTCTCAGATGAATAAATTTAAACAGAATAACAGTATGTTGGCTTTGACAAGCTAACATAATAACAAAAGCTTTTCCATCTTCGGCGCCACTCATTTGATTTGCATTTCAAACACGATTACATTAAACAGCAATTAAAGATTCATCATACAAACATCAGATGTCAAAAACAGCAAAAAAAACCAAAAAAGGTACCAAAACAGAAGTGTCTTGCTTAAAGTTCTGAGACCGTGGCTAAAACTGTCATGAGGGAGTTGAATCAAAGAGAATGAGCTGTGTCTATTTCTGATGCGACAGGACTAGCAAGCGCTCGTCTTCTGCAAACGTACTCTGTTCTTTCTACTCTTTGTTTTAAACTAATGTCAGTTCTGCTCTTTTTACTTCTACTCATTAACCTTGCTTGTTCTTCCAACTACACAGGCTTCTTACGGCACCTCCTCCGACTCCTGTAAGGCTCCACGTCTCTCCTGGGACTCACAGAACCGAGAGGTTGCTTAATCATATACCCTTAAGCTCTGTGATTTTATCTGCCAAGAGTTTTTTTCTTCTTATTCTCACTTTCTCTCTTCCAATTGCTTGCTTTGTTGTCTTTTTGACATTTTTTGTTAATATTATTATTTCATTACTGTTACTTTCTTTGACACACATCCTGAGCTCATCAAAGCACTTTATTCTTCACTTTCTCTAAGACAAACAGAGAAACTGTGTTTGTAAAGTGGCCAAAATATATATTCAGGTCATTCATTCAAGGCAGTACATTTTTAGGACCACATTAAATGTCTTATATATGGGATAATGATGGATTTAAGAAAGGAAATCATATAATAGTGAGTTTTAAGCCATGTTTTTTTGTAAATATTGTTTTTGTAATGGATGATTAATTTATAGGTTTTTATTAAATATCATTTCTACTCTGTTAGTCTTTTTCAAAATCTCTAATGAAAGCCAGTTCTGTAATGACATCTTTTATGATTCAATGAGTTCTATGATGTTTTTTGGTACTATTTGCACATCTTTTTATTGTTTTTGTTTGAGAAAAATACACACATTTGTTTCATATTATAAAAAGTGTTAAAAATATGAAAATTGCATGGATGGATGGAATGAATGACAGCTAGAATGCTATAAAATCAATAGACGGAATTATATATTAGATTTGGATGGATGGATGGATGGAAAGAAACGATAGATAGAATGATAGATTTATAATATTGAGATGATTACAGATATGAAAATTGGATTGATGAATGGATGGAAAAAATGATAGAACGAGTGGTAGAACGATAGATTTATATCAAAAGATGATTACAAATATGAAAATTGGATGCATGGAAAAAAACAACAGAAATAATGGATAATAGAACAATAGATTTATAATGGATGGATGGATGGATGGATGGATAAAAAAACATCAGATCGAATGAACACTAGATTAGGTTTTTATCATAAAATGATTAAAAATATGGAAATTCAGTGGATGGATGGATAGATTTGCAGCTAGAATGGTAGAATGAACAAATAATAGAGCAGATTTATAAAATAGGATTAATAAAACATTTTAATTGAATGAATGAATGGAAGCTAAAATGGTAGAACAAGCGATAGATGGAGCGGTAGATTGCATTTGAAATATCAAAAGGTGATTAAAAATATGAAAATGAGCTTCACTGAGCTTCAGTGCTTTACGGAGCAATCAGCAACTTTAGCTGAAAAAGGCCACTATGGCTGTTTAGTCCAAATGATGGTTTATTACATTTCTAGTGGAAAGAAAAATCACTTGCTTAAGCTATTTCAGAAAAATGCATAAATATTGGGATATATACAGGTATCATACATAATATTGCCAAAAGTACTGAACTCTAATTTTTCAAACTATCATCCAGTCCTACACTAAGCACAGAAACGCTTCTTTTAAAATGAGCAGCTGTATGTTCTGCTCTCTGTGTGTATTTGAGAAAAGAGATTGAGTCCATCTCTGGCGTTGTCCATCTCAGGAGATGGCTGTGCAATCTCAATAATTCAGCAGTGGAATTGCTACACTGTGTAAACACAGCAGAAGACAAGCCAAGCAGCACATCCTCTCTGTTTCTACAGCTTCATCACACCACACTTTACACTGAATATAATCCACTTGCTCGTGCTCAAGGGTGCCAATCGGAAGGAATTTAATGATTCTGATTCTGGCTCCTCAGCGATTCTTTTACCATATTTTTTAGTACTTTTAGTACCACCAAGCTCCCTTTAAATGAATCTTAATTAGACTAAATGCCATGTTTAATTTGATGCAAATGATAACGAGGCAGTGAGGGATAGATGTACGGTCCGTTTAGTGGGGTGCAATGTCTTAAGTCTTCAACTGACGGCACTGATACGTGAATCCACTCACAGATGGGCTGCCGTTTATAAGAACTATTCGAAGAAGATTAAAATGGTCAGTAAAATATTAAAGTATTATTATTTACAGTATTAATATTACAAAAATATTATTATTACAGTATTATTAAAGGGCAAGAAAATACATTTTTAGATAAATACATACAATTTTAGAATATATATATATATATTTTTTTTTATATTCTGGACAATTTAAGTATATTTAGACTGAAAACGTGAAAAATAGTAATGCACTAGTAACAAAAACGTAGCAAAAAATATATCCATGCAAATATATTAAAATAAATTATATAATACATATACAATATTATAATAACTATATATATTTTCAGCGCTAGAACTGCTAACAGAACTGGACATCATGAAAATTCTTGAAAAAAAAAAGAAAAGTAAAAAATCCCAATCTTGTTGCATTCAGTATTATATCTGCTAAGATTATTACACTGAAGATGTGCACAACTGATAGATTCCCATATCAAAACCATCATTTGCCATGGTGATTAACTAATCAAGCTGTTACTATAGTAACAATACAGCAACAGTGGGGTGCAGTCATCACAATTAACCCCTCTCACATTGTCTGTTCTCGTTTAATATCTCCGACTATGTAACCCATATAGAATTATCAAGGTAACACAGAAAAGGAAAAAAAATCTCTTGGGGGTTGGGGATTTTTTTTTCCAGATTTTTTTAATGATTTCACAGGCCAAACTCAAAAAGTATTTGAACTGGTGCAATTACTAGAGTCAGGCCACACTTTGGAGACGGCACGCACACTATTTTGAATAAAGTCAAGCTAAAGAGCCAACACAGCAGCGATGCTGATACTTCCTCTTGTCATTAGGGCTTTAATTAGAGCTCTCACCAGAAACAGCCTGTCTCCATTCACGCTCCCTGAAGGAATACACCATGAGCTCTCATTGTGGGCATTAAATGTGCCGTCACTGAACATGTTTTCCTCGCTGTTTATTCAATTTCTCATCCGAGTAAAGCGATTAGTGGCTCTCTGAATGACATTTACAGCCTGTGTTGTGTTTGTTGCTTAGGATTTGTGTGAACTGTTAAACAGAAGCGGTTTAATTGAAGGACAGACAGTGTTTAAACTAAGAAAATTGACAGCTTGGATCTTAAACACTACTGGGATTCTTCTGATGCTCAACAGATTTTCTCCACTGCACACAGTACATATATGGGTGATTCTCCAATTACTTAAATCAACTACTTAAAGGAACAAGACTAATCCAAAAATGACAATTCTGCCACTATTTACTGTCGTTCCAAACCTGTAAAAGAAGAGTGAGTAAACGCAGAATTTTTATTTTCAAGCAAACTAAAGTCTTTTTAGTCCAAATTGTGTTTTATCTGTGTTTAACACTGAGTAAAGTGGCGCTGATAACGTGGCAGTCAAAATGACAGATTTATTTTATTTTAATGAATGTACTACAGTATTTTTAAATTTTGGGGTGATTTTATGGAACTAAAATATTTATGAAATAGTTTTGATCCCTTAGTACCCATTAACCACTTTTTGAGTATAGACCTGAAAATGAAATTTCCAACTTAAATTATTGTAAATCATGAATGCTTTTGAGCAGTCTTATGTCTGGTCTCTTTAAAAAAAAAAATTAAATTGTGAAACTATATGTAAAAAAGTTTATTATTATGAAAAATGCACAAAAATAATATTTTATATGAAATACATATTTTCCCAAACAAGTTTTATTTTAAAACTGTGTGAAAATTAAAGCCAAAATCTAAAAAAATTGTGTTCCAAATTTGAGGTTGATATATCAAAAAATGAGCTTTCAGTAAGATTTTGTCTGGGCCAGTACGGATGTAGTACCAGTACGGATGAATGCAATTGATCATATTTGATGGACAACTTGTCTATGTCCTGTGAAAAGACATCAATCCAGCGCCGAGAAAAAAGAAAAAGAAAAAAAAAAAAAGAAAAGAAAATTAAGCCCGTGCATCACTTTCAGGTAGACTACATTCATAAGCCTGTGAAACCTTTTTTGGCTGTAGATGTAATAGCTAATTTCACCACCAGCAACGCATCTAATATTCTCTCTGAGTTTCCATGTTCCCTTACGAAAATTAGCCATGGTTTTAACACGAATAAAACCAAAAATCATGATTCTTGTAGCCATTGTAACCGCAAATTCACCATGGTTTTGTTACTTCAAATAATAATTTACAAAGAAGTATTAAGATAATATTTTTTGTCGTTATAAAAACAGACAACAACAGCCTATAAAATGACTTAAAATGCATTATATAAAAACAACGAGGCAATAATGATTGGTTAATGAATAATTATGGTTTCATTGAAAAACACTGTTAAAATATATAATGTAAAATAAAATATATTTATGTGCATTACATGTTATAACAAATGCCTGCAAAGGGAGCCAAATGTCTGGTAATTGCTGCTGTTACACTTCAAATCCTTGTTTAATAGCCTTTTGACCAAACATTTAATTCAAATATCCACTTAATCTTTAAGTTTTTGGTATAGATGTCTGGTATAGATTTTGGTATAAATGACACAAACAAAAAACATGTGGACATCACAACTCAATCACAATTAACCATGATTTTTTCATAGTAAAACTGCTTAATTTTCTTTTGCGTGATTTCTGAATGCTTGAGACTATATATTCAATCAAACAACTGTATTAACAAAATCATAAGCAGGTAACTGTCTAGAGCTACAATTGTAATTTGTAAATAATACGATTTAATTACAATTTATTTATTTACTTTTATATTTTATTAAAGTAATATTTTGACCCCTATAGTAGGTGTTTTTTTGTTTTACTTCCATAGTGTTTGAGAGAGGGGGCACAACAATACAATCCTGCTCAGGGCACCCATTTGGCCAGCAGCAGCCCTGCAAGTATGACTAGTTTTTCAGGACCAATTAACCTTTTCTAATTATGTTTTGTGTGTGTGCATGTGTGCACAGCAAGTGCCAAAACCTGTACCAAGTTTCATACAATTCTGATTAAGTAAAACATTCTAAAAAAAATATACATATATATATAAGAAATTGTGGTCAAAAAGTCAGAGTAAAAAAAAAAAAAAAGTATGTTAATGTCATAGGATGTTATGTCATGTTGCTTTTTTGAGGAAAAATTGCATAAGCTTTGTACTTGCAAACACAAGTTGTGTTTCTGTCACGTCTTAATAACCTTTCTTTGTTATAATCGTACAAATTGTGCACAAAAAAAAACAAATGAACTGACAATATACTTGCAAAGTGTATTTACAATTGTATTTACAATTTCCTATATTTTGTCAGATTTAGCATTTCAATATAAGGAATAATTCATCCCATAATATAAATTCTTCCATTTTTTATATTCACCTATGTTGTTCGGAACCATACCATTTGGAACCTGTTCCAAACCATATGCTGGCCAAATAAAAAAGCACTATAAAAAGTATCATTAAAGTAATCCATGCAATGTATGCATTATATTCCAATTCATATGATGGAAAAATTGGCCAAAATATTTGACATTTGGTAACAAGAAACACATCAATGACACTGATGCAATTTTTGTCGTATGCAGTTTTCCACAGAAAAATACCAGCAAAACATGAGGGAGAGTAAATACTGGCAATATTAAACTTTGGATGAAAAAATTAAAATAAAAAATAAATGTGTGTGTGTTCAGCTTTTCTCTTTACAAGATCCTCTAATTGAAGAATTACTCGTATAAATGTATTTTAACACCAACTCCATTTCCACTCTGGTTATGATTGCTGTAAGGCTGGATGTACTAAATGTGAAGCTGTGTCCGGGTCACGCAGGTTTTTCCCTTCAAGTCTTCAATCATGTCAAGATGGTGTGGGTCCCCTGGCAGTGCGTCTGCTTTTCGGTTATGCCACATTTAACTGACTCCTCCTGTCTGCTGCCAAGTCGCACCAGCCGCCCGTCCAGCCAGATAAACGCAACACGACAGGTACGGCCGGCTCTCCAAACACCGCCTATGTCCTCTGCCTCACCCCACAATCACAAATGCTGTCGATTCGTTTCACTCTTATGGACAGCCTGAGATACAGACTAAATAGACATGTTTTGGTTACATCTGACTGATTCTGTCCTGAAGAAGCCCATAACATCGACCAAACAGGATCTGCAGACTTTTTTGGCACTTTACCAGGCAGCTACGGGTGAACCTTTTGGATTTTGGCACTGATTTGGGTGAATATTCTGCAGAACGGATAAGCAGTCTTACTGATAACTGAAAGATAATCATGCTATTCCAAATTATTATTAAGGAATTAATTTGGTAGACAGACCCAAAAATAGATAGAATGATAAAACAACAGATGACAAAAAATGAAATGATAGATAGAATGATGCAATGATAGATAAAACAAAGAAAAGTAGATAGAACGATAGAATAATGAAACAATAGATTCAACGTCAATGATAGACAGAATAATGAAACCATAGATAAAATGCTAATATTACAGAATGATAAAATGACAGAACGATGAAACAATAAATAGAATGATAAAATGATAGAAACGATAGACAGAAAGATGAAATGGTATATACAGCGACTGATAGAACGACAAACTATAGAAGAGTAAAACACAAGAAAAAATTATAAAATGATCGATAGAATGATGAAACAGAGCAGAGCACTCAGTAGAGCGCTAGATAGTAGAATAAAATTAGAAAAAAATATAAAACATTAGATATAACATTAAAACAATATATAGAACAATAGTATAATAAACAATAGATAGAATAATGAAATTACAGAATGGTAGATAGAACAATAGAACAAGGAAATAATAGACAGAATGGAATGAGGAAATGACAGAATGATAGATAGAACAATGAAACGTTAAAACAAAAGGAAGAACAATAATAACAGAACACTAAAATGATAGACAAAATACATAAAACAATAGATAGACAGCTAAATACTATAAAATTATAAATAGCACAATAAAATGGAAGATAGAATGATAAAACAATATAATGATATACGGATGGATGGATGGACAGATGGCTGTATCTACAGCCCTCATAACGGTTGTTTATGTAGGTTTTACAGATGAGTACACAGGTAAATAAGTTCCATATGTTTACAGATTGCCGTGACGCTCAGCAGCACAGCGTGTGTGTGGTGTTCAAAGTGTGTTAATTATACAGGCCACTAATAAGTATGTATATGCATAATCGCATAAATCTATAACAGCGTCTCATTACATGCATGTGGTTAGTATGTAAATAGTGCAGTTTTGTAGAAGGTTAGAGACAATCAAGCACGTTGCATTTAGTTGCTCGATTACAGTTTAAACTCAACAGATGTAAAACGGAAAAGAGCAAATGTAACATTTCATTGGCTGAAATCTCAGAACACTCATTAAACATGTTACGATTACTGCATAAGGGTACTTTTTAATGCAACAGATTGAGCAGAGCATAACTGCAACTGAAAAAAATGCTTTCAATTCAATATTTTTTATGAACATTGGAATAAGATTTATAGATAGACAGACAGACAGACACCAACCAATAGATAGAACACTAAAGCGATAGATAAAATGATAGAACAACGAAACATAAGACAGAAAGATGAGACAATAGATAAACAATAGATAGATAGCTAAAATGATAAACAGAACCATACAAAGGAAACAAAACAATATATAGACAGCTAGAACCAATGAAACAATTGATAGAAAGATAAATTGATAGAGAGGGTAATAGAACAACAAATCGATAGAGAAAACGACAAAAGAATGACTGATAGAATGACAGAGCAATACATAACATGAGATAATGATAGATAGGACAAGAGAATGATAGAACGATAGAATGTCTGAACGACAAATAAATAGAATGATAGATAGTAGAATGAGAGAATGATAGACAGAATGAGAGAACATGATAGAACAATAGAATGATAGAATGATAGAATGTTAGAATGATAGATGGAATGGTAGAATGATTAATAGAACAATAGATAGAATGAGAGAGTGATAAAACGTGAAAACAACAGGTAGAATGACAGAACGATAAATAGAATGATAAAATGAGAATGATAGAATGACAGATGGAACAAGAGAACGATAGACAGACAGACAGACTGGATGGATGAATGGATGGATGGGTTGCTAGGCAGTTGCTAGGCAGTTGCTGGTGTTGTGGGAGGTTGCTACCCTAGAAAGATATTCCGTAAATAAATTTCTATGACTTTTCCATGCTGATTTAAGATCTCAGTCATTTCTGTGACTTTTGCAGGCCTGTAAATCACTATTTAGAAACGCTGTGTGTGTGTGTGTGTGTGTGTGTGTGTGTGTGTGTGTGTAAACTCAGAGATGTGTTGCGAGTGCTATTCTAATGAAAGCGCTTCTACCCAGCACTACGAAACTCACTGTTGGAACTAATGATGACATTCAGGGCCACTGCGGCCAGGGGTTCTGAGGGAATTTCGACAAAAATGTTCATTAAAAGGTCTAATAATTAAGATATTGATTAATTAGTCCAGCATTGATTTACAGTCACACTTTATCAAGTCAAGGGGTTCTAATTACTGTGCCATTATGCTATAGTCTGACCCGAACATTCTTTTTGTCACTTGTAATGAAAAAGAACATTTCTTTTGGCGCCGTTTGGATTTCTGACCTGTAAAATTTTAATAGGGACTTCAGTGGGAACAGGACATGGATTGGCGGTTAAGTCAGGGCGAGGCTAATATCCCTGAGTCTGGTTAAGTGGCTATACACCCAGAGTGCTGAAACGCCTCTCTAGAGGGATCTGATTTAACTACTGACTACTTCCTCTTCTCCATATGAAAACACTGGGGCTGAATGAACAGGGCCCGCAGCCAACCAACAAGTACAGGCGCTGCTCTGAGCACTTAATAGTGCTTTTTCATTGCATTCTTGAATCCTCGAAAAATACAATAATACAACAAAATTCTCCAAAGTATAATTGGGATTGGTAATAATATACAATTATTACTCTTGGATATAAGCACGCACTTTTTGTGGATGACATCCAGCGCTCGGTTAATGAAAAGGCGTTGAACAGGAATTGAATCATATTTTCTACTCCATAGAGTCAGAAAATGGTGCTTCAGACACTTGTGAGTGCAGTCAGGAATCCCAATTTGCCTGCTGGAAATTGGAAATGGTGGAACAGCGAGGCGTGATGTTGTTAAAGTGTGTGTTCTGTCTCAGCGGCCCGTTTGCTTTAAGAGGGACTGTGGTTTGGTGACGGGTTTGGACATGATTACGGTCCCCACTACGGTCATTCTCTGGACACTTCACCTCTCCGGCCAAACAAACACCGTCGCGCCTCACAGACTGAATCCTCCGCTGACCGTCCGCTCAATACATACACTCACAGATAGATAGGACAGATGGATGGATGGATGGATGGATGGATGGAACGATAGATAGAATGACAGACAGACAGACAGACAGACAGACCAATATGATAGACCAATAGGTAGGCAAGAGAACGATAGATCAATAAATAGAAAGAAAGAACAATAGATAGAACAAGAGAATGAATGAAAGACAGAACATCAGCATGATAGACAGACAGACAGACAGACAGACAGATATTCCTACAGATCTGACAGGGTAAAATGAGTGAGAGCAGCTGCGTCACATAGCATCAAACATCTATACGGAGAAAACATGCAACAAAATTAGAAACAAATCGCAATAAATAGTCTAATGAGAAACGGGGGTGTTCTTTTCTGTCCTAATGAGATGTGAGCAGTATTACACCTCTGTGATTTGACTGGATCTGCACCTCTGTCCATCCGGACCTTTGTTTGCACTCTTTATTTGCATTTCAAAGAGAGCCCAGGGGAACCTGCCTTGCATATTTACATGCGATTAGCAACTTTAAATGAATATGTCAAAATCTGTAAAGTGTTCAACACTGACTTTGACGGGCAAACCTAGGCCACACGCACACATAACAATATTGCTGAAAAGAAATGTTTTTTTTTTCTTCCAAGACAAACAATAGAAAAAATAAATCCCACTGCATGTATGTCAAATCCTGTCCTCTTTTGAAAATAATACAAGAAGTGAGCGTGCGAGGGACGCATTTTGCAGTGCAATCAATAAATTAAACTATGTGCATATGAATAAAGGCTTTTAGCCAGTAATATTTTGATTAATTAGATGAAGTTGTAAAAAGTGCTGGTTTGGGCATTTTGAAAAGCTTAACGCTAAGGAGCATACCTGACAGTTCAAGGTCGTGCAGAACATGCTTAGAATTGTGCACATGTGGAAGAAACGTCTGCTAGCGCTGTTTATAGATAGATAGATCAATCTAAATGTTTGCATTTATTTGCCATACCTTTGAAAATACTATAATTTTTAATTTATTCATATTCTTAAAAAAACTCAATGTTTGATTTTTAACCATTGCATAGTGCTCCAAAATGTTATATTTAAAAAAATATCAATGTTTGCATTTCTTTGCATAACTATCTATGGAACTTCCACACTAACATTTTTTATTTAAATACTATTTATATTATTTAGATATTTTATTTATATATTATTTAAAATTTTTGCATATGAAAATACTACATTCATCTTTTTAAAATCTAATTTCTATATTTTTTTAATCTTAATGTTTCCATGTTTTTGCCTATGAAGCTAAATATACATTTTATATATCTGTATCTATCACACTACATTAATTTTTTATATTTTATAGATTATATTTTTTATATTTAAAAAAATCTCAATGTGTGCATTTAGTTGCATATCCATCTATCTATGAAAATTCAATAATTATTTATATTTTATTTATATTTTTAAAAATCTCAATGTTTGCATTTATTTTCATATCTATATTTGCATAAAGGCTGACGCTCTACAGGTTACATGCACTCATGTGTTTTTAAATATAAAGAAGTCATTGTCATTTCATGGCCATCTTTTGGTGCGTTTAACTGTTTTACCGAATCAAAGCAGATAGAGACAAAGAACAGCCAGACGAGCCCATCATCAGCTCGGCCATGCAGAAGCAGCAGAATAACACTGACGAAAGTTCTAAATGTTAAGGTAAGTATGGGGCGTGTGCCGCGCAGAGAGCAAGAAAAAAAATCTAAAATTTCTACTCGGCCAAACTTTGTTGGAACTGAAGAAGTGTGGCGTATAAAATATGAACTAACTATGTGATTATTAATTGGGCCCCATTTTGATTTCTGTATTCCGGGCTGCATATTGTTCTCCGGCTCTCCACGGGGTCCGTCTGAGCGCGCGCGTGTCGAGGGGTTCGGCGAGCCGCGCGCCTCAGCCATTTAGAGAGCGCCTTGCCATGCACGCCGTGGAATACCAATGAGCGGGGTTAAAAAGGCACAGCTCCTCTCGGAGACGACTCTCCTTCTTCCGCACACCTCCGCCGGGTCTCCACGGACTAATTTTCAAAACCACCTCTTAATGTGGGCTTGTGTCAATCACCTGAACAGACAGCTTCATCCCCAGATATAGAATAGTCCCTACATTAGAGCAATGCACACCGGCTCCTACACAATGGGGCCCCGGCTAAAGGATGAAAAGCCACTTTAATGCCAATTGGGGTTAAAATAATGCCTTATTCATGTGTTCATGCGCACATTTACATTATAATGATAAGGGCCGTGTCAAAACGTGTACGATACTGGCTTTTCATTTTTGTGGATGCGTGCACATGCACGCTAAGAAGTATAAATTTCAGAAAGCAAGGAACAATTTCTTTATTCTCCCTTTCCCCCCCACTCACTCGTCTCTTTCAGATGAATGACCACTCTGTAAACTTTCATCTGTTCCTGCCGCACGTCTGCTTTCTGACATCTCGTGGCTGTGGCGCTTCCGAATCAAACTTCAAAAGAACAGGCCGCAGATAAAAAAAATAATACTATGGGAACTCATTTGGCCCTGAAAGCTGTGTGTTGTAGTCATTTCGCTCCAGACTTTATCACACGCGCTTTCAAAGGCCGGGGTCTGAGGCAGAGCGGCGAGGACAGGAAATCTCCCATTCAAAGACGCTTGAAGAGAGCAATGTTTATCGCGGTGTCTTGTTATTTTCAAGGGGCTGCATTTAAAGAGAGTCATTTGGCTTGCATATTAGAGCTGGAGCGATGCTTGATGTTACTCGTGCAAGAAATTACCATTTTGCACTTCTGATGGACAGATCTAAGAGTTGAGTGTTGCTTGTACTTTGGTTAAGTACAAAACAACATTCCGGCAAATTCAAAAATCTATTTATCAATCCATCCATCCATTGTCCATCAATCATTTTTATTTAATATTTTATTTCTTATAAAAATACTAAAACATTACATAATTTTTTTCAACTTTCAAGCATTTATTTTCATATGTAGGAAAATACTAAAAACTAAAAATACTAAAAAAAATACTTTAAAAACCTACTAAAAATACCAAAAAAAAAAAGTATATATATTTTTTTAAATCTGCATTTACTTGCATGATATATAAATATGCCATTAAGATTTTTAGTTAACATTTTATTTTATTTTTTAAATACAAAAATATTACATTCATTTTATTCAATATTTTATTAATTTTTGTTGTATAATATCTCATTTATATTTGTAAAAGTATGATTTTTAAAGGCATATTTGTTTGCTTTTGTAACCAAATTTGGTTCTGTGTTGGGTCACCAATTTATAAAGTCTGATATCTGAAGTTAAAAACCAAAAAATAAATATCCCTGTCGCCACCAAAATCAATCAACAGTGTCCTGCTCTTTCTTTTCCGAGAATGATACATATTCAGCGAATCTGTAACTGTCAAGCAAATTTCTGTCTTTGTTTTGGATAGCTCTCTTTCCTCTTGTCTTGTGACAAAATCTCTCAAGCCCATCAAAACTGTTTATGAATGTGTTGTCGGGAGGCTTTAAAGGATTCGGGAGAGGCAGTCAGGTATGACAGGGCTCTACTCATCAGCATGCGAGCGTATGAAAACATACAGAAGGACATGAAAGCAGCACACACACACACACTTGTAGGTAAGTTATGAAAAGAGTGGTCCAAGGATAAGTATATTTTGATAGAAATCACAGATGAGTATTTTGATTCACCTCAGTGTTAATGAAAATAGCATTTATATGAGAGCCTGCACACACACACACAAAGTGCATATATCAGATAGAATTGATTGTCCTTGTATGTGGTGCATTGCATACAGAAATGTAAATTTAATGAAAAAGCAATTCAATAGCAATTCAACATTTTCCAGCCCCAAAATCAGAATCATTTCTCTTTTGGGTCTTTAATTAATACAACATACAACCAGGCAGATTTTCAAAAACCCAAGGTCTGTTCCTCCACAAGTACCAATGGGGATTATTGAAGAAATTATCTTGTCAAGGACTGAAATACAGAAAGTTATTAAAATCCATTAAGAGGAATTCATGTGAGAATGTATGCACCAAATACCAAAGCAACGTTAAATCCACTAACCAGTCAATGGGGATATGAAATGAAATTGAAATGAAAAAAAAGAAGAGGGAAGATATGTTAAAACAAGAAGATCAAAAAACAAGTGTGAATGGCTTGAAATGCTTCACAAAGTGCTACTGCTGCTTTAAGTGCACTTGGTGAGCGCCTGCTGAAGGGTTGACCAATAGATATTACGATATGCTGTGCTAAATTTGAACACATCCAATGTCTGTATCCCCCATTAACATGGTGATTTTGGCCTGTCCATTCGAGGTTGTTTTCTTCTTATATTTGTGACCCTGGACCACAAAACCAGTCTTAAGTTGCTGGGGTATATTTGTAGCAATAGCCAAAAATATGGGTAAAAAAAAAATAGTATGGGTCAAAATGATTGATTTTTCTTTTATGCCAAAAATCTTTTAGACATCAAGTAAAGATCATGTTCCATGAAGATATATTACTGTAAATATATCAAAACTTAATTTTTGATTAGTAATATGCATTGGTAAGAACTTCACAGAGTCACAGAGGGTCATTACTGAAAGGGGTGGCTGTTTACAGAGTTCTGTATCAAAGCATATTAAATGAAAAGTTGATTGAAAGGATGAATTTGGGTAGGAAAAGGTGCACAAGCAACAGGGATGACTGCAAGCTTGAGAATACTGTCAAGCAAAGCTGATTCAAACACTTGTGAGAGCTTCACAAGGAGTGGACTGAAGCTGGAGTCAGTGCATCAAGAGTCACCACGCTCAGACGTCTTCAGGAAAAGGACTACCAAGCCACTTCTGAAACAGAGACAACATCAGAAGCGTCTTACCTGGGCTGCGGAGAAAAAGACCTGGACTGTTGCTCAGTGGTCCAAAGTCCTCTTTTCAGATAAAAGTACATTTTGCTTTTCATTTGGAAATCAAGGTCCCAGAGTCTGGAGGAAGAGTGGAGAGGCACAGAATCCAAGCTGCTTGAAGTCCAGTGTGAAGTTTCCACAGTCAGTGATGATTTGGGGTGCCGTGACGTCTGCTAGTGTTTGGTCCATTGTGTTTTATCAAGTCCAAAGTCAATGCAGCCGTCTACCAGGAGATTTTAGAGCACTTTATGCTTCCATCTGCTTACAAGATTTATGGAGATGCTGATTTCCTTTTCCAGCAGGACTTTAGCACCTGCCCACACTGCCAAAACCACTTCCAAGTGCTTTGCTAACCATGATATTACTGAGCTTGACTGGCCAGCCAACATGCCTGAGCTGAACCCCGTATGGAATCTATGGGATATTTTCAAGAGAAAGATGAGAAACAGTCAATCCAACAATCCAGACGAGCTGAAGACTCAATAGTGCCTCAGCAGAGCCACAGACTGATCGCTTCCATGCCATTCCTCACTGATGCTGGAGTTTGTGCTAAAGGAGCCCTGACTAAGTATTGAGTGCATAAATGAACATACTTTAAAGAACTTGAACTTTTTTGTTTTGCAAATCCTTTTTTTGATTGATCTTAGGAAATATTCTCATATTTTGAGATACTGGATTTTGACTTTCATGAGCTGTAAGCTCTAATCATCAAAATTAAAACAAAAAAAACTTTTGAAGTGTTTTACTTTACATGTAATGAATCTAAAAGTTTCACTTTTTGAAATAAGTTACAAGAAAAAAATAACTTTTTCACCATATTCAAATTTTCTGAGATGCACCTGTAAACCTTAAATAAATAAGGTTATATAATATTTCGTTTGACCACCTGAGCTTGACGATCAACACTTTCTGAAGGTTAAGCATCTGTGTTCACAGATCATTTACTAAAAAAGTAAAATATATTGATCTTTTTAGGAGTTTTGTGGAAAGTTTCATAAAACAAACCAAAAAACTTCACATTAGTCAACTGCTGCATTCACACCATCTTAACATTATTGAAATACATCACTAAAAAGAAAAACCCATTCACTTACATACACCCCTTTCCAACCTCCCAGTTCCCCATTGGTAAATACAACTTCACTTTGTCACTCATGTGTATGTAACTCGTAATCATGCTTCTGACTCTCGAAGGCCTCATGAAAGTGTGAGTGAGTCTCTGGGCCATCCAGAACGTCCTTATATCTTAAAGCGGGGGTTTAACAGAAGGGAGTAAGTATAGTGTCAAAGTAAGGATTCCTCAGAGTGTCAGCACAAAACTGAATCATTGATTCAAATACAATACTGCTGAGGTGGTTCCAGTCCTCACAGCCTGATGTGCCCATCAGCAGAATCGCACAGAGCTCCAAAACCAAACAAATATATACACTGACAAATGAGACGTACGGCCCACCACAGGCCATTCCAGACTCCACTTCATCTCAGCCCCCTTAAAAATAAGTGATTAATCTGTGATCGCCTCAGCCAACCTTAAAACTCTGTCATTATGGCTCCGTTCCAACATGCACTGAGCTGACTACATAGCATTTTAAGGCATCATACAGTAGGTGCACCTTCAACACAAAGGCTGTTCCAACAGAAGACTGCAGCACAATTATTCCTCATTTTGAACAATGTACACTTCACAGTGAATGAAATCCCAACATAGATAGATAGATAATAGATAGATTTAATTTAATTTAATTTTGATGTTTATTTAAAGTTTACAGATAGAAAATATTTTTTTAATAATTATTTTATTTAGTATTATATTTTATTTATTTTGAACACCCACCAGATCTAAAAAAAAATCTAAAATAAATAACCTTATATAATATTTAGTTTGACTATCAACACTTTCTGAAGGTTAAACACCTCTGTTCACTGATCGTTTGCTCAAAAATAAAAAAAATACTGACATTTGTGATAAAAAAAATCACCCTGTTTCTTGCAGCTAAATTGCAATTTTGATGGCACAACAGTTTGAAAGATGACAGAATTTAGCTAAACAAGTTACATTTAATAGCAATCACTCCTAGAATTCTTATTAAATACAGCACGCTTAGCAGCATCACACACTTGCAATGAGTTGGCCTAGTGTTTTGTGTAAAGTGTTTCTGGCCTCTTCCACACACAAGCACGACGTCTGCCGTCTTTAGCAGTTCCCCGGATGCCGAGGGAAAACACGGCCTCTCATGTAGCACTCGTTCCGTCTGTGAGTCTGAACACAACATAACACACAACTTATCTCCCTCACTCATTCCATCAAAATCACTCTTTTTCCTGTCTCTCTGACTCTATTTTCTCAGTCCATACTAAAAAAAAAAACCTTCATCCCACATACTGAGTTTGTTCTTTTTCCCCGTTATGGACAGAGATGACACACAACACAAGTGATGAGAAAACTGTGGGGAGGCTTCCAGTAGATTGATTCTCCCATCTCCACATTCTTTTCTAGTTAGTCTTTTATTGACTACAAAGGTAGGGGCGAAGCACGGGGAGAGGACGGGCCTGGCCTGTTTAATCCTGAGGGCAATGCAGGAAGGTGATCACTTCTTAAGGCCTACAAGGAAATCAGTGGCATGGAGGAGCACTTAAGCTGCTTTAAAATACAGGATTGGAAGAGTTCAGCGCCACTTCTCACCGGGGACGACGAAAGACAGACAAGAACAATGAAGACGACTGAAGGAGAAAAAGAGACACAGCGCGACAGGGGGAATCGGGGGGTAATCTGGTTCATCCAAACGCCATCCGCTACCCCGTTTCACAATGTAGTATATTAATAAGTCAAACGGGAGATGAAAGGATATGGAAACAGGAAATGGATTGTGAAAGCGGATGTTACATCCCAGAAAGAGAAATATAGTTTGGGAACACTGATTTTCTATGTATCACAGTCTCAGAAAAAAAAGCTGTCACTGAGGTGGTATCTTTTCAAAAGGATCACCTTTGTACCTAAAGCATCCATATTTTGGTACCTTAAAGATACATATTAGTACCTAAAAGGCACAAAAGTGTACCTTTTGAACAGATACCATCCAAGTGACAGCTTTTGTACCTTTTTTTCCAGAGAGTGTATCTTCCATCTAGTAGGAGGCCTACACTTCTTCAGAAAATGTACAGTTGGGCAAAAAAGTATTTAGTCAGCCACCAATTGTGCAAGTTCTCCCACTTAAAAAGATGAGAGGCCTGTAATTTTCATCATAGGTAGGCTACACTTCAACTATGAGAGACAGAATGGGGGGAAAGAATCCAGGAAATCACATTGTCTGATTTTTAAAGAATTTATTTGCAAATTATGGTGGAAAATAAGTATTTGGTCAATAACAAAAGTTAATCTCAATACTTTGTTATATACCCTTTGTTGGCAATGACAGAGGTCAAACATTTTCTGTAAGTCTTCACAAGGTTTTCACACACTGTTGCTGGTATTTTGGCCCATTCCTCCATGCAGATCTCCTCTCCTCCTTTCAACTCCCTCCAAAGATTTTCTATGGGGTTGAGATCTGGAGACTGGCTAGGCCACTCCAGGACCTTGAAATGCTTCTTACGAAGCCACTCCTTCGTTGCCAGGGCGGTGTGTTTGGGATCATTGTCATGCTGAAAGACCCAGCCACGTTTCATCTTCAATGCCCTTGCTGATGGAAGGAGGTTTTCACTCAAAATCTCACGATACATGGCCCCATTCATTCTTTCCTTTACACGGATCAGTCGTCATGGTCTCTTTGCAGAAAAACAGACCCAAAGCATGATGTTTCCACCCCCATGCTTCACAGTAGGTATGGTGCTCTTTGCATGCAACTCAGCATTCTTTCTCCTCCAAACACGCCGAGTTGAGTTTTTACCAGAAAGTTCTATTTTGGATTCATCTGACCATATGACATTCTCCCAATCCTCTTCTGGATCATCCAAATGCTCTCTAGCAAACTTCAGACGGGCCCGGACATGTACTGGCTTAAGCAGGGGGACACGTCTGGCACTGCAGGATTTGAGTCCTTTGCATTGCATTATAAATATACTTTATTATAATGAAAATTATACTAATAAGAACTCAGATAAACCATATATTGTCACGTCGAATCAATGAAAACAGTTAAATCTTCTGTTTGTTCAGCAACTGCTATAGGCATTTCCTGGGTTTCTTCTGCGGGGCGTATTTGGAGTTTCCACGCGAGAACATCCTCTGGGCTTCGGATGAAGATTTACTACTGATCACAGAACCGTGCTTCAGTGAAAGATACGCAAGACAATTGATTGTTTTCACGTGACGTCACACCCGTATAGGAACGCCCACCTGGAGGGCAAAACGAAGCTTTGCTCCACTGACCGCCAGTTATCTTTACACAGTTTGCATTTAGTAATGTAATAAAACGCAGATATTAAAAGGCGAAATTCAGTAAACATCTTATTGATGATGTATATTTTGTACAGGCAAGAGGATGAAGCCAGAATATAAACGTAATGTGCAAAGTTTCACGTTAAGTGGTTTCCCATAGAAAACCATCAGAAGGAAAACGCTGAACCATTAAGCGGTTTGCATTCATAGTCCCGGCTTCATCTGCTTGCCTATGTAAGCTACGCATCATTAATATAGAGATTACTGAATTTGATATTTTAATATTACTGTTTTAAATATATTAAGGCACTTTTAGTGTTTTTACAATGTTTTGTCACACTATTTAATGATTGAAATATTGCCGCAGGTGCTTAAAATGGATTGCAAACGGCCAAAACTTGCATTTTGTTCACATACCTTTGTTTTATTCTTTTGAGACGTGATCTAAATATATGCGGCTGTGAAACAGATGGAAAATTAACAGGCTTGTCCTGCAGTTCTATGGATGTTTTGCCGTCCAGGTCTTCGAGCCGGTTGAGTGACAGAAAGCTAAGAATTGCAGCTTCTGTTCAATCGCGACTGCGATTTCATTTCGATTTATCGTGCAGCCCTACTTAATACTGTATGTAACATTTGATCAGATACACAGGATTGTGTAAATTGAATGTTACATACAGTACCAGATTTAGGAGGGATTGTGATTATTTTATTAAGAACGTAGTTTGAGAATACGGATTACTGTTTCTGAGGAACTACATTGTTTGGTGGAAGAATACTGTTTTTATTAATAGCATTACACTTATTTGCTATGTTTTATTTTGTGAAACCTTACTAACTATAATATGGAATAGCTGTTTTATAAAAGCAATAATCCCCGTAAAGCCGTGGTTTACAGTGAATTTATAACAGCTCCGCTTTGCGTCGTGCCTAACAACGCCCCTTAGCTGTTATAAATTCACTGTAAACCACGGCTTCACAGGGATTATTGCTTTATTTTAAAGCATAAAGCACACTAATTCTTAGATTTGTGCTTAAAACAAAAACAATTTATACTATTAATTTATTTTAATTTATTACCATTCTTAACATTTTATGTAACATTTTATTTGATTAATGATGATTAGATGTTTAACTTTACCAAGATAAGATATGTAATACTTACAATAGGATATTTTCTGTGTGAACTGCTGAAAACGTATCAGTGTGATGCAATGCATAATGGTGAAAGAATACAGGCATTCAAGAACCAAAACAAAAGTCATGAAAATATTTCGGCATTCCGGTATTTTTTTAACAAATGGGACTGTTCTCATGAATGAACTTCTAAAGGAGGAAGATGGAGTATTTCAGACAAAGGAGTATTTCTGTCTAGCTGATGGTCTGGCCTGCTGCATTAAGGACAAAAAAAGAAAACAAAGTCCTTGATCTGTCAACTAACTATTCTACCGGTTGACTGTGTTATTTATCTAATTTCAGGCTCAGTGGATTTCAGGGATTTAGATACACAGATTAAACATCGCACCTGCCGTCTAATACCAACGCTTCAACTTTTACAATTTTTCTCCTGCTCCACGTCCCTCTACCCCCGGCCATGTCAGGCAGACAGCGACGGCGATTACCCAGTGTCCTCTGGGAGAGAGAAGAGGACATGCGGTAAGCTCTCACCACACAGCTTAAACTCTATTGCACTTCAAGGCAGATCAGTCGCGTTTATTCAGGGCTAAACCAAATGCTTTTCCAAATGTAATTCTTTCTTTTTTTCTAGATCTGACACATGTGAAGAAATAGATATGGATCATATGCATCTTATGTTACATTCAGGCACCAACTCACTAGATATTTTGTAGTAAATTGGCTTTGAAAAGGTAAAAACCTAGCAGTGGCCGCTTATTTTATTCAGCACTGGTCGTAGTTGACAGAGACAAATAATCTTATATTCACTAATGCAAATGAGTCACATCTTTTTTTTCCTGTAATGACAAGTTTGGAGTATTCCTTCTATTAATAATCTCTAATAATGACAAAAATAATGACAAAATATAAATGTTATTTCTTAAAAATATAAAAATGTATATATATGCACATACATTTATGCAACATATATTTTATATATGTATATTTTATATATATTTTCATTTTATATTTTTAATGACATATATATGCAATTAAAAATATATATGCTTATTATTTTATGTTGCATACTTTTAATTCCAAAATTCATCGCTTATCTATAAAAATATATCTTCTTTTTCCACTTCCACATTGGCAGCTGTGACAAAAAGTTAATTTTGAACACTGCTTAGATTTGCATGTCACGTTATCAGCTAACACAAAGGTTAGCACAACAACGCTGCTTTAGCGACTGTTTTGATATTAATTTCCGTTTCCACCACCGTCTTCCAGGACTGCTTGATCACAGGCCACACGTGTTCCTTCAAGCCTTTACGTTCTCGCCGTCAAACGCGTGAGCGCAATGCACAAAGCATCTGCCGCATTAACCTGTTCACCTTCACGCATGTGCAACACTCGTGTAGTAGGAAGATCCATCCCACACAACAAATCTCTCTCATAATGATGCTTTTTTCCTCTGGAAAACCACAACTTTGTAGCATCTATTAGAGAGGAAATGAGTGCTGTTTAGCACTAAACTCTCCTAAATAGCCCCCTGTGAGGCATGTATCAACACACGGCTGAGCAATGATGATAAAACACCCACCATACATTTGAGGGGATAAAATATGGAATTAAAGTGTATGATAGATACGACTTCAGTGGAGTGGGAGAACAAAAAGTAAACTCCAGATAGAGCCGAAAGGTCAGCAGCCGCTGTCATGTTTGAAAATGATGAGCGGCACGTGGAAAGCGTTGGTGGGCTCTCGGAGTCTTTCACGAGGCCACGCTGAGACTGAGCAAAGAGCTGGCTGTCCGAACACATTTCCAAGTCTGAGAGAGCGACTTTAAAATTTAATGAAGGGGGAACTCTGACTTTTAGTCAATGTAAAATTTTCATTAATGTTATTATTCCGGTGTCTGCGTGGTGCTGAATTTATATCACTTCACGTTCCGCGCTCAGAATTTTTATGCCCTGAATCTTGAAAATCACTGAAGTCACGGAGGTGGAAGTGAAAGAAAGAAAGAAACTTATTTTCTAAAGTTCTGTGTGCTGCAGAAATCTGTATTTTTGCCTTGTTTTCCAGTTAAAATATTTAAAAATCCTTAAAACGGAATAGATTTACTGAAGAAGCCAAACAGACTTGTTTTTCTAGATTGTATCTTGAATATAAATGCATTTGGTCTTTTTTCAACTCGTTTTTAATGTTTCCTAAGTTTGCTGTAGGCCTATACATAATTATTTTCTGGGAAAACAACATCCAATTGGTTTGTGTATTAAATAACCATCTATTAAAGGCATTTTGGATAATTAATTGTATTATATTCATGGATACAAACTGATGACTCTTTTTAGTCATTTAAATCCTTATGAAAACTTGTAAAAATACATTTGAGACCCTGCATTTAGCTACAATGCTCTTATATGACATGCATCCATTTGGGGTCAAATTAACCCAAATCTGCATAATTATGCAAGCCTTTGTTAAGAATGTTTAAATCTACTTCTTATACATTTACATTTTACATTTATTCATTTAGCATATGCTTTTATCCAAAGCAACTTTGAAATTAGGAATACATCAAGCGATTCCTCATAAAGAGGCAAATAAACATGAGAAATGCTCATAGTACAAAGTTTCAGACACCATACAGAATATCAAATCACCATGCAAATAAACCCAATTTGTAAGACTCGACCACTGCTTTTACCCATTACAGTCACACAGCAACCACAAAGTACACACACATATTATGTCTACATAACATCAGTCACACCTGCCACTTCTGCATTAAATCTGAGGTCTGTACGATTTCCCTGCCTGCTACAGTCACATGTATTCCAGCGCTAAATGAATGAGTAATCTTGAAACAAAAAACACAGATAAAGAGAGGAAGAAAGCACAACAGCTCCACAGCTGTACAGAATCGATTCTCTGTGGTGTTTAGGGTGCCGATGGCTGCGACTGAAGAGGCCCCGAGCTCTTGGGGCGAAAACGCTCTCTGTCAATAGCTCTGAAATGCTATCCTTGTCTCAAGTAGCGCTCCACTTCACAGAGGACTGCTCCATTCTGTGGAGCCTCTAATAACAACTCTCTTCAGATATGAGGAAAACAGTGCCTACACCCCAAAAGACCATCAATTGAGTCGAGGATGAATATTTTTATTTTGTCAGAGGGGGAAACTTTGGAAATGATATCGGAGTTTATGTAAAGATTAGAATGTAGATGAATCTGCATGCACAAGAATATGTTCTTCTTAATGTAATCTATGACTGGAATTACCGATGTATATCATAAAGGGATTGTTCACCCCAAAATTGTATTATAAATCACCCTCAGGCCTTCCAAGATGTAGATAAGTTTGTTTCTTCATGGGAACAGATTTGGAGAAATTTTGCATTACATCACTTGCTCACCAGCAGATCCTCTGCAGTGAATGGGTGCCGTCAGAATCCAAACAGCTGATAAAAACATTACAATAATCCACAATTAATCCACACCACTCCAGTCCATCAATTAATGTCTTGTGAAGCAAAAAGCTGTCTGTAAGAAACAAATCTTTCATTAAGGCATTTTAACTGTAAACCATTGCTTATGGCAAAAATATAATAATGTCCATAAATCATAATAATGCTTCCACCAGTGAATAAGTCCATCTCCCGTGATGCTCTAATGTCAAAATCATCTTACAAACTGTTTTGGACTGTTTTTGCTTGTAAATGGTGCTTGATCCGTGCATATTGCTCTCCTGAATTCCTGGAGAAACCAATATTACATATGGAGGACCGATTTTAGCCAGAAATAACAGTTTGAAAACTGTTAAAAATGTCTTAATGGTGGATTTGTTTCTTACAAACACATAGCTTTTCACTTCACAAGATGTTAATTGATGGACTGCATTACTTGTGGATTATTGTGATGTTTTTATCAGCTGTTTGGACTCTCATTCTGACGGCACCCATTCACTGAAGAGGATCCATTGGCGAATCAGTGATACAATGCTAAATTTCTCCAAATCTGTTCTGATGAAGAAACAAACTCATCTACATCTCGAATGACATGAGGGTGAGTATATTTTCAGCATCTTTTCATTTTTGGGTGAACTATTCCTTTAAATTACAAGAAACGTTTTTGCTGCAAATGGTGTTTAATGTTGACTCTAATGAGAAGAAGACAGAATAAAATTGTTTGCAGACAGGAACGCTTCCCTGTTGCACAACAGCTGCATCAAATGCCAAAGCATGTGTAAGACAGCACACAGATGGTGTTGCCATGTAAACAAAAGCAAAAAGCTCCAGAAATGTACTGAGCAATTACATGCTAGCAGACAAGTGAGAAAACACACACAGGCTATGTTTAAAATAGCACACTACCATACTATTCTTAAAATTCCTGCAGTAAAGGGGGACATATATTGTGTAAAATTTGCATACTGTCTGTATGCATGCAAAACTCAGATAACAAACGAAAAAAGTGTTTTTCTTGACAAGCGTTTTTCTAAAGTAAAGTCGTGACGTATTGTCAAGTATGGTGACCCATACTCGAAATTGGTGCTCTGCGTTTAACCCATCCAAGTGCACACACACAGCAGTGAGTAGTGAACAAATGCACACACACACACACACACACACCCGGAGCAGTGGGCAGCCATGCTGCAGCGCCCGGGGAGCAATTGGGGGTTCGGTGCCTTGCTCAAGGGCACCTCAGTCGTGGTATTGAGGGTGGAGAGAGCGCTGTACATTCACTCCCCCCACCTACAATCCCTGCCGGCCGGGGACTCGAACCCGCAACCCGCAACGAGGCCGACACTCTAACCATTAGGCCACGACTTCCCCACAAGTCGTGGGGAAGTCTCTTCATCTTCATCTGACTGAAAAAAAATATAATTTTTTAATACAGGACATAATTTTAAAATGTCAAATCAATCATTTAATTTCTCAGATGATAACTGCACATCACTACTGATGAGGTCATGTTGCAACACTGTAGCAAACTGCAATTTTTCTAGTTAAAAAGGCAACTGTTGCAGATACTATATTTAAAGAAAACTATTTTGTATGCAGTGTGCATGAAATAAAGAGTAAGCTTGCATTCCCATCTAAACATAGACAAACAAAAAACATGCTGATAAAAAATCCTCACTTTCATAGACTTTCAAATGTCTGAATGAACAAACTCGCGCAACTCTCAAAGTAGACGTGTTTTCTTTCATTCTGCCGGCCTACAAACTCCGTGACCCTGAGGAATCACCGTTCTACCAGCTATCCCACTTCCTCTTTAATCTCAGGGATCACAGTTGGGTCAATAAAAATCATCTTAGCGTTTGCAAAGAAGGGGAAAAGAGCATTTGCTTTCGCACTAATTGGGAAGCATCATATTTGTTCGTAAGAGTAAGCTCATTTGAATCCTAATAAGCTTTTTAGATTCTCGTCGGGGGATTTTGCTAGCGCACCATTGTGTATTGCATGTTATTGATAACAGGACTTGTTGTCGAACGTTCAAGTTTGTTAGTTTGGCCTAAATCAATGTTCACTTCATGGGTCTAATTTGCGGAATCTGTAAGGAAAGAAAAGCCGGAAAATGAAGTATTGAAGTTGTAATAAGCGTGTCAATGTCCTGCTGTTTGTCTGGCGGAGAGAATCCACAGGATTGAGCCTTATAAATACAGCTGCTCCAAGATTATGGTCATTAATTCAAATCCCACCACAATCTGGGAACAAACCCAATCTGTGGGAGGAAGTGTGCTTGAGAATGACAGCATGCATAGAGACTAACAAAGTAAAGATGACAAATGGGTTGAATCAGAATGAATCAGAATGAGCTTTATTGGCCAGGTATGTTTACACATACACAGTTTTTATATCTCATGTTGTTAAATTAATGTTTATTGCATTATTTTACAAATGAAAATGGACAGTTTTATTCTATATTTAAATTCAATTGGTAAAATTGAAGTGCTGTCATTTCACAAAACTGACTGAAAATCGGTGAAGTGGCCCTTTAAAAGAACAGTTAAAATCCTTAAGAAAAAGATCATGTCATTTTATACTTATTTAGCAGATTATTTTATCATATTATTTTATAACACTGGTTTGAACGACGATTATAATTGTTTAGGGTGAACGTTTCCTTTAACGTGTTCACTTCTATACAGTACATACGCAGTTGGCTGACGAATCACCTCGCAATTGAGTGAGTGCTCACGGTGTCAAAGGTTATCAGTCTGGAGAAAGAGCCGCTGGACACTGATATCGATGAGGGATCTTGTCAGGCTCAATATTTGACGAGTTAAAAAACATGTCACATGTTAAATGCGTATGCCATACTGCCCTTTGCATGCAATACCATGGATCACTCGCCGCTCCAGGGGTTTGAGCGCGAGACAATGTGCCAGTGCATTTCATCCACAACCAAAAATGACCATACAATCCTAGTGGACCACTGATTTAGGCAGTAAAACATGGCATATAACTCATTTCTCTGGAAGGGAATGGGATTGAGGTTAAACCGTAGGCTGCTTTACTGATTACAAAATGTAGGAAGTGTTCACACAATTTTGATCAATGAATTGCCATGGTTTTTCTACTCCACGCAAGGACTCAACAAACAAAGAGTTCTGTCAAAAGGCCGATGGCGAATCTAAACTCGGCCAACTCAAAATGCACCAATCCCAAAGCAAATACACAGATTTTTAAAGTCCCTAACCGATTTCCTTCCTTGATATATAGGTTGCATTAAAAATGAACATAGTCAATGTCCATATCCATAGAAAAAAAGAAACACAAATTTAATTAATTTATTTGTTTTATATTTTACTAATTGCCAAATTAATAAAATAAAATGTATCCTAAAACACGGAAACTGGAAGAAAAAAATGACAAACTCATGTAACATGAAAAGCATAAACGAGAAGCAATAATTTATATCCTATACTTGATTAATCTAAGTTTACAGTTGTTTTTGTTGGGATATTTGTGATGATGTTTTTTTTTTTTCACTTTAAGTGACAAATCCTCTAGTAATAAATAAATAAATAAAATAATCAATAAACTTTTTTTTTTTTTAAGATTTATCTAATTCCAAAGATTTTTCAGGTAAAACGTAAATAGGAGAGAAAAACAAAACAAACCATAAAAATTTAAATTAAATTCCATTATATTTCCACATTTGTAGGAGCCCTGTGTATCCTAAAACAGAAACTGAAATACAAATTACAAACGCACACAGAGCATCAAAGCCATAAATAAGAATCAATAATCTATTTCCTGTGTGTCATTTTAAGCTCGGAGCTGTTTTTGTTGGGATATTTGTGATGAATTTTTCACGTTCACAAATCAAGACGACCAGGTCATTTATGAGACTCCAGCTAATGGCACTGGACACGCGGCGTGCTGAGAACTTCTTTCAGAAAACGGATCCTGGTGACGAACAAAACAATAACAGGTTTTTCTCATTCGCTTAAAAGAAAGTTTTATTGATAAGAAAGATCGCACGCTTCCATAAGCTATCAACTTTCTCTTCGCCCTTAATAGAGAATCTCTTTCAAAGCTAATCTTTCAGAATTACACAATTTGGCCATTAGAAACAAGCCACGGAGGTTCAGATTCTTTCCACAGATGAAAGCATTAGTGTGCGCAGGGCAAGCGTCTATTGTGATGTCTGTTTACACTGTGAGGCGCAGTCACTCTCGGCGAAGCCAAAAAGGTGCGGGCAACAAAGGGTCAGGGCCGTTCTAACTGTGTCCATATCTGAGACCATATCCATATCTCATATCTTTTCTCTCCGACTTCTCTCCTTCTGCGCTGAACACACAAGCAACCCTGGACTTTCCACGGCTGTATCAATAGGCCGATATGTACCAAGGTCAGAGTGTAATCTTCTTGAATGGAGCCGCCATCAGAATAATGTCCGGAGAATGTTTACAAAGACAAATCTGCCCATCTGCCGTGAGGCCGAGCGCCGCAATGGAGATCTTTAATGGAAATAAGTGTTAACACGGACACACCTGTCTTTGTGTTTTCCCTCCGAGGAGCATCTGGGCGGACGAAGTGAACTCTGATTCAATTAACTCGTCCTGTAACAAGGGCCACAGTGAGAGGAGTCGGACGCGGAAGACTACTCGGCTCTAGCCTTCCTTCATGCCCTCATATGAAAGGAGAAGCTCTAGGTAAACAAACATACGAGTGAATGCGCCCTGAACGGGCAGAGCAAAGGTAATTTACTGCAGTACTGGAAATAAACACGTGATGAGAAATAAAAATGCAATTAAAGCTCAAGTGTGTTATTTGTTTCTGGAAAAATTCTCTCTCCCATACCAGCTTAATATGAGACACCTATAAGACTGTTGTAGGTTGATCACACTAAAACATGTAACACTGTGGTGGTGTTACACTGGTTTGACCTGAGCATCACTAACAGCCTGACACAGCAACACTGACTCAACCAATGGCATGCCTTTGGGGCGGGACTAACCAATATCTGACCAATAGCAGATCTGGAAGAGCGTTTGGAAACCTGTTTGAAAATAATAATCTACTCTGCAAAAAAGATACACTACCGTACAAAAGTTTGGGGTCAGTGTGGTTTTACAAAATAATATTTTTATGCAGTATGGATGCATAAAATTGATAAAAAGTAACATTCGTTACATTTATAATGTCACTAAAGATTTCTTTTTCAAATAAAAAGGTTTGCACAAAAATATGATGCAGCACAACTGTTTTCAACATTGATAATAATAAAAATGTTCCTTGAGCAGCAAATCAGCATATCAGGTGACACTGAAGACTGGTCTAATGATGCTGAAAATTCAGCTTCGCATCACAGGAATAAATTACATTTCAAAATATATTAAAATAAAAAACAGACATTTTAAATGGTAAAAATATTTCAGAATATTACAGTATTACTATATTTTTATCAGATAAATGCAGTGAGCATAGGAATTTTTTATTTTTTTAACTGAGTTCCATCTCGCAAATAACAACTCACAATTCAGACTTTTTTTGGAGTCGTTGAGTTCCTAATTTAAAGATGTCGAATGTATTATGTATAATTTTACATCTCACATTTCTGCCTTTTTCTTAGAATTCAGAGTTTACATCTTGAAATTAACAAATCACAATTGTGAGATACAAACTTCCAATTCTGACAAAAAAATTAAAATACAAATCTGAATTGTGAGATATAAACCTTTTTATATAATTTCTGGAAATGGCACAAATCAGCTTCCTTTGCTTGCAAACTCAAACAATCTGGCGAGAGTTAGAATGTAAGTATTGGATAAAAGAATATGAACACAATATTGAACATATAACTGTATATTAAACATTACTGTGCTGCATTTCTGCTTTCAGTGTGAACAGACAAATTACTTCGGGGCTGGAAGCTTGTCGTGTCTGGTTAGGCCACGGTGTAAGAATGAAACGCTGCCATTGACGATAGTCCCCTATTGTGGTGTGACAAACCAGAGCGCCGGACCATAAATCAACTGGTGAAGGACACCAACGCGAGACACCAGAGGCTCTGAGAGAAAGGGGGCGGTAAAGTCTCTGTAACAGCGACGGAGCGTTTTACACGTGTAGATCAGCTGTCATCTCACACTTTTCTCGCTTTGGATATGGAGAGACGTTCAAAAAACAAAGCGTTTAATGGTGAGGAGGATTTTGGGGGGCCGATGTGCAGAGGCAGTGCTGTGGGGGGTTTCGGGGAGAGAAGGGGCTTTTTATCTGCGCCGAGCCGAACGACACTGTGTCACATCCTGTCTGGAACCTTTCATGTTTCACTTCACTGCACACTTCACAATCCCTCTCCTTCCCTCGGCTGCCACCGAATACATTAGTCTTCTTGTTCTGGCAGTTGTCATGTTTTGAAGACATTCAAGTAAAATACAGAATAATAACAATAGCTGTGATAAAAGCTAATGCAAGTGCAAAGAGAGGAGAAGCCTCAGCTCTATATATGTGCAATCCAAACAAAATGTTATATATAGCATGATATAAATAATAACGGTTAAGTTTGGAATAAAAATGTTAAAAAAGACAGAATTTTATCCGTTTTCCATAGAAATATAAGCTTGATGTATGATTGAAGAAAAAATACAATAAATTAAACACAAAAAATAATAATTTAGGTGGTAAAAGAAGTCATTTTAATATCTTAAAATTTAACAGTGAGATTTCTACGCACTTTCCTTTTCCTTAGTAGTCTTTACAAATAAAACCGCATATTCAACAGGAAAAAAGTATATTTTTTTTCCATCAGCATTAATTGGACTGTTAAAAGTGGGGATTTTAATTTTTTTTAAGTCTAAATAGAAAGACGTTTCAGAGGCGGGGCAAGCTATTATAAAATATTGTGACGCTTAACATACTTTTTCTTTGGAATAGCATGCACTTATGAACGGATCACTATAAGCACAGAAATGTGAGCGGAGAAAGTTATTAATTTTCATTTTAAACTGACTTTTAACACCAAAATATTAAGATCATGTTTCATGTCATGCAGTATTTTTACTCATATTGTGAAGAGACAATTTTTTTTTGTTCAAATATATTTTAATGACATATGTCACATTCAAATATTAATAATATAATTAGCATAGTGAGGTTCTTTTTTGCCTTTTATACTTCAAGTGCCAATTCTTGTAATATTACTTGACAGAAATCTGCTGTGTTTGTAAAACGTGTGTGTGTGTGTGTGTGTGTGTGTGTGTGTGTGTGTGTGTTTGTGTGTGTGTGTGTATGTGTGTGTGTGTGGAGAGAGGTTTCAGTGTGAACTGTGGGAATGTGTAAGTGTCTCTCTGATCCATGACATCTGTTCCTCCCTGGCAATCTGTGGAAAAACCTCTCAGACACACACACACACACACACCATATACTTAAACTGTGTTTATCTAAAGCTAATAAGTTAATTCTAACTTACACCCCAACCAAAAGTAAATAAAAGATGGCTATAAAAAATAAAAATGTACAGTATATTAGTCCTGTCAAACGTTTACAATTAATCATATCGAAAACAAAAGTTTTGGTTTACATAATATGTGTGTGTGTACTGTGTGTTTGTGTTATATATATTTATATGTATGTATGTATTTGCATGTGTGTTGCACACACACACATACATATAAGATAGATCTATCTATCTATCTATCTATCTATCTATCTATCTATCTATCTATCTATCTATCTATCTATCTATCTATCTATCTATCTATCTATCTATCTATCTATCTATCTATCTATCTATCTATCTTCAATTTTCCTCTTAAACTGCAGCCAAGCAAATACACACATACACACATGCGCACACACAAACACACACAAGATGTGTGTTTCAGAGCAATGTGCCAAACTATTCATTATTTTTACAATTGTATTATTCTTTTCACTGATTTCCTCAGCAGATTGCATTTCATCCTAAATAATGTTTTGCAGTCTTTTTCACTAAATGCTTAATGATGATTGTGTGCAGATTTTGAGCTTTAATGTGCTAGTAAATGCATCAGTGCTGTGTGCGGTATCTCTCCTGTCTGGATCTGTCCTGCCCTCTAGTGGCCATCGGCTCTAAAACAACCTCAACTTTAACTTGAACCCAATCATACGAGCTGGAATTGTAACATATTCCAAAAATTAATACGGGATTAAAAATGAGATCAGAAACTAATGCACATGAGTCTATTAGGAGTGCTATAAACAATGCTAGAATCTGTTTGTAAATATGATGCTGTGTCACTGAGAACAAAATCAAACCAAAACCAGCAACAACTACAAAACAATAAATAATGTCTAGACCATATATGATTCTGTTCCTTTTTTCATCAAACAAATGACTATGAAATAATTTTTTTAGACTGTTATTTCAGATTTGGACTTGCCCTTCCAACATTAATGCTTGTTTTATTTTATCTCAACTGTTTGATATATTTCAAAATATTTGAAAAATGAAATTTAAAAATGTGTTTCAAAGAAAAATATTTACATTTGAATTGTTTTATATATATATATATAAACAAATTAACAACAAATAATACATAATGTTTTAACTGTTAGATATATTGTACAGATAATCATGAACAAGACTTGAAAACATTGCTTTTTATCATCACTCTTTAAACAAAATCACATCTTTGTCTGCTAGACAACATTACCCTGTTGACATGATTTCATCAGCCGAGTTTACTATAATAATGTTAAAAATGTTGCAGAAACATGCAAGACTGTCATGTCTTCTGTCAAACCCTTGATGATAATTAATAACACATCAGTATATATTTGGAATCTATACATAACCTAGTTGCTAAAGCAATCTGTTATTGTGCGTTAAACAGCTTGAGAGGCAGCAGTGAGAGACAGAGAGATGGAGAGAGCGAGAGAGGCATCAGATGCCCAGTGAGAGGTCAGCTCGATATCGAATTTTTTCGAATATTTCGCTGAATACCTCCTGGCACTGTAAATATTTTTGACTACAGCCTGGTACTTTAGGGAAGCCAGTTCTCCCCGCACAGCTCTGCTGTACTTCTAGCCTGCCCGGTAAGAGAGAGAGAGAGAGAGAGAGAGAAGAAACATTGCTTCAGGTTATTCATGGATTGACTCTTCAAATCCCAACATATGCTCCTCTGTTTCCATTCCCAAGCACCGGGAGAAATGGACCATTTCCTCTCTGCAGCCTCCTCTCTACCACCCTGTCCGCTGCTCGCGATGCAAATCAGAGAGAGAGAGCGATGTGAGCCAGTGCAACCCAAGTGCATGTGGGGTGTGTGTGGGCTGCTTGAGTGAAGTTAAAGACCCCATCCAGCAGCCTGTCAGTCCATCGTGTGTGTGTGTGTGTGTGTGTGCATGATATTCTTTTAATAACAGTTTCAACTAGCTCTGCTTCTCTTGAAAGAAACAGCATTGTGTGTGTAAGCTTAGGCTATAGGTTTTGATTCTGCATAAATGATACTCTGATAAGTCCACAAATGACTTCTTCATTCATAATGCATCATTTTGCTGCTCAGTTATAATCAATTATTATTGGTTCTCAAATATTAATATTGATTATTGTTATCTTCAGTGTTGGAAATAGTTTTTTTTGTGGAAAGCACAATACAATTTTTCTGGATTCTTTGAGAAAAAGAAAAAAAGTTCAAAAGGTCAGTATTTGTTGAAAAAATAAATATTTCGTAACAATAACAGAAGATGCAAGAAATCTGAATGGAGTCTGTATGCTAAGCGGTTCAGGGTGAATTATTTGTGGTAGTTTAATACTCAGGTTCAGAATAAACCCAATCCAGAATGTCTGAAGAATATCAATGCATCGCTGGCACACAAACACAGTAATCCTCATCCATATATTTTCATTTTGTGTGCCGTTCTTTCATACGGTTCTTGATGCGTTTTTAGTTTATGCAGCTGATGTGTCACATTTAGAGATCACTTTAATAATAGTCTCTGAACTGACGATCAAACACTAACGCGAGATAGGACGCGTCATTTTAGACAGATTTTCCAAGCTGAGTCAGAAGATCAAATCTAAAGGCATGTCAGGCAGTGGCATGTTTGTATTTTTGTGGGGGGGGGGGGGGGGGGGGGGGTTTGCACAGTATGCTGCTGTCACGCATCTTTCAGCTTGTTTTATTTATTTTTTTTATTTTTGTTCTTAAGATACTCTTTTCTTGCTTCCTGTACAAGAGATGTTTTTTTTTTGCTTTCCACACCTTCCTGATCCAGCTGTGTCATTCCTTTTTTCACTCTGCCTTTGATCGTCTATAACAGCCATCCATCTTTTCTGCGCTTCAATCTGCTGTAGAGTCTCACTGTAAACTCCAGACATCTTCACAACTTTCTAGCAGTAAATAGACACGCTTTTCCACTTTTAGCAGGATATAAACTAGAAGCAGAAAATGAGATTTTCCATTAAAACAATCATTTTCACCAATAATATTGTTTTTCCACAGCAGTCTCAGCAGACACGTTCCAAGTGGGCCGTTCTTGGTCAGAAAAAATAACATGCTTCAAACTGGACCAGACTTTATGCCGCTAGTCAAATGTCTGGCTACACGATCTTCACTTCTCAGTCAAACACTGTTTCATTGGAAGACTTAATAATTTAAAAAACCATCTTAACACCCACTCACACACACATTGGCAGACTAGACTAGTCTAGAAGTCAGTGACATTTATTAATGAAAACGCATGAATATTATATATTGATCATTAAAAATATTGACCAACAGCCCTTACTTGTGTGTTACCACCCACTGCATGATGCCGGGGTCACGACAGCAGTGCCACGGCTCAGGTGGTGAGAACTGCCCTCTGGGTAAAAAAACAAAACAAAAAAACAGCCAATGCATGAGCTGTAGAGTTAATGTTGTTGTGTTGAACTAATGTTTAGAGTTGAGGGGAAAGTCATTATTAAACTTTCATTATACATTGAGATTAAAAGAAAAAGCTGGAATGTCAAACACAACAATATATATATATATATATAAAAAGAGACAATAGGGTGACATTTCTGTTTTAAAAGCCTTCAACAATAAATGTTAGTGTAAGTTGGAAGTTCCACTGAAACAATAGGCTAAATAAATAAATAATATGAAATAATAATAGATAAATATTATTGCTGTTTTGTTTGTTTTTGATTGCTTCTATTGTCCTCATTTCTAAGTCACTTTGTATAAAAATTGTCTGCTAAATGACAATGTAAATGAGATTTTTAAAAACTATAATAAATAAACACAAAAAGGTGGAACAATATATTGTTATTTTAATATCACAGATTCTTTTATAGTTTTTATTTTTATATTTTCTGTTTTCATTTAGTCATTTTGTTGTGTATTTGTCATTTTTTTCATATGTCTACATAGTTTTAATTTTTGTTCAGTTGAAATTTTTTAGTATATCAAGTTAAACTAAATTACAATGATAAATGTTGCTTTGTCAACTAACTGAAATAAAGTTTCTTTATTTTGTTTTATTTTATTTCAGGTAACACCATTTTTTGTTTTAGATTTAGAATTAGTTACCTATAGTCCTGCCAATACAATAAACACTCACTCTCTCTCTCTCTCTCACACACACACACACACACACACACACACACACACACACACACACACACACATACACACACACACACACACACATACACACACACACACACACATACACACACAAAAATGGGAAAACCTTCACAATTTCTGGATCATTTGAGATGGAAAGACTGAAAAATTAAGTCTTATATAAAGCAGTTATAAAGCGATCAAAATGTACTATACAGGTGATGAATGTGGGTAAAGCATCTGTTTTCAGCATATTTTATGCACAGTGAGATCATAAGTCTGGGATCGCATTGCAAAACTGCTATTTAGAATATAATTTAAATCTGGAAATAAACAGAACATGTTAGGATTTTATTAAGAAACATCAATGAAAAATCAATAAGAAATATTTAACATTCTGCACTGAAACATTTTGAGGTCTGAAATATTTTGCCGATCATATGATTTGTTACAAATTGTATTAAATTAGAAAAATGCAGAATAGCAGCATATTCACGAGTGATCTCAGGCTTTTGGACCCCACTGTACAAATCATTCGTTCAGCATCCCTGCTAATATTTCACAGTCCACAGGCTTCCACACTTCACCTCATAAGACATCATCTCTTTTCAAAGAACTAAATGCCACAAGCTTTTCTTCCGTCCTTTTTCTACTGGAATTACATTGGCAAATGCATAGCAAGCGCTTTGAGCCAATTCCCCTCAGGCATTTGTAAAAATAGAGCTTTTTTTTTTGCCTTTTGAGACTTAATGACTCTTTTGCAACTCCATGGAGAATTGCTCTCAGTAATTGATTATTAAAACTTGAAATTGCAAAGCACATCCATTATTTGATGAGTGAATGTGTTATCCTCGTAATTAACAAAGCAGGGTACTCGCCGTCCTTCCACACCGAGACCTCTGGAATGAAAAAAAGAAAGGAGAAAAAAAAGGACAGAAATCCTGGGGTTAAGCAGACGAGAGAGTCCGCTCTGAAACACTGCAATTAGCTTCAACTACAATCTATCAGAACGAGGGAGAGAGAAAAAAAAACATGGCCACAAGCCTGTGTCCGTTTATTTCCTCGATCTGAGAGACTAAGGGAGAGAGAGACATTAAAAGCAAGAAAGTTTGAAGAGGAAGTATGTTCTGTGCAAACTGCATTTGTTTTAACTGTCTCCGTAATAAAGTCTCCGAGTCTTGTGTTAATGGGCTGTGCTCTGTAAATAACTCTCGTCTTTAAAGGAATAGTTCATCTCAAAGGAAAATTCTGTCATTATTTACTCACCCGCATGTCGTTCGGAAGGATTTTTGCACAGATATTATGCATACAACAGCAATTCAGTGACCACGGGTGTCAAGCTCCATAAAAAGCACCATAAAAGTAGTTCATTTGACTAGTGCTTAATATTGTAAGTCTTCATATGAAGTCATGTTTGTGTGATGACCAGAATAATGTTTTTTTACATGATAATCTTCACATCCACTGAAGCTCTGAAATCTCATTTGCGTTCAGATTCAATAGACATGCCAGTGCTTCAGGTTTGATATTTTGTGTCTAGTTTGAATGAAATGAGATGAATATCGACTGAACGATTCTGGTATGTAGACTTGAAAAATAGTGCTTTTTATTACTTTTCTGGTCTTGTATGGTGTTTTTGTCAAACAAAATAATGGAATAACATGAGGTTTTTTCAACTTTGGCTCAGTTTCTATTAATCACTTTTGTCAGACAAAACAGGCTTTAATTAAATTCCATTGTCACTGAATTTCGTCCAAAATCTCAGTCTCGTTGTGTCTTCAACAAATGACAAAATCCTTTGAGGTAATTAAAGATTAGAGCAACATAATTATCAGGTCACTATCAGGCATCTGACTTTATACTACACACGTCTTAATGAGTGGCACGAATAGCACTTATATTAGTGATTGTTGATATATTACCAATCTATGCAAGCAGATACTGCATTTACTGTAATAGCAAATGAGACTTCAAAAACAT
Organism: Barbus barbus; assembly: GCF_936440315.1. NCBI lineage: Eukaryota > Metazoa > Chordata > Actinopteri > Cypriniformes > Cyprinidae > Barbus > Barbus barbus. Next base: position 30,295,499 of record NC_136739.1, on the reverse strand, counting down.
TACTGAAACTACTTATTTACAAAGTATTTACACAAAATTTACAGTTAACGTGAAAACAGTTAACGTCTTTGTACTCTGTTTGAACTATACAGGCACATAAATCTAGCATCATATCTGCAGTTTTGATGCTGAATAATCGGCATAGCTGATATATCATCAATCATTAAGCAATATGACATTCATGCTCAATAAACACAAGTTAATACTCAGTTAAACTTACATTTTAGACTAAATATTTGCAGTTACATAATAAAAACAGCTCCAAAAATCCAAAAAGCATCGACTATAATGTGTATCATAAACGAGCAGTGTTTTTGAGTGAATTGGCTAGAGCGAACGATTCAAATGAATCATTCATATTGGCTACTGAATGAATCAGTGACTTTGAAAGAATCAGCAGAGTTAATGATTCAATGACTCGCTCATAATGTACACATTCCTGAATAAATCAGTGTACATCAAATAATTTTTCAAAGATTGAAATGGCTCACCACTTGTCACCACCTACTGGTATAACAACATAACCAGCAGAAATTTAAGGGGTTAATTAAGTATTATTGTTATTATAAATATAAATGATGTCTAGGTTACAATCAAATAAAGTACAGAAATTCATGCATGAACGTACAGTATACTACATGGTTTTAATTTCAGGGTGGAGTCATTACGTCAAAATATGAATGCATTAAAGTAATCATATCTATGATTTTGAGGCTAAATATTGGCTGATATATCATCAATCAATGACTCATAATAAGTCATTTCAGAATCGCTCTCAAACAAGAAGTTAATAATCAGTAACTTACATTTAGACACAAAATTGCCAGTCTGCATTTAACAAAAACAGCTCTAAACAAAGCCAAAGCAAAATCAACAATAACGTGGATCACATACATGGATCGTTTGGCCAGAGGAGAACTGGCCCCCCGACTGAGCTTGGTTTCTCCCAAGGTTTTTTTCTCCATTCTGTCACCGATGGAGTTTTGGTTCCTTGCTGCTGTCGCCTCTGGCTTGCTTAGCTGGGGACACTTCATTTCCAGCGATATCGTGCTGGATGATGACATCACTGAATTCAATAATGAAATGCCTTTAACTGAAAATTGAGTGTTTAATCTTGTCATTTTACATTATTGACACACTATTTTCCTATTTTGATATTGTGCAGTTGCTTTGACACAATTTGTATTGTTAAAAGCGCTATATAAATAAAGGTGACTTGACTTGACATACAGTCGTAGCTTCACCCAAATGAATCAATGTTTTTGAGTGAATTGGGTGGAGTGAATGATTCAAATGAGTCATTCATAAAGGCAGCTGAACAAATCAGTGACTTTGAAAGAATCAGCTGGGTAAATGATTCAACGACTCGCTCATAAAGTACTGTACACATTCCTGAATAAATCAGTGTACTGTACATCACTCATACTGATGTCACTTGTCACCACCTACTGGTGTAACAATATAACCGGCAGAAAAACTGATGTAAAATACAGCTTTAATATTCTCAACGCTAATGTCTAATGACTTGCTTTCAGAAATTCAGACTTGTTTAGAAAGTGTTATTAATAAAACGAAAATGAATTAGATATAAATATCTAGGTAAAGAACAAAAATGAACACATGCTTGTCCTTTCATGCATGCCTTCTTTCTGTATGATAATAAACAACTAGGTGAAAAAGGAGTTTTGATGATTGCATTCAGAGCCTAAAGGATGATGTTCCTGTTTCACAGGAAATGCTGTATGAAGTCTTCAGTAACAGACTGAATCCTACCGTAGTGTCTCCTTCTGTTGTTATGTGTGTGTGTGTTTTACGGGAGCACGACAGGATTGTTTACAGTACAGTAAAGTCACTTGCTCCTGTAATCCTTGCTTACTTTGCTGGCAGTTCACTACCTTTGGGGCTTCGCTGACATTAGCACTGGCATTAATGGGAACTGGAGTAGTTTGTGCCTCGGGGCCCAGCTTGACCCCTTTCGAAGGAACACTTCCTGTGACACACTCTGGCTATGTACCCTCACCTTCAGCCCCAGCATGCTTCATCTCACCTCACGACCAGGTGCATCCAGCAGACAACAGACTAGGCACTATGGCTGATTTTCACTATGTACTTTACAACGGTTTTGCTGTCAGTGTATAAAATTGGATGAATTATTGCAATTCTTTTATGATGCAATTACATCAAACCAGCCTATATGCCACTAAAACAAACATTCTGCTGGGAAAAGGGTTGCATATTAATTGAGCAGTGCATAACGCATTAGCCTATATTAAAGATGAATGACAGGCAGTTCATGCTCTTTTCCAATGCAGAAATCTTTGTGTGGCGATCCACAAACACACAATTACTTGTCCCACCGTGCATGCAACACAAAACCTCTTTCTATGCATCATTTCTTAATAATGTTCATGCACATGGTCAGAGACACGCTATACAAAATTAAGAAATTTTCACTGCACACAGATTGACTTCTTTAACACAGTCAACACTGGACTACAATACTCTTTGTCTGCATAAAGTTAAACTTTTCTAAGTCGCTGGCCAAAATCAAAGACTTTAGATTTTTTTGCTGCAAGTTGCTTGCCTTTTTTAAAGTTTTCTCAGCATATTAATACAGTATATATATACAGTATATATATATATATATATATATATGTAAAATTATAAAATGTATATATAAATAACCACAAGTTTGAATAAAAAAATTAAATAAAAAAATAAATACTATTGTTTTGAGCTATACTGTGGAACACTATGAAGTGTAGGTAGCAGGCAGTCAGAGGAGGGCCCCAGACACAGGGCCCTTATAGCGAAGAAGATCACAGCTATCCACAGGCACTTTGGACTGCATTTAGCAGGATGAATTCATTAAGGAGCGCTTTCTCTCAAGTGCTCTCTCTCTGTAGAACCCTGCAGCCAAACACAGATCAATGGGAGAAATACATCCACAGGAGCGTTTAACAGCAGACCTTGGAAGACGGAGAGTGTGTTTAAGACATCAGTGCATCTATATCCTCCAGATCTGAGAAGTGAAAGTGTTCTGCCGAGAGAGAGAGCAGTGCTCGGGGTAGGAGGAGAAGAGAGACGCCACGTTTAAACTCACAACAGGGATTCAGAGAGGTTCAACTCTCACATGCACGTTATGTCATATGAATGCCGCACAGGATTTCTGATCACTACAGAGCTGAAGACTCTCACAGGCCGCCCAACAGGTCACTCAGCAGATGGCCGTCAGAGAGACATGCTAATTGTGCAGTGTGCACTACAGATGCTGCCAAAGGCAAGGTCTCAGACAACCGATTTCTCAATCTTTTAACTTCAAACTACTGTATCAGAATGATTTGGCACAGAATATTGCGAAAGTATCAATATGCACGCACACAAACAGAATGAAATGAAAAAAGCACAGGCTATTCACACCAAGCGAAGGTAGATGATCTCTTTTGTAAACAGTAATAAGTGCTGTCTGGACAAATAGCAACAAATAACATTTTGTTTACACTAAGAGCAAACATTGATGGTATTTGCACAAAGTATAACATACTGTTATAGTATTAGTACAAGTAGTGGCTAGACCAGTAATGGCTGTAAAAATAGCCTTTGCCATTGGTATTTGCAATTGGTGGTAATTATATATATATATAAATAATAATAATAAATAAAAAAACTGTACATGCATGGTGTTATAAAATTAAACAAATAACATATAACAAAATAATAATTGAAATACGAATAAAAGAGAAGAAAATATAGGAAATAGGAATGAAAGATAATTAAAATAAAAGTAAGCTGCCAGCAGGGTGTCAAGAATTGTAATAAAATGAAATACAAATATGCAGTTGTCATAAAAATCTAATGTGTTAATATTTCTCATCAAATAATATTTTTATTATACAGGATTCATTTACTTTTATTTTATTATGAACTATTTATTACAAACAAATTTATAATTGTATAAAACAAAAGAAAATATATATCTCTTTCTTTCAATTTCTTGTTTTATGGAAAATTCATACAATTTTAAAAATCAAGCAAATAACAGACCACAGTCCTTTTAAAAAATCTCACCTTTTAGAAGCAGAACCGCGCTTTCGGAAGATAATCCACAAGACAATCCTTCCAATTTACAAGTGATTAGTCAGATTGTGTTTTATTGCTAAAAGCTCACCTGCAGGAGCGAAGAAACATTGAACGATCATTTACTGCCATCTAGCGGCGAGCAGCATGTAACGCAGACCTCACACTGTCCTGATGGTGCAATGTTGTCTTTCACTGACCCAATCAGAATCAAGTATATTTAAACACAATGTCACACCTCACTCGTATCTAATCTGGAATAACAAGAATCTACTGTATAAACACAAATCTCTTTTTTTTTTTTTAAATTGGTTTAAAAATTTTATTATTTTTGTCTCAACTTTTCAATCAAAATGGTTCAATCTGTAGTTACTCTGAGTTTTTAGCTAAGCATGGAATTCCTGTTAGTCCCAAAGAGTTTGCAATTGTTGCTGATGCAGTGCCACATGAGTTCTCCTGCTTTGTAGAGGTCTTTCTTTTCAAATCTCATGTCATTCAGTGGATCTTTGTAAAACATTTATTGGAAAACTGTGCCTTTTGTTATCCAAGTCAAAAAACAATCCGAAAATTATAGTCTAAATAAGTCTATTTCTGTGCCTTATCTAATCTCTTATTGGAATGGTTTAGTAAGTGATATTCCCTGATATTACCGCACAAATATTTAATTGAAAATGCATTTAAGTTGATTCATAGAATTTACCCGGATAAGTGCTCTCTTAAAAGACTTAAGAATGATATTAACACCAACTGGTCTTTCTGTTTAGAAAACAATGAAACGTCTTTACATTTATTCTGAAATTGCTCTTACACAACATCATTTTGGTGTGACATTCTTGACTTTATCAAATGTTATGTGAATCCTAATTTTGAGTTTACTTATAGAAATGTCATTTTTGGCTTTCATGAATGTGAAAAAAGAAATTATGCTTACTTTATAAACCTTATTTTCCTGTTAGCTAACTATCATATTCCTTTCTAAAAGCAAACCTCTTTTTTAAGATTCAAAATTGAACTGAAAATGTATTTTGACTCTATTGAGTTTCTCTGGAACTTGAAAGCAGTGAGAACGGTGGCTTTGATGAGGGACTTGGCGCTTCCTTTGGACTGAGAGACCCTGGATTGTTGTGTTGTTGTGAGCTGACAATGTTGACTGTTGTTGTTCTTTTTCGGGTATTCAATAAAAAAAAAAAAAAACACTGAAAAAAAAAATGTGTGAAAGACAAAGGCTCAGTTTCACAGACAGGACTTAGACTAAGCCAGGATTAGGCCATAGTTCAATTAGGACATTTTAAGTCATTTTTATAAACATGCTTAGAAATAAACATTACTGGGGTGCATCTTGAGACAAAACTAAGGCACTGATATATTTTAAGATCAATCAGTGCACGTTTATTTCAGTTGAAACAGCTCAGACTGTTAGGCTTAAGCCTTGTCTGAAACCAGGGGCAACACTTTTTAAGGTTATATGGCTTAGTTTGATTGCCTTGTAGGAGGTTGCTGGGGTGTTGCTAGGCAGACAGACACACAGATAGCTCAAAGGTTTTAGAACAGCTGCATTTTTCCCGTTTTTATTTACATTTTTCTAGTTTCAAAGCTAACAAGAATATGTAGATTACGGTATTTCTTAATGCTCTCTGAATGTCCAAAACGTCCAGTTTTTAAAACTTTTCAAAAACTTTTTTTCTTGGTTAACATTCCGTTTTATCATTTTGCAAACATTATGGGAATGTTACTTTTGAATGTAGGCCTACTCGAAAATTTTTTTTTGACATTCATATAAAAGTTTCAGAAAAAAGTTTCACGAACAATGAATAATGTTTGTGAACTAAGTTCCCTCAACTGTGTTGCCTTGCCCTACTCTTCTGTCCAGTTGGTCCTGATCTGACTCAGTGGGGTTTAAGTCTGGACACTGAGCTGGCTGTCCATCATTTGAAGTGAAGGTTGTCCTGGCATAGCCTGGAGGTTTGTTTTGGGTTCTTTTCTTGCTGTGGGATGAACCCCTGACCCACTAGCTGAGACCAGAGCATGCAGCATCATGCTGTGAGGATGTGCTTGTGTTCCTGCTTCAGGAAACCATTCACTTTAAGCAAATCGCAGACTCTGGATCCAGCAAAAGATCCCTGGAGCATCATACTTCCTATTCCAGGTTTGACTGCTGGTATCACATAATAAGAAACATCCTCTCACATACTCAACGGTGTACAAAAACCCTTCATAAGGCCTTCATCCAATCATAATGGTCTTAATGGGCTATTTTGTTATTCCGAAATTGCAGCTCTAAAACATTTGACCTATTGATTAAAAGTCAAAGTTTGTGCAATAAAAGTAGAGCAAAAATAATTGTGGATTATGCCTACAAGCCTCTTTTTGCATCCTACAGATGAATATATCGTATTTGACAACCTATGGTTGTGCAGAAAACCATGGAAAAATAGAGTAACACTTCATTTAGGGACCAATTCTCACTCAATTCTATTAACTAGTTGCTTATTAGCATGCAATCATATTACTAGAATACTGGCTGTTTATTAGCTCTTATAAAGCTCATATTAATGCCTTATTCTACATGACCCTATTTTAGATCCCTTAATCCAACCCCATTCCTACTTAACAACCTACCATATAAGCAGCAAATTTAGAGTTTGAGGCAAAAGTCTAAAATACTAATAGGCCATTGCAAAATAAGACATACGATCATTTTGGATGGAACAAGGTTTTTCAAGTTTATTTGCTGTCAGTGTCATGAAACATACAGGAAATAAAAGTACAAAAAAATGTGTTTCATATTCATTATGAAAAACAACAACAACAGTTCAGTGCTGCATAACAAAGAAGCAACACTGAAAAGTGAATCTACTGTAAATGAACAGGCACACAGTTACTAAGGAGAAGATATTTGATCAGATATGATTGACATATGCCGGAAATATGACTGGTAGTATAATTTAAATGCTGTTTTATTCAACCAGAAACATAACATGCCAAATTTCACCTTGAAACTGAATAAAAAATTTAAAAAGAGAGATTTTTTTTTCATATGTCATAAGAAAATGACATTTAAGGATGATTACCACAACACAACCTTTTAATAGTTTTAATTGTTTTCTGCATTACAGCAATGAGAATTCTTGGGGGAAAAGTGCTTAATTACCATAAAAAAAAAACAATTTTGTTGTTACTTATGACCCAGTTTTTGAGGTTTTGTGAGATTGCACTGTACAGAAAGCATGAATTGAGAAAATAAACATACTGTACACTCCAGCATTCACACAGCTGTAGAAAAAAAAAGACAGAAGAATACGACAGCAATAACAGAGCTAAATATTAAAATAATAATAACAACAGTAATAAAACTAACAGTCAGAGAAAAATAAATCTTATCATATACTGGATCAGAAATCAAGTTACCAGTGTTCCAACTACAGTGCAATTGTGACCTTGGCCATCAGAACGTTTTTTAAAATGCTTTTCAATTTTTTTTTTTTTTTTTAATACACAGCTGTAAAACAATTTATAATATTGTGTTCATTTTACAAGTCATTCTACAAGAAACGTACACCGAAAAGATCATAGAGGACGCAGAAATCACCAATTGTTCATTTCTACAACAGAAATCGCAGCCCATGACGGTCATTTAGACAGTTTCTTTGTCTTATCGAGTCATTTATTCTATAGTCTATAGCTTGGTTATTGTACAGTTATACTGGCTATTTAAAACGGATCATTGGTTATTAGTTTTAACATGAGCTCTGCCGGATCTGTGTCATCAGGTTCGTTTTCATTAAAAATGAAAGTTGTGTGTCTCCTGGAAAAATCGCCACTTTTGATCATTTCACTATTACAAATATATCCAGGTGCGTGACGCCGTTTACTTGAATTCTGCCATGTCTATAAAAATCAATTTCAAATGTACAACAATTGTTTGATCTGTCATTCGTGGTGACGTGATTTCTCTCACCCATGCTTGCAGCTCTTGAATGTAAACCGTCATTGGCCGTCATCGGGAGGAAGTGATACATTCCACGGCGTGATACAGCAGAGGATAATGTCAAGTGTTCATGTTATGTGCGTTGGTGACGGGTCGTCATTTACGGCATGCACGGATACAGATTCTCTTCAGCAAACATGACATTTCTTGCAACAAACACGTCGTTTATAAAATACCTGAATTTTTCTGACGCATGATTAAAAGAATAAAAAGGAACCCCTGGAAAACAGCAAGAGTTTGAGCTTATTAAGTGTTGAGATTATGGCTATACCATACCATTTTAAGCCGAGTGCACGCGATACGACTTCTTCCTGTCAGACTGTGATCTTATATATCTTAGCTTAAACTTGAGTCTTGACTCACAGCATTACCTGGATGTTTTATTTAAATTGATAACAATAGCTCTAAGGTAAAAAGTTCTGTACTGGACCCAACATTTTATTAATTAATCATTCAAATTTGGTTCCAGTTTGGTGCAGTTACTCATATTTACTTGGCCAAAAAGTAAGATGAAATTATGATAGCTTGTAATGAAAATCAAGGTTTTATTAATATTTTTTATGTAATACATTCTCTCTATTTAATTAGTTAAATTTAAATGTACTGTAAATGTAAAACATGACACTAATTGTGATACTAATTGTAATATGTTTTATTTAATAAAAATGTATTACATTTAATGCCATAATAATAATAATAATAATAATAATAAATGTTTTGAGAAAGAAAAAAATCTGGGTTGCATTTTCATGCTGAAAGAAATATTTTACCCAAAATGCATCTTAGATGGCAAAAAAAAAATTTTAAATTTGTTTATTAATTAAATATCATGTTTCATTAAAATAAAAAATGATCGTCGTCTTATTATTATTATTACTATAATTAAACTCAGATTAGTCGATGCAAAAAAATAATTGTAATATTTTTCGTTAATACAAATAAATAATTTTTACATTAAAATAAAAGTCATAATAATAATAATTATAAAAGGTTTATTTAAAATTAGGGTTATATAATATTTTGCACCTTATTCGTGAAAGTAGTCTTTTACCCAGGATTTGTCTTAGATGGCAAAAAAATACCAATTGAAATATTTGTATTTAATAATTAAATAACTTGTTAATAATAATTTTTATTTTAGTGTATTATTATTAAACTGAGAAAAAAACAGGGTTGTACAGTATTTTGTACCCTATTCACGCAGAAAGGACGTTAAATAATTTTACATTAAAATAAAAATGTCATAATAACATTAATTATTATTAATTATTATTATTAATATTATGAAAAAGAGAAAAAAACTGTACCCTATTTGAGTTGAAAGAAGTCTTTTACCCAAGATTAGTCTTAGATGGCAAAATGAAAAATCGTAGCATGTGCACCCGGCTTTACTTTGTTCACACCATACAGAGACCCAGCTGGTCTGCCGTTAAAACTTAGCTTTGATTGATAGCTTAATAAGGTGGTCTCATCCACACTGAGAGTGTTTGTATCAGGACAGAGTATGTTATACTTTCCCATCTACATTTGCGCACCACAGACGATCATCCCTCGCTGAATATCAGGGTCCTCAGAAGTCCAGTCTGTTTAGTGATTCTCGTCCTTATCACAGTCTCAGAGTTCAGACCCTAATGCTCATCAGGGAGTGGACAGAAACGGTGTCCTGTCCAAGGCACAAGCTGCGGTTCAGAGGGTGATGCGGGCACAGTGATGTTTGAGCTTGCAGGGCAGAATGCCTCTGTTCAGCTGGTAAAACTCCACGAGTTGCAGCAGGTCAGTGAAACGCGTGTGTCCGTCATCCAGACTATAGAAGAGCTCGCCGTTATCGTCAACCTGACAGTCACACACACAGAGGACAAACAAATACATTTACTGCCACTTTCCATCAACACGGTACGCTTTTTAAAAACATCAGAAGCACAAATCTCATATTTTTTGGACTTTTCAGAAAAACTATAATCTTAGATCAAACCAGCCTGACATAAAAAGGTCATTTTAGACAGCAAGATCTGTGGAATCGATACTCTAATTAATTGTAGTGAAATAATTTAAATGTCTGTCAGAGACTGTAACGTGCCTAATACACAACACACTTGAGTATAAATTTGTTCTTCACTCGCTGAAACTGACAGGTGGTTTTTATAAAATGCAGACCACTACCTTCTCATTTGTTTAAAAGATTACGACAATTGTGAAAGCTTCATAAAATGTGGTTTCATTTTCCTATAAATTATGCATAAAAGATACAAGATTTCTTACATTGAAGTGCCCCTTCGCAGATTTTGATATACACACACACACACACACACACACACACATAATATATATATACACAAGATTTTAACCATGTTACAGTACAGACTTACCGGTACAATCTGAAAGTGTTTGATTTTCTGAGTATGGCACAGTGACAGAACAAATGTCCTTGGGTTACTTTGACTGTCCCTTACCAGAAACACCCTGAGAAGAGAGAAACGAATGACTTCATTTGGATTTAGAAATGCAGAAGCTTCAATTCAATGCATCTTTAAAATCAAGTGCTTCAAAAATGGCATCACAATACTAAAGTTAACAGAAGTTAAAGGGCTCATATCATAATTAACTTGATCTTCTGAGATAAAAAATAAATAAATGAATTAATAATAATCATAAATATTAAAATAATCAATATCATCAGAGTTTTAAATGAATATACCCATCGATGAGGCCCTGCTGAGTGATTAGTTTCTGAGCCTCGTCCCGGGACAGTTTGCTGTGAAACCACGGCTGAGCCACATGGATAGCTAGAGAAGAGAATGATATCCTTATGTCAGACTGAAGGAGGATCATCAGGTTTTTACTCTATTTTGTTGAGGTGTGTTTGTGTGCTGACCTATGCTGGACATGGAGCTCTGAGAGGTGGACGGACTACCATGAGAGCTCAGCCTGTGGCAGCTTTTCCTCTAGAGAAGAAGAGAACAAACATATGCAGTATATATATAACACATATAACATGGAACTATTATTCTCGCTGTAGTATTGTTGCTGCAACCGGTGCCATGTCGTGGAGATGCTGAGTTTTGTTGTGAAAGCGAAAGTACTTTGTTTGGGCTTCCAAAAGAGGACACAACTAGAAATCAGTGGTTAAGTTGTATTTACAAGACAGTTCCAGAACAGTTCAACCCAAGTATTAGAGTGTGTGCAGCGCATATTACGAAGGACTATTTCCAGAACCTGGGAGTTGCCTGCCAGCTGTGCTCAAAGACTGTTTCCATAAAATGGGGCAATTCCAACTTTACAAGGACAGTCTGGCACTTCTGAATCATAGCCTGTAAGTACGTTTTCTTATTTAAAGAATTTGCCACTGACGATTCAAACGCGAGTTTTGAGCAGTGCTTGTTGTTTGTCGTTTCTCTGATCACAAATGCAGACATGGTAATGTATAATGGCAACGGTCGCGTTGCATCGAGAAAAAAGACAGTGTAAGTCATTATAATCAGTAATTATGTCCCCACTGGATGCAACAAATGCTTCGTTTATAATGGGTTTTATTGTTTTGTGTCATCGCGCCGGGACACGGCATCACAATACGGTGAGGAGCGTAACATTTCCGTCTCACGCTTGAGGTATTCGGCCAATCACAACGCACTCGATAGCTGGCCAATCAGAGCATGCCTCGCTTCTCAGAACGATGAGCTTTGTAAAAATCGACGTGTTTCAGAAAGGCGGGGCTTAGAGGAGCAACAATAATGTACAGTATGTGGAAAATAATGTGTTTTTTTTTACCTTAAACCGCATGAACACATTGCATTACACCAAATACAAAAAAATAATAGCAACGTCATATGACCCCCTTTAAGGCATAGTTCCCCGAAAAATAAAATTCTGTCATCATTTACTCATCCTCAAACCTGTATGAGTTTCTTTCTTCTGTTGAACACAAAATAAGATATTGTGAAGAATGTTGGTAACAAAACAGTTGATGGTAGCCATTGACAAAAAAAACTATAGAAGTCAATGGCTACCGTCAACTGTTTGGTTACCAACATTCTTCACAATATCTTATTTTGTGTTCAACAGAAGAAAAACTCGTACAAGTTTGGAACAAATTGAGGTTTAATGCACAGATGCTATAAAAATATATGTGCACAATGCTGTCACAATCTAGTATGTAGCGTGTTGTTTGTAGTATGTTACCCTCCATGACAGACCCTCCTCCACAGCCACTGACAGCGCCTCGGACGGGTTCTCGATCACCCGACTCTTGTGTCCTGAGAAGTCCATGGCCACCAGTGAGTTCTCCGAGATGCTCCTCTGAAAACACACGCAAAGATGCATTAGTGAATCTCAGAAAACATGACCAGATTACATGTCACACCAAAAAAATTCTGAATTCAGCATCATATGTGACCCTGGACCCCAAAACCAGTCAGTTTTTTTTAAATTGAGATTTATACAACATCTGAATAAATAAGCTTTCCATTGATGTATGGTTTGGTAGGATCGGACAATATTTGGCAGAGATACAACTATTTGAAGATCTGGAATCTGAGGATGCTAAATAAAAACTAAATCTTGAGAATATCTCCTTTAAAGTTGTCCAAATGAAGATCAATCCATATTACTAATCAAAAATAAAGCTTTGATATATTTACAGTAGGAAATTTACAAAATATCTTAATGGAACATGATTTTTATTTAATATCCTAATGATTTTTGGCATAAAAGAAAAATCTATCATTTTGACCTGTACAATGTATTGTTTGTTATTGCTATAAATATACTCGTGCTACTTATGACTGGTTTTGTGGTCCAGGGTCACATTTTTGATACATTAGCCTACATATATTCATTTTATGGCTCATATAGCTCATACTCCAGGAGGAAAAAAGCCTTTATTCAGAGGCCCAAACTGAGCAAAAATATGCAAAGTGGTGCAGATGCTGACATTTATATGGTCAAAAAGTAAGATGACAGCTAGTTAGAGGTTGAATATTTAATAATAAAAATCTATTTAATTTTAGCTTCAGTTTTAGGTAATACCCCTGACGCTGTGGTACAGGTTAATGTGTAAAGTTTGTAAAATGCATAAATTATTAAACAAATCAAATTTCAGCTGTAAAGCAGCTCTACAGAAGATAATAGTGTTTTTACACTGTCTATGATTTTCTATGAATCTACGAACAGTCATTTGAACTCATCTATAAATTCAGCCCCGTATTTGATCTGCTCATTCTCTCTGGTCTTAAGACACGTTAACACTGCACTTTTAATTCCATTGACTTCCATTCATACGCATGCCAATGCGTCAGACCGGAAACGCAAGCTTGCGTGGAAAGTTTAGCATTTCGCTGCGTTCCAAAGTTCAAGCTTGGTGAACTCTGACCTGCGAATTCGCATCACGTGAAACCATGTGACCAACAGCAGATCGATACGTCAAAGCATGAGCTCGTAGCTGAATTAAAAGAACATAAATTTAAAACTGCAGCGCTGCAGGAAAGTGGAGTAGACTGTGTTTTTACATTTTAGAAGTATCATTATTTACGTGTTGAATTTAGGTTTTTAAACAGAGGCTGCAGAGCATGATGTCATATGACCATTGCAGCGTACCAAGAAAATTTGCACGCTCAAAGTCTAGTGTGACTGTGGCTTTAGTCTGAGAGGGATTTTGTTATTTTTCTACATGAACACTGGTTACTTTGTTCAGGCGCCTCTTAAGGATGTTGAGTTGTCAAGAGCTTACAAGCTGTGCTGGTTTTCAAGAGCACACTCACTTATCAAACAAAATAAATGTTTCCTTTCCACAGTGATCTCTATAGCGAGAGAAGCAGTGATTATGACTTCTGAAAGGTCCTTAATCTCAGCCATGTGTTCGTATCCATTCAAACGCACTAATACACGAGCGGTGAGGGTTTATGACACTGGATGACAGAATAATTCCACAAAGACAACAGCTTCACCTCATTCTCAACTGCTTCTTTGTGTTTGAGGAACAAAGTGAAAGAAAGCAAATCCAGACACGGAGAGCAGAGTCAGAGCAAGAACACATCCGTGTCATACTTAGTCCCAAAATCAAACAAAATAAGAAATTATATTTAGCATATTTTGTGAATCATTTAAGTTGTTTATAATGGTGTGACTGATTTGCATTGTGACATTATTTTCATGACGAATAAAGAAAAGTGGCTGTAGCCTTTAAACATTGGAAAGCAATTTCTCGTTAAATTTGCTGCTTTTCATGTTTTGATAAATGAGGTTAATCAACTGGATGATAGTGAATACAGAATAATTCATATATATTGAATAATTCATCATATATCATTCAGTGCATATGATGAAATGTGCAAAACTGTCTTCAAAATTAATGTCAATTTTAATTACAGTATTGCAAAAATATATAATTCTAATTACTGAATTGCAAAAAATATACATATATTTAAACTAAAGTATTTATACATCATGATAGTTTTGTGTGTGCGCACGTCTGTGTCAATACAGACAAGATAATCAAGATAATCTATAGAAAATAATTTTTTTGTTAGAATTTAGTGCAGATTAATTAAATGCCAATTTCTTTAAGCATGTGCCTAATTAAAATAATTTCACAAATAATAAATAAATGTCCTAAATATAGGTGTAATTTTTATTTTTATGATGAAATATATGGAGGCCATAAAAGACCATGATTATTATTTTCTTCCGTCTTGTTTTCTTGCAATCTTGAAATAACAAAAGCTTTTTTTTTTAGATCTGGACTTCATTTTCTCACAGCAGCTTACCATTTTTGTAGTCAGCTGCAAATCATTTAATCATCATGCAGACATTTTGTTCCCTCGAGTTGGCTGGCGATGAAATTGACCGCATTGACCCTATAGTGTCTTAAGATGATAGTGTTCATCTCAAGTGTCAGTCACTGATTCAGAAGTCTGAATATCACTTACAGACATCAAACTAAAACCCAATTCACTCATTCATGATGCAGCAGCATATTGAGTTTAGAAATGACTTCTGTTTCAAGACCAAGGAAACAAGAAGAAACAAAGTTCTGTCATGACAACTCTCGGAGGGACTGGCATGGTAATGTACATGACAATGTTACTGTATTTGATCTTGGCGGAATAGATCTGCTACACTGCTGCTGCGGCAGAGCAAGCACTAGGGCTGTCAAAATGACTGAAAAGCTAAATTCAACTGTTTAAAAAAAAATAATTTCAGTTGGGGGGGGGGGGGGGGGGGGGGGGGGTTGGCTTCTCTCCTGAGGCCACAAGAGGGCGCATCGAGCTAAATATTATGCACGTTTCTTCAAAGCGTAATAAAATAACAAGACTATCTTTGAAAAAAGTGCATAATGTTTAAAATAGTGTTTATAAACCATATATAATTAATAAAGTTGCTTGAACAATTAGAAAAAAAAACAGCACCATGCATGTATGTATAGTTTAATACAAAGGACCGAAAACCAACCACAAAGAGTAGGATACTTTCTTAATTTAAAAACTTGACATGCATTGGGATGGGGAAAAACTGCCATAAAGTCTCGAGACATGTTTTTTAAAAGTTGAACTTACATTAATTTTGCATGGCTTTCTAAACATCTCTCTCTCTCTCGTGCGAGACGCGAGTGCAACGGTGATAGAAGTCCCTCTAGAACAGGGTTCCTCAAATCTTTCCCTGGAGGTCTAATCTGCTGCAGAGTTTAGCTCCAACCCTGATCAAACTCACCTACCTGTGATTTTCTAATGATCTTGAAGACTCTGATTAGCATGCTCAGGTGTGTTTGATTAGGGTTAGAGCTAATCAAAGGGGTAGAGAGAAGTCGTGGCCTAATGGTTAGAGAGTCGGACTTGTAATCCAAAGGTTGCGGGTTCGAGTCTCGGGCCGGCAGGGATTGTAGGTGGGGGGAGTGAATGTCCAGCGCTCTCCACCCTCAATACCACGACTGAGGTGCCCTTGAGCAAGGCACCGAACCCCCAACTGCTCCCCGGGCGCCGCAGCATAAATGGCTGCCCACTGCTCCGGGTGTGTGTTCACAGTGTGTGTGTGTTCACTGCTGTGTGTGTGCACCTTGGATGGGTTAAATGCAGAGCACGAATTCCGAGTATGGGTCACCATACTTGGCAGTATGTCACTTCACTTCAGCTAAACTCTGCAGGAATGGTCCAGATTTGAGGATCCCTGCTCTAGAAAATGTGATAAATATGCATTCTGTGTGAACGGCTTGCTTTCAGTTATGACATAAACATCTTCTCTCCACTGATGCTCTCATTTTCACAACTATGTAGCAGCGCCGCATCCAGTGGGTTAAAAAACGTTAAAACACTTACATCGTCATAGCATTTCGTGCACCACTGATAAGGCTGCCTGATGCACACCTAAAATTTGAATGCAACGTTTTTACATCCGAATATGATTTTTTTTTTAAATTCGACAAATATTCGAAATTTTAATTTTTTTGACAGCCCTAGCAAGCACCGAGACTTGCTACTGTCAATATATCCACAACATGCTGCTGTGAGCATGTAGGAAATACTGCTGCTGCACATATAACACATATGAATGTGTCATCTCTTGGTCGAGATGAGAGGTGATCCCACCTGGGTAGTGTGATTTACATAGGTTATATGATCCCATATATGATTAGAAATTATATAGAAACTAATCACCCAGACCCTCACGATTTTACTCTGCGTACCGGCAACATGTCAGAAGTGCCAGTATGCACAAAAAAGTGCAGGTACTCTAAAGGCTAAAACATAGAAGTGCCGGTACTGCGTATCGGTGCGTACCGGCCCACTTCAAGCACTGGTACTAACTGATCAGCAATCACAGGTACAAGCTAAGGTGCATCATAAATGAACAATTATTCAATTATTATTATTATTAAATTGAACAATTTCAAATAGCAGCTAACTAACTTAATTATAATGTGTGTACTGCTAGGCGTTTTTGATTTCCTTTTGTGTACTTTAGATGGAAAATGTGTGCCTTTTTATCATTTAAATCACTTATCAAAAGTTGCTAAAAGTTGCCAAATAAATTTTAAAAATAGCTAAATTTGTTTCTAGGGTAGTGTGAAAATTTGCTGAATTTTGAGAAAGTTGGCAACACTGGCTGCCAAACTGCTACAGCAAACAAAAGCCAGGTTTTTGAATATTGAGCAGTCAGCTCATTGGCTACTGATACAGGAGAAAACCAATCAGCTGTGCCATGTGATAATGATGCCATTAGGTCAGATTATCAGATTATTATATTTACTGTACATTACATACATACATCTAGAACTTTTAACCTTCTTGAGTTTGAAGTCTTTTTAAAACAATGAAGTGCTTTTTAATGAAAAAGAAACCTGCCAAGGATGTGCTGAGCAAAAATGACAGTATTTCAGTGCTGGTTTCCACTGTATGACTGTAACGTGTGTTACGGTCTCGGTGGTTTAAACACTCAACTGTGCTAAACATACATGACAGATATTAAACTAGAGTTTGTGGCTCACCATTGGAGAACTCTTCTGCTTCTGATAGGGTTGGACGAAGTTCTGGTAAAGCTGCATGCCGTACTGTGAACAAACAAACAAACAAACACATTACAGCTCTGTTCCACAGCCTACATAGGCTGCTGCCTTCTGAGCGAGCATCCTAACTCAAATGGAACCTCAAAAGAGTCTGATTTAGAATGTTTGTGTTGGAGAAGTTACTTTGTAACGGCAGCTTCCCAGAATTCACATGACTCTGTAGTTAAACTAAACTCCCAGGTAAAAAAAAAAAAAAAAAAAAAGCTATTGGTTGAGGATAAATAACTACATTGAAGCTATTAATGAGGCAAAATCTTAATTTTTTAAAAACAAATTCATATTTGTATTCAGCAAGGATGCATTAGATTGCTCAAACACATTTATAATGTTACAAAAAAAAGCTCCAACCCTGATCACCCTGATGTTTGATTAGGGTTAGAGCTAAACTCTGCAGGAGTGGGCCAGATTTGAGGATTCCTGCATTATACGAACAAAACTAATTATATTACTTAGCCACTTATGTCGGCAGAAATCATCAAATCCAGCTGAAAATGAATGACTGGCTGATTTGTTGTTGCATTTTTTTTGTGTCAGGAGTGCATTTTAGCATAGAGCCTCAGACTGAGTTTCCTCACAGCTGAGGATTCAGCAGGACCACTGTCACTGGGAGATACGATGGAGTCAGTTCTCACCTTGAAGAGGCGCATGGCTGTAACCCAACATGTCCTGGTTTGCTCATCATCCGCACAGAGCAGTTTCAGATCACGTGCAGAATTCAACTTGCTTGCCTGGATATGAGGAGACATCAACACTTTAAAGCTCAGCTTTCCTTTAAAGATCTTTATCAGACCGTTTATGTATCTATTTGAATGAACACTCCATTTAAATCTCAGATTTAGAAATGCATTACACAGATCTCTGTCAATGCTGACATTGTGCACTTATTTTACTCTTTTTTCTCCCCCCTTTATTATATATTTCCATTTCAATGTTTCATTTTAATTTACCAGTTTTTTATTTCTATTTATTTCGTATGTACATTATGACTTTTTATATTAAGCACTTTTTCACACCCAATATTGTGTGTGAAATGTGCTGTATAAATAAACATGTCTTGTCAAACATTTTAATGACGCTAAAGCGTATAATTGATCACTGTACCAAGAGCTTTTCTAAAGTTTCAGTGTTTCACTGTCTCTTGTCACTTCACTTCTTAAATAACAAAATTGCAATCAATAGTTCATGTCCATTTATTTAAGCATCCATATGATAAGCGGTTTTATGCACAGTCATTATTGTGAAATAGCTATCATCCATTAACACATGTAATTCAGCCTGAAGATTTTACTATATATTTTTCCTAATATTCCCACTCTCACACACAAGTTTTAACACAAAAGAAACAAAGTTCACGAAAGATAAGGAGCCAGACAGGTTGTTTGATAGCAGTTTAATATGACCCACAGTAAACAATAAATCTAAGACATAATGAGGCTTATTAAATCATAAAACCACTGGTAACACTGACCTCGACTGCTGCAGTCCTGCATAATCAAGTATTACAGTGAGACTGATTATAAAGTCAAAACATTGTGTGATTTGAAGAATGAAAGTGTCTGAAAGTCACTGAATTACCTTCACACAGAAGCCGTAGTCTGTCGGGGCGCCGTACACTTTTTTGGCAGATAATAATGTGTAGACATCACTGTCACTGAACTCTGCAATGAACTGCAAGTGTCTGGGTTCCTTTAGAAAAGAGAAAATAATAATAATACAACACTGAAATAGGAACTCATTGATATCTATTCCTAAATGAACCCTTAAACTGGCAAGCTATCTATCAACAAAACAAATAAATAAAACAAGTTTTCTTCTCAGTAGATTACAGTTTCCAAAAATATGTCATCTACAAATAATTACTTTCACATGATTTTTATATCTTATAAAACAGAAATAAAAAGGCTGCATTTACTTAATCAAAAATACAGTTAAAACTGTAAGCTGCTGTAGCGAGGTATAACTCCAAACACGTTAGACATGAACCGCATCTGACAGACTGCCAGGACACGAGCGACACATGTGGAATTTGTAATGTAATATAGAGAAGAGAATGTGTGAGTGTTCACAGACTCCTAGAGACAAAAGAATTGACCTGTGCACACGAGGAGGCAATGAAAAAAAAAAAAAAAAAAAAAAAAAATCAACAGTCAGGCAGTTTGCTGAAATTCGGTTCACTTTGGCTGCGCTCTTGCAGCTCATTTACGCTCTCACATGCTTTCAAATTGGTTATCAAAAGTACAAAAGTATCTTAAGTGGATTTGAAGAACATTTCTCTGCTTTACACCTGAAAGTATTTGTTATTTTACATGTTTGAAGTCTTTTCCAGAATTTAAATTAATGCTGCAAGCTCAAAGAGAGACTAAGGCTGCCGGCTTCAGTTACATCGGGGCTGTAATATGCATATCCATGGCGAGAGATAGCATGGAAACGTGTTGCGACAGCAGAAGCTTTATCTCAGCAACGCCGCTAATGAGGCGAGCCAAAATAAAAAGAAGAGAGAGAGAGAGAGAGAGACAGAGAAAGAAAAGCAAGAAAAAAAACCCACAAAGCCAGGCTTTGTCTCACCTTTATAAGCCTGACCTGTCTCGTTTCCAAACTGACAGAAACTAGAAAGGTGTGCACTCACAAACTAGCACAACTCTTTTCACCTTTGACAAAAATATAATGGCAAAAATTAGAAAAAAATAAAAAAATAAAACTGTGCCAGCTGTGGCATTTCATTTCCATCATGACCAGCAATTTTGTTCCAAATAATTTATAGTAAAGTAATTATAGTAATTCAAGTTAGCATGACAGTGTCAGTGAGAATATATCACTTGTGAAAATGTGTATTGAATATCATTTCCAATCAAGATGCCATTTTGCCAAATTTAGCAATGAAAATAATTAATTGTGTGCATTTATGATACATAATTATTAATAACATTTTATTAAAAAAAAAATACACATTATAATTTAATTTAAAAATTTCTTAAAATCCCTATTTTATTATTATATAATAATTATTATTAATTCATTATAATTATTATAAATAATAATGTTAAGAATTATTATTTTTAATTTTGCAATAAAAAATACATATATATATACATAAATAATAACAGGAAGCCCAATAGAAAAATATGAATGTTCCTTATTTTCTTGAAGCATTTTCTACAGTATTTCAATATAACTGTTATTATTCTTATTTCTGTGTGATGCTGTATCCACATCAATCCATGCCAATTATTTTCACAAATTATGAAATAAAAAAAATTGTGTGCATTTATAAAACACAAAACGCCAGCTATGAAACTTGCCTTTTAGAAAGACAAAGCAAAGGTGTCACCCTTCGTTCCAAAAATGTTCAAAATACAATTTATATGATTTTATGTTATCAAACTAAATACATTATTTGAGATGCATGCATATATAGAATATCCACTGTTCCTGGACACATTAAATATAGTAATGAGAGTATGAAAATTGTTTTATGAGGGTTTATTTTGTAAAAGTGCCCATAGAAACAGCCTGATATCATGAAGTGGAGCACGAGCTCCTCTTGTGTCCTGAACAAAAGCTCTATTGAGGTAAATACAACAAAAAAGGGAAAGCAAAAGAGCGAGGGCAGAGCAGATTGGCACAGTAGTGTGTGAGTACACAGCTCACCTGTTGTGTGACTTTGAAGGGTTCAGCTCTTGTCATACCAGGAGTGTTACACAAAATCCGGCTCGACCAGTTTTACTGAGTTAAGCCCCATAAAGCTGCACTGTTAGATCTCACTATCTCATCTAGTAACGAGGCTGCATCAGATAAGAGTCAGAACCTCAGCACCTGAATGAACCCGGGATATTCAGCATAATCTCGCAACTCAAGACGCATTTCAGACACGCAGCTCACCTTTAAGGGATTCTAATAGTAAGAGCAAGTGGTATTGTGAACGATTAAAGCTAATCCCTGCAGACTCTGTGGCACTGAGATCAGAGGTGGAGAGTTTTAGCGAGTAACCGCGAGCAGAACGTGACCCATCTCAACCCACCTTAGATGTGCCCTTGTTGGAGAAGTAGAGTCCTGATCTTCTTAACACAAAGTAAAACTTCTTCCACGATTTCCTGCCGTGCTCTTTGGCGTGAAGGAACCCGTGAATCTCAGGACAAGAGCTGGAGCTGAGAAAGGTCTGCAGGAGGAAAGTCAGATACGACACACTCAAACGCTTTATCCATCTCAGACTTTGACCAATTAAGGATGAACAATGTCAAAAACATATTTTACCACAAAGTAAAAAAAATATATATATTCTCAATCAATTACAGTAACGAGACTGTAACTATCAATAATAATAATAACAACATTAATAATAATAATAACAATGTATTAACTTTTATTATTCATTTAAATATTATTATTAATACAACCTGAATTTATCTAGAAATCAGGTTTATTATAGTTAATTAAAACAAACAATTTAAACTTTTTTTGTTAATAAATAAAATAAACTTTAACTGAAATAAAATATAAAAACATAAACATTATATTTCAGCTAGTGGCTAAGGCAACGTTTCTCATTTGCAATCATATGTACTAAATTAACTACAACGGAAATAAATATAAATAAAAACTACATAGACTTAGTAAAAATAATAATAATAATAATAATGACAAAAACAAACAACAAAATGACGAAAAACTTTAATGAAAATATAAAAAATTAAAACTAATCAAAATATTAATAAAAAGTGATACTAAAGCAACATAAATTAGAAATAATTCATTATTAATAATAATAAACTGTGTTATTTAAAAAAAAGTAATTATATACAAAAATATATATACAAATTACAATAAAGTAAAATGTCCTGTTGTATTGTGGTACTGAGTGTTTGTAATATAAATATAGGCCTAAATGTAAAACATTAAATAAAAATAAAAAATGCGCCACAAAATAAAACAATTTTTAATTGTCCTCATTTTCTTGAAGCAAAATTTTATTTATTTATTTACCTATTGTTTTGTTTTTTTCTTAGAGAGAAATATAGCCTACCCTGATCATATGACACATATGCTTGTGAATTGAACATTTTAACAAAACTGTTGTTTCTTGTTTATGTGTGATGCTACGTCCACATTGTGTATGTGCCTGTATAAAAGAACTAGCTAACAGAAGAAAAAATGACTCTGTGCACCTTTAATAAGAATAATAATAACATAATAAGATTAAAATCCTCACCTGTATAAGTTGCGAATGGTTCATGATTCCATTGGTTTCACTGGATACAGACACCATGTGCTCTGGGAAAAAGTCCTGCAATGACCCACATACTGTATAAACACAATCTCCAACATTTTGAGGTAAATTTCATCATACCATTTTTACGGTTTACTCTCTGTTTCTGTCAAAGAGACGTGCAATTTCACCTATTTGACACCTATTTCAATTAAATCTGTCAGGTATTAGGAGCATTTTACAGATACTATAAAATAAACCACTTAAAGCACCTTTGTTAAATCTGGTATTAGGATCCGTGACCTTTACAATCACAGGAGTTAGTGATCTGTACTTGATTATTTAGGCATTACCTTGAATTTTTAACCAGTACAATTAAAGAGCCCTATCGTGTGTCTCTGTTTCAATCTTTAATGACCTTGAATAGGTAACCCAGGATGTTTGGCTAAACCTCAGCAAATCAATTATACATAAGCGGGTCTGCATGTGTCCTTACACACACGCACACACTTACAAGAGGCTTCTTGAAGAACTCGTATTTGGCATAATTCTTCCTGAAGTACAGACAGCAGTGTGAGTCCATTCCCCAGCCCGACTGAACCTCCATAACTGACTCATGGTCTTCTATGGTTCGCTCTGGAAATCACAAACAACAGTTAGTTTAGTACATGCTTATGAATTTATGAGCCATGCACGTGCACTAAAGCACAATATGTGCATTAAAAAACATAAAGTCAAATGAGTAACCTATTTCCTAACATAATGCAATTAAAAGTGGATATTTAACAAAAAAAAAAAAAAAGTAGGATGGGACTTTGTAACTTGAAAAGTGAATTATTAGATTTTGATAAAAGATTATGAAGACAAAAACAGGATGCATTAAATTTATGCTAGAAAATAGCATTTATAATGTTACAAAAGTCTATTCGTTTGAATTTCTATTTCAAATCAATGCCATTCTTTTGAACTTTCTATTCATCAAAGAATCCTGAAAAAAGTATCAGTTTCCACAAAAATATGAAGCAGCACAACTGTTTTTGACATTGATAAGAAATGTTTCTTGAG
Source organism: Barbus barbus (assembly GCF_936440315.1). Taxonomy (NCBI): domain Eukaryota; kingdom Metazoa; phylum Chordata; class Actinopteri; order Cypriniformes; family Cyprinidae; genus Barbus; species Barbus barbus. Next base: position 30,271,616 of record NC_136739.1, on the reverse strand, counting down.
CAGTAAATCAGTATGATTTCTGAAGGATCATGTGACACTGAAGACTGGAGGAATGATGCTGAAAATTCAGCTTTGACTCACAGCAATAAATTACATTTTATAATATATTACAATAGAAACCCTTTATTTTAAATTGTAATAATATTTCACAATATTACTGTTTTTCCTGTATTTTTTTTATCAAATAAATGCAGTCTTGGTGAGCAGAAGAAACTACTGGAAATGGTTTGCAAGTAATGTACTGTAGCAACTTGATGTATTAATATCTAACATGCAGTTAGAGGTGTGTGTTAATCGTCATTTTATAGCTTTAAACATGGCTTATCAATCAGAATCTAGAGTCTGAACAATTTGTTTAATTAATAATATGAGATTATACTGCCCTCGTTTGTTTCCAGCTCTGAATTTTACTATCCTACTGCACTGTGGGCTTGACAGATTAATTATTAACACACTTTTAAAAAATTATGCTTTGATAATGAGCAACCTTCAATAGGAATGAGAGTGATGTGTGGGGGAGCTCGTTATTCCACTTTATCATTAAATATTATTCAGCTCCTGCAACCCTAAATGCACGTTTAATGACTGAATGGAAAGCATCTGTTTAGAAGCAGCCATGGAAGAGTTAGACTACTGTTATCTCATTCTAATTCATTCCCATAGCGTTACTGCAGTGAACGGACAGATCTTCACTGCAATACTGCAATAATGTTGTGTGCATTGGCTTTGACCAAATGAGCTACGTCATCTCCATCCAATCATTTTGAGTCATTTTAGTCAAACAACAAATTAAGCAATAAAAAGTATCAATAGGAGTCAAAGTTCCAACTTTATATGAAGAATATATACACACACACACACACACACACACACACTCACTGGCCACTTTATTAGGTACACCTTAAACTTAAATTAGGAACTGCCTTAATTCTTCGTGGCATAGATTCAACAAGGTGTTGGAAACATTCCTCAGAGATTTTGGTCCATATTGACATGATAGCATCACGCAGTTGCTGCAGATTTATCAGCTGCACATCCATGATGCGAATCTCCCGTTCCACCACATCCCAAAGGTGCTCTATTGGATTGAGATCTGGTGACTGTGGAGGCCATTTGAGTAAAGTGAACTCATTGTCATGTTCAAGAAACTAGTCTGAGATGATTTGAGCTTTGTGACATGGTGCATTATCCTGCTGGAAGTAGTCATCAGAAGATGGGTACACTGTAGTCATAAAGGGATAGACATGGTCAGCAACAATACTCAGGTAGGCTGTGGTGTTTAAACAATGCTCAATTGGTACTAAGGGGCCCAAAGTGTGCCAAGAAAATATCCCCCACACCATTACACCACCACCACCAGCCTGAACCGTTGAGACAAGGCAGGATGGATCCATGCTTTCATGTTCTTCCACGGGGAAGTCGTGGCCTAATGGTTAGAGAGTCGGACTCGTAATCGAAAGGTTGCGGGTTCGAGTCCCCGGCCGGCAGGGATTGTAGGTGGGGGGAGTGAATGTACAGCGCTCTCTCCACCCTCAATACCACGACTGAGGTGCCCTTGAGCAAGGCACCGAACCCCCAATTGCTCCCCGGGCGCCACAGCATGGCTGCCCACTGCTCCGGGTGTGTGTTCACGGTGTGTGTGTGTGTGTGTGTGTGTGTGTGTGTGTGCACTTGTTCACTACTCACTGCTGTGTGTGTGCACTTGGATGGGTTAAACGCAGAGCACCAATTTCGAGTATGGGTCACCATACTTGACAATACGTCACGACTTTACTTTACTTTACTTCTTTACGTTCTGACCCTACCATCTGAATGTTGCAGCAGAAATCGAGACTCATCAGACCAGGCAACGTTTTTCCAATCTTCTATTGTCCAATTTTGGTGAGCCTGTGTGAATTGTAGCCTCCGTTTCCTGTTCTTAGCTGACAGGAGTGGCACCCGGTGTGGTCTTCTGCTGCTGTAGCCCATCTGCTTCAGGGTTCGACGTGTTGTGCGTTCAGAGATGGTATTCTGCATACCTTGGTTGTAACGAGTGGTTATTTGAGTTAATGTTGCCTTTCTATCATCTCTAACCAGTCTGCCCATTCTCCTCTGACCTCTGACATCAACAAGGCATTTTCGTCCACACAACTCAACAATCACTGGATGTTTTCTCTTTTTCGGACCATTCTCTGTAAACCCTAGAGATGGTTGTGTGTGAAAATCCCAGTAGATCAGCAGTTTTTGAAATACTCAGACCAGCCCGTCTGGCACCAACAACCATTCCACGTTCAAAGTCACTTAAATCCCCTTTCTTCCCCATTCCGATGCTCGGTTTGAACTTCAGCAAGTCGTCTTCACCACATCTAGATGTCTAAATGCATTGAGTTGCTGCCATGTGATTGGCTGATTAGGAATTTGTGTTACCAAGCAATTGAACAGGTGTACCTAATAAAGTGGCCGGTGAGTGTATATATATATATATATATATATATATACATATAAAATAATAATAAAAATAATTTCACTTATAAAACGTACCAAATGTTTAGCAAGTGTTTGCATAGACAGATGTGTAATTCACAGTATATGATCCTCTCTAATCAAATTTCAGCACTGTGTGGCAGAATTTTTACTCTGTAAATATTGCAATTTTTTTGTTGAAAACTTGAGAACAGCAAAATGTAGCAATTCTATTTCCGATACATCATTTTCCATCATTGGATATAGTATATAGTCAGAGATATCAAAGTAGGAATATCATACATCTGACCCAAGTCATTTTAGTCAAACAACAAATTAATCTGCCATAATTCTTTAAGCATAATAAAATTGTATTACACTAACTCATCAAAAATAAATCTTAACCAATTTCGACATTCAACTTGATTCTTAAGTTAAAGTAATGGAAAAACATTTGAACAAATAAACGTATTGATAATATCATTGTTTAAAGTAAAGGCATAAACTTAAAAATTAAAATGTAATAAAACCTGTTTAGTAAATGTGTGCTTTAAGTTATCCTCTCTCAACAAATTCCAGCACCGCATGGCTTTTTTTCCCCTCTCTAAATTGTTATTTTTTTCTTTGTTGATTATTAACCAACATCAATTCTGTTTCTGTATGTATATCAAAGTAGGAATAACCAACATCCCACATTTAAACTGAACACAGTACAATCAAAGACAGCATCTCTAGGAAAGTTATTAACCCAATAATAAGTGCATGAAAATACATGAAAATAACTTCCATATTAAAACTTAAACAACATTTTAAAATCACCAAACATTCTGTGGTTTCACTTATTAGGGAATAACATGTTTCAAGATCCCGGTTTGTCCTGTTCTACATGGATATCCTGCCAAGTGTTTGCACTAGCACTGAAACTCCTGCAATGAGACAGGTTACCGAGAAGATAAATAATGCAGGTGGCGTCTTTAACGAGGAACGCCGTGCTACAATGTGAGCAGATGGAAACCAGCTCTGCAAACCTGCATGCAAAGCCTGTGTTTAAATATTGCATCTGAATCAGTTCTGATCTAGCTGGAACTAAGAGACTAATTGATTCATGAATCAATTCATGAAGCTTTGTGAACTGGATCAACTTATTCATTGAAAAGATTGAACTCAAAAGAACAAATCATCTATGAATCAGACATCACTACTGCTCTCTTGAACTCTTATCAGTGCATCGAGGAAAGTTAGGGCGGATCAGTGTGTGTGTGGGTGGATGGATGGATGGATGGATAACTTACAGTATAGCACACATAACGCATATGGATTTTATGACTCTTCGTCTCTAGAATAAGAATGTGCATCCTCCAGTTTAAATTAAATGATGATATTTTTTCATGTGACCTTTATTTTTGCCTGCATTATATTTGGTGACAACATACCAAAAAGTATTCAGTTTATCCATTTGTTGCATTTTTTAGTTGTAGTTTTTACTTGTTGAGAAGCTTACCGATACTCAGATGTGGGATCTGCTCAAACAGGGTCCAGCTGTGGTCATCAATGCAGTGGTTCTTCAGAATGAACAGCTGGCATATGTCCCGGGCAGTGATGTCACTAGGCACCTCCACTGCACGGCTGGTGTTGTCTTCACTGTACACTTTGATTACCTGCAACACAGTAGAAAATAAATGAAAACAGTAAGAAGCTTTGGCTGCATTCAAAATTGAATATTAACTTACTGCTTACTAACTAACTAAATAAAATACCATTCAAGACTTGGGGTTAAGATTTTCTAAATCTTATTGAAAAGATGTTGCCTTCTGCTTACCAAGGCTGCACAAAAATACATTAAAATCAGCAGTATTGTGAAAAGATTTTACAATTTCAAGTAACTGTTTTCAATTTTAATATATTTTAAAATGCAATTTATTTCTGTGATGCAATACTGAATTTTCAGAATCATTACACCAGTCTTCAGTGTCACATGATCCTTCAGAAATCATTTTAATATGATGTTGAAAACAGCTGTGCTTCATATTTTTGCGGAAACTGTGATGATTCAGGATTCTTTGATGAATAAAAAGTTCAAAAGAACAGCATTTATTTCAAATACAAATGTTTTGTAATCTTAACAATTTGCATGTAAAATTTAGCGAATGCCACTCATCCTTATTTATAAAAAAATTTTAATTGCATTTTTATGCCAATTTTATGTAAAACAGGTTACGTTTTAGAAGGAAAGAGATGTTTAAAAATGCTGATATTACTTAAGGTTCATTCATCATACCGAAAACAGAAGGCAAAATCAAGTGCACTGCATTGTGGGATACATTATCCCATATAACCTCTGTTGTATACTGAACACTTTAGCATATCTAGCACTGTAGGTAAAAAAAATAAAAATCACATATGCACAGTATACACACTACATACCGCAGCAATAGTAAGAGCACAAAGCTACTATGATATTTCAAACACAACCACATTTTTACATGCAAACGAAGCAGCAAGTTTATTTGTCACACTGCCATTTTATCAGATACAGTGACAGTCCTTTATCGTCCTACGAGAGCTAAATTTCACTTCATGTCCTATATACAGTATGCAACAACCCTCAAAGTGCAGACAGCTTGTGCTGCAGAAGAAGTCATGAATGTTCCCTTTCATCGGTGCTTTAGTTCCCTGCTACACCTCATATGCAGAAACCCAAAAGGCTGGAGAACTCAATATCATCTCCGAAACCTTGTTTTAAGGCTGTAAGAGTTTCATTTATCAGGTCGTAATTGCTCTCAAATGATCCCACAGAGAAGCAGAGCAGCCCTCCAACAGATCGCATCGATTTCACACGCACACGTAAAAGAAAAGCACACATAAATTGGTGTTTCAGAGCAACTTACCCCTGTGCTGGGCGACAGGCAGGGCTGTGATTTGGGACAAGCTCGGCAGCTTATGTAGGGCTGAGTGCACAGCATTTCTCAAGAGTTGAGTGAACATAAAACATAAACGCAAGTATCTGGTGAAGAGCAGCGAGCTTCCTCTCTCTCTGTCTCTCTGTCTGCAGACGAGCTCAAATGAGGTAATTAGAGAGAGCGGCTCAGTGCAGCCTCCGCTGCTGTCACCATGGTTCTGTCCAATCACCTGCCACCGTTTATCCGGCGGGGGTGAGTCCCGCTCGTCTGCCCCCCGTGCGCACACACCGGAGGGGGAGGGAGGCAGAAAAGTCACAAGGTTTGCCCCACCTACCTATTCACACAGTCTTGACAGGCCCCTGCCCTTCGCATAAATCCCAGCAAGCAATTAGAAAAGCGCTGGTTAAACGCGAGACCCAACGGGTCAACCCGGGCTGAAGGGTGGAGGGCGGGAGGGAGCGAGAAAGTGAGTGACACTTATGATATGAGGTGGATTTTCATGTCCTCACCATGTATGTCAGGAAATCATATTCGTTAGTTTCAGTTTAATCAGTCATTATTTACTCACACCTGTATGCTGTTGAAGAAATTTATCCCTCTCTGCTGTATCCTTATTTTAATATTATTTATATACATTATAGTATTTTGTGATATTCTGAATAAGCTTTAATTTATATTAAATTATATATTTCCAGTATATTTTCATTTAGTTTAAGTCTTAGTAATTTTGTAATGTACTTTTGTCAGGTTTCTTGTTGTTTTTTGATCTTTCTATGTAGCTTTAATATTTTTTTTATTAGTTTTATTTTGTACTTTTGTCATTTTTATTAGTTGTTTTTAACATTTCTATTTAGCTTTAATTTATTTGTATTTTTCAGTTTTACTTTTAGCAATTTTAGTTCCGTTTACGTTCTTTTCAAGTTTACCATTTTTCCATGTAATATCTCTATTTTGTTTTAGCTTTATTTCAATTACTGAAAACTTTTTACTAGCCGTTTACATTTTTTTTTTAAACAATACATCTGTTGCTATAGCTCTCAAAACTAAGAGTTGTTCATATGAAATCATGATATGAATATGAAACTGATATGAAATCATGAATTCATATTTTGTTGTGAAGTGTTATTTTAGTATTATTTATATAATAGTATTTATTATTATTCTGAATTAGCTTAAATTTGTATATGTTAAGTTTATTTAATTTTAGTTTTAGTAATTTTGCTATGTGCAATTTTGGTGCGAAATAAAGTCAAATTTTTTTTAAATCTATTTATATTTTACTTTATTTCAGGTTTATTTCAGTTACCAAACATTTTTTTATAGTTTTTGTTTCACGTAACAGTAACAACACTGTTGCTGTGGCTCTTTGTTAAGATAAGTTTGGATTTAAAAAAAATAATGTATCACAACAAAGAGGACTATGAGATTAGATTTTTTTGTCACATGACTTCAGAAGATTTGGTATAAAGCACACAAGCCACATGGACGGATTTTATTTTATCCTTATCCCACTTTTAAGGTACTTCTTTGTGGAGTTACAATTAATGCTGCATGGAAAGATCTGCATGATGACAGAAGTGTATAGGTACACTGAACACAGGGATTCATTTTTTCCTTTCCACTCAAAAGAAAAAATGGGGGAGGGGGGTGGACTATCGTGTTAATTGATAATCAGTTCATAGGGTTTTCCTGCGTCCTAAATTTCCATTCTGTCAATCTTTCATAAAAAATCATTTTAAATAACAAATGCCAGTTCCAAAATGACATCATCCTCCAGGAAGTGACATAATTCTGGTGGGAAAACAACAGCACAGACATCAATAAGCTTTATCAATGGATCCGGTGTGTTTACACCAAATTACACAGATCAGCTTGACAATATCAAAATGTCAAAAGGTAGGTAAAAGTTTTACCTCCTAATGAATGTTCTGATCATGTTCTTGTTGTTGTGCAAACAACAGACATATAATTCATAAAGTCTAATATACCCTTTTATCAAAATATGTCCTTAAATTACAAGACAAGCATATCAATTTCTTCAAAGTTGCAGAGTTAAAAGGGTCTGCGGAGCAGGAATGACCCTGTAAGGTATATGGGAAGAGCACTAGTTGGGGGTTGAGAGAGTGTGTGTGAAAGGCAGATTGGAAGGGAGGACATGCCAGTCCTCTTTCAAAGAGGAAAAGGAGGTCAGTGCTCCCCAGCAGGGCTGGGGTTAGCAAGCCTTTCAGCCAATCACAGCCTCCCACAGTGACATCATCTCCAAATGAGGTAAACGATCCACTGTTTAATCAGTAAGAGAGACCTACAAGCCACAAAAAAGACAGAGAGGAGGAGGAAAACCCCTCACGAGGACCGGCTCTATAAATCTCCCTGACAAGCATTTACCAGACCTAACCTGCTAAAGTCACAAGGTAATAAAACAAGCAGGATTCTTACAGCTCCCTTATCAGAGTAAATACAAATAGTCCTTAAAGGTAAATGAGTAATGGACAGTAAAGTTAACGAGTGGCCAGTACAATGCACTACAAGGGGGAATGTGATATTTAAATACGCTGGATAAATGTGCTGGGTCTTTGAAAAGAAACGCAGACCCATTAAAAGGAACAGTTCTCCCAAAAATTTATTCACCTTCGGTCCATTCAAGATGTCAATGAGTTTGTTTTTTCATGGGAACAGATTTGAAGAAATGTAGCATTACATCACACGCTCACCAATGATCCTCTGCCGTGAATGGGTGCCGTCAGAATGAGAGTCCAAACAGCTGATAAAAACATCACAATAATCCACAAGTAATCCACACCACTCCAGTCCATCCATTAATGTCATGTGAAGTGAAAAGCTGCACATTTGTAAGAAACAAATCCGTAATTAGGATGTTTTTAACTTCAAACTGTCGCTTCTGGACAAAATACCAGTCCATAATCCATAAAGACGTTTCCTCCAGTGAAAAAGTCCATCTCCTGTTGTCCTCCCACAGCAATATCCACAACATATTTGTTTGGAACTGTTTTGGACTGTTTTCGCTTGTGAATGGTGCATATTTCTCTCCTGATTCAAACAAGATGACTTTTTCACTCAAGGAAGCAATATTATTAATTATGCATTTTAGCTGGAAACAATGGTTTGAAGTTAAAACGTTTTAATAATGAATTTGTTTCTTACAAACATGCACTTCTAACTATCCATCAGAAGACAGAAGGCATGTAGTAGATTGTGTACAACAGTTTTTCAGGACGGTTTTAAACATGATGATCATTTAGAGGCCTTAGAAATTTGAATATTAAATATGAAAGGGTTAACTGATGTAACCTAACCCGGGAAGCCTGGGTTTCTCACAAGTAACTGTGATTGTGAGGTGGTTCATGTGTTCCCAACTCATAAATGTTGTGATACGACTAAAGACGAGACTCGCTGTCTCAAGGATGGGAACATAAAGACCAGTTCACCATCCTGAATGAACCTTGAACTGCTCTTCCACAGCTGCAGCGCTATCAGAGACACTACCTCATGTTCCTTCCATCCATGCCAGTTTATCTCATTCGTATCAGTCAATTCACACATTTAATCTTTTCAATTTCTGATGCATTTACAAGTAAATATATGTGATTTTCACTGTATTTTTGAAAAGCAAAGCTGTCATTCTCTATACAAGCTTTAAATATTAAATATAAAATTTCAGCAAAAAATGGCATTCAGCTTGCACAATTTATGAATAATTTGTCAATATACATCGATTATTAACAAAAAAAAGTTTTTTTTGTAGACAATACTTTTTAGATTTCCAATCTCCCTAATTTACCTAGAACAAACCCCCTTAAATAAATAAACAAATAATTAAATACAACTGGATCTGTTTTGAAGGACTAGTATATATATATATAGATAGATAGATGGATGGATGGATAGATAGATTTGGAGCTGATTTGAAAGACCAATAGGTAAATAACAGAGGTCAGTGAGGTCACTCCACTGTTGAACATCATGCCATTCATTTTCACTGAGAGTTTGTTATTAGGGCAACATAAGTGACAGCAACCTTTGGAAATGCGACAAAGTTGAGCAGAGTTTAACTTTATGCAAATGAGCTGCAATGTCATGCACACAGTGTGTCAAGAGAGTGTTTCAAAGGCAGCATGACAAGTTAAAAATAATTCAGCTTTTAAAAATGCAACTGAAAGTCACTGAGTAAAGTGTCCATATACAGCTGTCCCAACTCAAACCAAACCAATCAGACCTGTCAACATGCCACTGTAACCATTACAAAAATTAAAAGTGAAATGTTGAGAAGTCTTTAAATACTCAAGGGTAATCTCATTTAGTCATGGTGTGTAAAATGTGCACGTATAGTACATTTGTCATGCTTAAAGGAATAGTTTATCCAAAATTGAAAATATGCTATACGTATGTTATATGTGACCCTGGACCACAAAAGAAGTCGCTGGGGTATATTTGTAGCAATAGCCAAAAATACATTGTATGGGTCAAAATTATTGATTTTTCTTTTAAGCCAAAAATCATTAGGACATTAAGTAAAGATCATGTTCCATATTGAACATGAACAATTTACAAAATATGATATTTTGTAAATTTCCAACTGTAAATATATCAAAACTTAATTTTTGATAAGTAATATGCATTGCTAAGAGCTTCATTTGGACAACTTTAAAGGCGATTTTCTCAGTATTTAGATTTTTTTTGCACCCTCAGAATCAAGATTTTCAAATAGCTGTTTGTCAGCCAAATATTGTCCGATCCTAACAAACCATACTTATTTATTCAGCTTTCAGATGATGCATAAATCTCAATTTTGAAAAATTTACACTTAAGACTGGTTTTGTGGTCCAGGGTCACATAAATGTCCTCACCCTCAGGCCATCCAAGATGTAGATAAGTTTGGAGTGGTGTGGATTACTTGTGGATTCTGATGTTTCTATAAGCTGTTTGGATGCTCATTCTGACGGCACCCATTCACTGCAGAGCATCCATTGGTGAGCAAGTGATGTGATGCTACATTTCTCCAAATCTTCTCACATGAACAAACAAACTCATCTACATCTTGGATGACCTAACGGTGAATACATTTTCAGCAAATTTTCATTTTTGCTGAACTATTCCTTTAATAGACACTGCATTGCACAACAACGTTTGGACAACATCTAAAACATAAACCTTTAAGGTGGTTAACATTTTGAGGAGTTAAAATGTAAACCCTTTTATGTGTGCTAGAAGCACATTTACATACAAATACCACTTGCATGTAATATACTTGGCAAGTACCATGTGAGCTACCAAACTATTGCCTTCCACAATCATGCATATGAAGACTTTCAGACAGCCGCTCACAGCATGTGAACAAACCTCCAGCATTGTGTTTGACCTTTCCTCAGCTCTCGCACTAATGCCATTTTATCACCATGGCTTTTCCAAGAGCACTCCCAGACAAGTTTTTCCACAAGCTGTCAGATTTGCTGCATTTTGGGCAGCACACTACAGTCAGGCCATTGTTTAGCTCATCTCAGAGGGGTATGAGCCTGTTCGGCTGAGTGCAGAGAGTGCGTCTTTTGGCAGCGGATATGGTGATGACAACAGCGATGAGGAGATCAGTGACATTTACAGGTGTTAGAGCAGCTAGAATGCTGCTCTATATTCACATGCAAATAATAAATGATTTGTGTTCATATAAAACAAGCTATTGCCTGCAATGAACTGGATCCACTTCCAAAAGTGATTTGCCAGGGAATGTTGCTACACCGACACTATGATAGAGATGGCGAAATATTTTGACAAAAATGCAGCTTAATAGTTTTGGACATAAATAAGTTTCTTTTTACTATCAGTGTTTTAAAATCAATAAATCAGTCAAAAATAGTTTCTTGTAAATGCTGATCAGTCCTGCACAATAACATGTAGGAGTTTTAGTGCAGAGCCACTTAAACTCTGTGATGTTGGTGGGTTTCCTGCTATGAACTGCTTGCTTAGGTCCTTCCACAACATTTTAATTGGATTAAGGTCTGGACTTTGACTCCGTTCAAAAACATTGAATTTGTTCTTCTTTAACCATTCTTTGGTAGAATGACTTGTGTGCTTATGGTTGTTGTCTTGCTGCATGACCCACGTTCTCTTGAGACTCTGTTCTTAAACAGATGTTCTGACGTTTTCCTTTAGAATTTGCTGGTATAATTCAGAATTCATTGTTCCATCAATGATGGCAGGCTGTCCTGGCCGAGATGCAGCAAAACAGGCCCAAGCCATGATACCACCACCATGTTTCACAGATGGGATAAGATTCTTAAGCTGGAACGCAGTGTGTTCTTTTCTCCGAACATAATAGCTTCTCATTTAAACCAATAAGTTCTATTTTGGTTTCATCCATCCATTAAACCTTTCTCCAATAGTCCTCTGGCTTGTCCATATGATCTTTAGCAAGCAATTTTCTTTTTGGAGAACAGTGGCTTTCTTCTTGCAACTCTGCCATGCACACCATGGTTGCTCAGTGTTCTCCTGATGGTGGGCTCATGAACATTAACATTAGCCAATGTAAGAAAGGCCTTCAGTTGCTTAAGTTACTCTGGGAAGTTTTGCAACCTCACAGACTATTACACGTTCTGCTTTGGAGTGATCTTTGTTGGTCACCACTTCTCGGGAAGGTAACAGTGGTCTTGAATTTCCTCCATTTGTACACAATCTGTCTGACTGTGGATTTGTGGAGTCCAAGCTCTTTAGAGATGGTTTTGTAACCTTTTCTAGCCTGATGAGCAACATCAACTCATTTTCTGAGGTCCTCAGTAATCTCCTTTGTTCGTGACATGATTCACTTCAGACTTTGATAGATCCCTGTTCTTTGAATAAAACCGGTCACGTACTGACATTTGGTAGTCATTGCACTGACTGAAAAAAAAAAAAACACGTCTGCACAGATGGACTCTAATTTCACCTTTAAATTAACTGCTAATCCAAGAGATTCACATACTTTTGCCACTCACAGATATGCAGTATTGGATCATTTTTCTGAATAAATAAATAAGGAAAATATTTTTGTCTCATGTGTCTACTTTCAGGGCTTGTGCGAAAATCTGATGATGTTTTGGGTCATATTTATGCAGAAATACAGAAAATTCTAAAGGGTTCACAAACTTTCAAGCAGCACTGTATATGATATAAATTTTATGAATATAAATATATACATGTAAATACATGTGAATATTTTTTTAAATATATGCTGTATGTGTGTGTATTTATATATACATAATAAATATAGACAATACACACACATTATGTAAACAAAAACTTTTATTCTGGATGCGATTAATCGTGATTAATCATTTGACAGAACTAATAAAAAAACAAGACTGAATATTTGAATGAATTTGCAGGGGACATACATAACCAGTCAAAAGTTTGGACACACCAGCCCATTCTGGACTGTTTTCCACATATTATAGCGAGAGAAAAGTTGTCAAAACTATGAAGTAACCAATATGGAAAAATGTGAATTAGGTAGCAACCAAAACATGATACAATGAAACGTCTTCATATTGTTCTTCTTTGTCTAGATTGAAGCGTTGCAAAATCTGGACATTCTTCAAACAACTTTATAATCTCAATTTTAACAAATATATATAAATTAAAAAGAAAATGTAATATAAAATGTATTTAGTTATTTATTGAAACAAAAACATTATTAATACCACATTTCTATTATACAAATAGAATTGTATAATATTTAAACATATGGATAAAACACTTTTATATAAATCTGTTTTCTACATACATACACACACACACACACACACACACACACATACAAATGATGGACCACAATACTATTAATAAAACTTATCTTACATACCAATTATATCACATATAAATAGAATATAAAAAATCATAAATAAATATATTCTATAAATACATATATTATAAAAAATTAATTTTGTTTATAAGTAAATGATTGTTTTTAATATAACATAATATAATATAAACTTTTCACCTAGATATACACAACAGGAAATTATGACTGATGATCAGATGACTAACCGAGAGTTTTATTTTTTTTTCCCCTTCACAGCTTCAGTGAGAAGAAAATAAAGCCAGAGACAAAACATTGCTGTAACCGCAATTTGAAGGCAAACAACTGAGAAAATACAGTATGCTATTGTTCAACCTTGTCAAAAACCTCCAAAAAACTCTCCCATAACCAATTAATGCAATATCTCTGTAAAAACAAAAAACAAACATTCATACCCTTTTTGGCAGACAGAGAGGCGTGATAGCAGGCAACGTGACTCTTCTGGCGTGGAAATTCATACTGTTGTCCTCAGCCCGGATCCATACACCTTCAGATCTGAGTGATGTTTGTTGTTAATAAACCGCTGTAGCGGTGAAGTTAGCAAACGTTAATATCTGCTCTTTTAAATCTACGATAAGACTCTGGAGTCTGCCTTCCGTCCAGGGATGACGTCCGTGTGAGACTCTGCGTGAAATGCACCCTCCTCTAGACTCATCCTTCTGTGGCCTTGGGAACTCTATCAGTGTTTTCTTTCCCTGCAGAAAAAGCTCCCTATTCTAATAAAAACTCCTGATAAAATAGCCACATAAAGGAGTATAGTTAGAACATCAGGGAGGTCTGGGAAAAACTAACGTTATCTCACGGCAAGACCTTAGACTTCCCTCAAAAAGGGAATGATGTGACCTTCACTGCAGACCGTCTCCAATTAAAGAGCTGAGGACGGCAAAAACTATTTTTGGCTTTGCGAGCATTAAGAGTTATTTGGTCACATTACAACCCTAGTGTTATAGGGTTAACCGAGGCCTTCGGGGCACGATGCTTTTAGAGCACAGAAATCCCCCGCTGAGAGGATGCATTGATTCACGCTCCTAATCAGATGCCAACTTCTTTCATATGAATATCCTCATCAGGACATGGAAAGATGCTTTTCTTCTTTCTGAGAACTAAATATTGACAAACTGATTTCATGATGCAGGTCCAATTTAGATCCAGGCTCAAAGTATAGCAAATAAACAAACAACTGTGTTCTAATTTAAAAGACTACTAAGTAAGAAAGAAAATAATAAATAATGAGAATAATTTGAACAACAAACTAGCAAATAAATACATAAATGAGAATCAAATGAAAACAATTGACGTTACTTTGAAAGTAAATAAATAAGGAAATAAATAAATAAATACATCTAATTAAAACACCTTAAGCTACTTTGAAATACAAACAAACAAACAAATAAATAAATGGGAATCGAATTAAAACATTTAAAAGACAAGTAAATAAATAAACAACAGAATTTAAAACAACAAGCTAATTTGAAAGACTAGTAAACAAACAAACAAATAAATAACTGGGAATTAAATTAAAACAACGGGAGCTAATTTAAAAGACTAGTAAGTAGGTAAACAAACAAACAAGAGAATCTAATAACACTTAAGTTATTTTATTAAATAAATAAATGAATTAATGAATGAATAAATAAATAACTGGGAATCAAATTAAAACAACTGGGGCTAATTTAAAAGACTAGTGAATGAATGAATGAATCTAATTAAAACAACCTAAGCTCATGTGAAAGAAAGGAGAAAAAAAAATGACACTGCTCATTATTCACTTAAATTCACCTATTAAATTCACAATTAGCCAAAAAAAAATTATATTACTAATGTTATTCGGCACTATATTTGATTTGATCTGTTCCTCACAGTCAAATGGACTACTGTTTTTTTTTTCTGCTTTTTGGTGCCTTTCAGAGCTTGACAGACAATATGAACTGTCACTATATGAAAAGGACGCTCCAAGTCTATAGAAAAACATCATACAGGTGCAGAACAACATGAGGGTGAGAAATTAATGACAGAAATCCATTTTACACATTCCTTTGAGTAATTAAATAGCTCACCTTCCTCTCTACCTGAATGAATGAAAGGTTTAAAGAATGGTTTACAAACAGAAGGGTTATATAACCACTAGCTGTGGATAAATTAGACTCAATTAAAGGTTTAAATAATAACGAGGAGGTTTCACTGGGATTAAAAAAAAGATGTCTGTCTCTTGCTTTAATCCATTTTCGTTTAGCCGACAGCTTTGAAAAGCTCATCATCAGTCAGCTTTCTTGCAACACACAAGCTTAAGGTGAGCCAAAGGTCATCAGGGAAACTAATATTGGTGCATATAGGGCAGGACGGTCTGATTTGTCAGGGATTCATTTATTGATAGTGAGGCTGTCATGCATTGACTTCCAGTCTCACATGAAGTTTTGCACGGCATCTTCTATCTGAAATCTGACTGTGTAACACTTTGAGATTTCTGTAGGCGGAAAGCATCTCATTGTGAAGGAAGCAGATTGCTGACAAGAACCCAAAACTCACTGCTGGAGAAGGAGAGAGGGAGGTGTTACAGAGGAGTCTCAGATTACAGGAGCGTGCAAGACTGAAAAACAATGGAAAACTGGAGCGTTCATGAGGCCTGTGCTTTATGAATTGAACTGATATTGACAGTCTGGCTGAAACCGATAAGCAATAAAGCCATATATTTGTTTAGAATCAATAAGTGGTCTATATTATAATTTACACCATTTTGCAAAGAAAGGGAATTAAAACACACACAAAAAAAGTTTGTATGTTTAAAAGTGGCCCATATACAAAAACTATAAATAAAATTAAATAAATAATATTTATAAACAAATAATAAATGCCTCTCCTGTCTTTTGTTTGTGACATATACTGTATACAATACAATCAAACTCTGCAGTAGACAGGTTGTGACATGCCCTCATGCTCAAATACCATATACAAAACTACAGAAAAACAACAACAACCCAAATTAAGGGTTATATGGGTTCTCTTGCAGTAAAAATAAACATGGTTTGTGCCAATCACAATGCGTTTTGTATGCTGAATTAATGGCTGCCAAGAGCAAATAGTCAACAATGAATTTCATTATTATTTAGAAGCCTCTATTAGTAATATAATTTTACAGTAGTACTGAAAAAATGTGCTGTATTTGTTAAAAAAATATTATATAATAGATTTGTTTTTGTTTTTAAATTGCAGATGCTATACAGAGTTACAGGAAAATAAATACTGCTCTTCAAACAAGCTCATAAGCATAACCGTTTCATGTGGGCTGAAGTGACAGGTGCGTTGATGGATTATTTCTGCTGTTTAATGCGCTTCAGAGGAGATTTCAACAGTGTGTAACTTACTTTAATTATATAGTAATTAGTTATATTCTTCTCTCTGAACATTTGAAGTTCAGAGTATTTTCATTTTGCAAAAAGGCTCATCCTAACAGCAAACAAGTTCTCAAAGAATTCACTGCTTCTTTTCTTAAAGGGTTGCAAAATAATATCATTTTTTAATAAAACAGGAAAATCGGTAATAATGAAAGAAACAATCAACAGACTAATTATCAACATAGTAATTAGCTCGATTACGAAACCATTGAATGTCACGCTTCTGCTGCAATTTAAAAATGGTCTGTTTTCATTTCCAGCCCGTGTCATGTTAATACATTTGCATATTATAGGGCCTATGCATTTTGCAGTGATATAAAAAGATTTTTGTTCTAGTAGCCTATTGTGTTGAGACGCTGCTTGATGTCCAATGTGAAGCAAAACCATTTGAGAAGCAGTGATGTAATCTCACACCATCCCCCATAAACACACACACACACCCCTATACCCAAATAAACACACATATTCTCACACCATCCCCCCGACACACACACACTCAGTTCTCTAATCCCACTCTCACTTATCAAGCACAATCTGCAGTCAGACTCTGTTCATCCAGCATGTCCGCACAAGCTCCACATGCTAAGATCAGAGCAGAATTCTATCGTCCTCTCATCTAAACTGACCTGAGAGTGAGAGGCTCGCCGTCTTTATCAGCAGTGGGCAGTGGTAGCACAGACAGGCAGGCGCTACAACTTATCAAAGAAATGGAGAAAAAGAAAAAAATAATAATAATTGAAATGAGTGAAGCAACTGATAACAGAGTCTCTTCGATTCTCAAAACACTGACCGACACAGACACAGCGGCCTTGACCGTCACTGAGAGCCAAACAACAGAGCAGTGTGCTGCAGCTGCTGATGCACACATCTCTCTCTCTCTCTCTCTCTCTCTCTCTCTCTCTATATATATATATATATATATATATATATTACACACACACACATACACACATAAAATTTATTTAAAAGCTATATATGCTGCTTGAAAATGTGTGAACCCCTTGCAGAATCTGTAAAAAATGTGAGTAATTTTAACAAAATAATAGAGGTCATAAGATACTTGCATGTTTCCTGGAAGACAAATTAAGTACAATTTACCTTGATCTTCAAATTCAAAGTTTTCACTCCCTGGCTCTTAATGCATCGTGTTTCCTTCTGGAGCATCAGTGAATGTTGAACCTTTTTTAATAAACTGAAGATTCCGCAGAACATGGAGGATTTTTCTGAAGAACAGTGCTCAGTTTAACTGTTCAGAACAAACAAGGGACTCATGAACAACCATCACTAAACAGTGGTAGATCATCCAGGTAACCACACAGTACCAAGGGTTCCCAAACTTTTGAATGGGGTTATTTAGCAATTGTTTTGTCTTGTGGACTAAATGTAAACATCTTTTATGTAAAATATCTTACTCAGGACAGTGCTAAGTAAAAAAAATAACCCAACTCTGTATAAATATATATTATATATATATAAAATATATACACACACACACGTATACATATATGAAGTAAAGTAAAACATTTCAAAAGTTTTTTTGTTTTAATTTTGATGATTAGAGCTTACACCTCATGAAAGTCAAAAATCAGTATCTCAAAATATTAGAATATTTACATTTGAGTTTCAATTAATGACCATCCATACATTATAAATTCAGGGTATCTCTTGTTCTTTGAAACCACAATAATGGAGAAGACTGCTGACTTGGCAATGATCCAGAAGACGAACATTGACATCCTCCACAAAGAGGGTAAGTCACAGAAGGTCATTACTGAAAGGTGTGTTTACAGAGTGCTGTATCAAAGCATATTAAATGCAAAGTTGACTGGAAGGAAGAATTTGGGTAGGAAAAGGTGCACAAGCAACAGGGGTGACTACAAGCTTGAGAATACTGTCAAGCAAAGCTGATTCAAACACTTGTGAGAGCTTCTCAAGGAGTGGACTGAAGCTGGAGTCAGTGCATCAAGAGTCTCCACGCTCAGACGTCTTCAGGAAAAGTGCTACCAAGCCACTTCTGAACCAGAGACAACGTCAGAAGCGTCTTACCTGGGCTGTGGAGAAAAAGAACTGGACTGTTGCTCAGTGCTCCAAAGTCCTCTTTTCAGATGAAAGTAAATTTTGCATTTCATTTGGAAATCAAGGTCCCAGAGTCTGGAGGAAGAGTGGAGAGGCACAGAATCCAAGCTGCTTGAAGTCCAGTCTGAAGTTTCCACAGTCAGAGATGATTTGGGCTGCCATGTCATCTGCTGGTTTTGGACCACTGTGAAGTCCACAGTCAACGCAGCCATCTACCAGGACATTTTAGAGCACTTCATGCTTCCTTCTGCTGACAAGCTTTATGGAGATGCTGATTTCATTTTCCAGCAGGACTTGGCACCTGCCCACACTGCCAAAGGTACCAAAAGCTGGTTCAATGACCATGGTGTTACTGTGCTTGATTGGCCAGCAAACTCGCCTGACCTGAACCCCATAGAGAATCTATGAGGTATTGTCAAGAGGAAAATGAGAGACACCAGAACCAACAATGCAGATGACCTGAAGGCCGCTATCAAAGCAGCCTGGGCTTCCATTACACCTGAGCAGTGCCACAAACTGATCACCTCCATGCCACGCCACATTGATGCAGTAATTCATGCAAAGGAGCCCCAACCAAGTATTGAGTTCATATACAGTAAATGAACATACTTTCCAGAAGGCCTTGTCACTCCAACTTAAAATGAGCCAAAAACCTTGTTTCGAACGGTAGTGTACTATATAATATCAAAAAAAAAAAAACTATATTGCTCTAATCTAACATTTCAGCCACTGCAGAAAATGACGTCACCATCATTAAGCAACATTAAGCTTTAATTTCAAAGATTTCGGACATATTTAAATATACTATTACAATATACTATAAAATTACAACATTAATTTTAGAGTATTACACTACAAGTTAATTTAACTTCTTTCCTCCAGGAGATTAAGGACTACAGCATATTAAAAAAAACAAAAAAACATTGCAACATTTAAAAAAAATATATTTTTTTTTTTTATTAATGAATGGTTATATTGCTGTATACTGTTGTATGCTTTGTCCTAATAAAAGTGCATATTTGTACTGAAAAAAAGTAAATTTTTGCAGTGATGCTTACATAACAAACCCCACTGATTTCAATAAAAAGCTACCCTGCAAACACTGTAGGCAATGGTAAAATGCTGAGAGCCAAATGTGGGGCAGAAGGCCTTGTTCAGGATGGAGTTTTGGGATCATGTATCACTGCTCCAGACATGTGTAGAGCAGGTCGGCGAGCCGGACACAGATAGCCCCTCTGTAGCAGACATACTCTATGAGTGATGAGTCTAAAGCCAACAGCAGCACGTCTGCAGGCCATGTGTCTGCCTGCCGACAATCCACAAACTCTCTAGACGTGTCTTTTTCTCTCCTTTCAGGGATCTTGTTTCCCTCCCCCTCTTCTTAAAGATGGCTAGAGTTGCTGTGGAGTTACATGCAAAAGGGAAAACCATTGATTGAGGTTCGCAAAGCTCATTTAGTTCTTCTTGCATCAGTTGAGCCCTAAATAGTCACATTTATTTTCAAAATAAATACAACTCTTCTGGCAAGTAATATAGTTCATAAGTATAGTTGTAGATTGATTAGGTTTCCCAAGGTTGCAACTCAGTGCATTAACCAGATCATATTTTATTCCAAAACAAAAATAACTCAATAGTTGATTAGCCTAAATATCGTAATTTTGGTAAATATATAATTTTGGAAATATACCTTTCATATATATATTTATATTACGTTAAATACATGAACAGTAGTGTCTTTATATACATTGTAGTGGTAGGAAATT
This sequence comes from Barbus barbus, assembly GCF_936440315.1. NCBI lineage: Eukaryota > Metazoa > Chordata > Actinopteri > Cypriniformes > Cyprinidae > Barbus > Barbus barbus. Next base: position 30,251,197 of record NC_136739.1, on the reverse strand, counting down.
TATTTTAAGTCAATTATGCTCCCCAAAGGCTGCATTTATTTGATCACAAATACATTAAAAACAGTAATATTGTGAAGTATTTGTCCAATTTGAAATAACTTTTCTATTTGAATATATATTTTTTTTAAATTATTTCTGTGAATTTTCAGCATTATTATTCCAGTCTTCAGTGTCACATGATCTTCAGAAATCATTCTAATATGCTGATTTACTGCTCAAAAAACATTTATTATTACAATCAATATTGAAAACAGTTGTGCTGATTCATATTTTTTGTGGAAACTGTGATACAGTTTTGTTCCAGGACACTTTTATGAATAAAACATTCAAAAGAACAGCATTTATTCGAAATGGAATTTTTTGTCATACTGTCACTTTTAATCAGTTAAATGCATACTTTAATTTTAAAAATGTAGTATTATATAGAATCACTGCACCGCATTAACACAAGTTTTGTGTAAATGGTTCATAAAATCATTCTTTAAAATGAATGTCTTACACAGATGTTTGCGCAGCCAGTCATAAATGAGTCTGACTATATGTAACTAAACACAAGCTTTTTCTCACTGCGTGCATTGTTTTCTTCACGCTGGAGTAAAATGTCTCATTTACTTGTGAACGTTCCTCTCCTATATGTGCGACGTGAGAAAAGGGGAAGTACAGTGCGCTGGAACACGCCTGGCCAGGAAGACACATCACCGTCTGTTTGCGTTTAAATCGCATGAAAGGAGAGCTGGGAATTCGCAAATCTTGGGAAGATAAATTTAGCCGACTCAGCAAATATAGCAAGGCCAAACGGTGGTGCGGAGAACGAGGGAGCGATAGCATTTATGGCTAATAATACCTTGTCCGTTGCCTTGAAATATAGCAGCATGTTCCAAGTCAGTGTCGGGGGAAGCGAGTAACCCAGCGGTCCTTGAACTGTAATGGGCAGAGTTGGGTTGTGCTGAATGAAACTGTAATTTGCTCAGCCGCGGTTCAGGCTTACATAATCGCTATAAGACTTATAATTTGCCATTATTTGACATGCTCTGACACCCAATAGCAATGTTTAATTCATAAATGATTCGTTCTTTTGAGACTATTCCTCTAATTGAACAGGTTCACATGTTGCACTGAATGATTCATTTGCGAATGTGATTGCAGCAGTTAAGTAAAATCTCCATTGCAAATCTCCAGTTAACAACTCAAAAGGAGCCAAAGACTCGGAGTAATGTGATTTTCAGAGCTCCATGCTTTCATTTAGTGTTTTACAGAGGCAAGAAAACAATACATGGGTTGAAACGACACAAGGAATGTAATGCTGAGTAAAAAAAAAGCATACTTAAAGGAATAAAGGGTGAGTAAATGATGAAATTTACTCACCCCCTCTTGCTTTAAGTATAACATGCTCTTCTCAAGAAGTTCTCAGTGTTGTGTGAAACAGAAAACCGTCATGCAGTGCAAGACCTATCAAATCCCTCTCATTCATTGTGGGTATAAAAACAGTTTCAGTGCATATGGATCTACTCAAGTGTGAAAACTGACCAGGGCTGGTGTCTGGGAGAGGTTAGAGAGGCTGACGGACCCAGAGGGCTCTGAAACAGCACTTCTACTCTGTGAGCCTTTGTCATGTAAATGTACCATGACACTGCAAGCACAGAAGTGCTTTCTCACAACTAAAATAGCTTTTAAAGACCACGTAAAACAAAGCCATGCCAAAGGCCAGGGCCTCTGGGCACAGCTGGTAATATAAAAAGCATGGGACGAGGCTCGGTTTTACATCAGCATGATGAGTCTGTGGTAAGACGCTTTTCTTGCAGAGTGGCAACAAACCGTGTGTTTTAAAGCGAAGGCCTTGTGGCTTTGATATCGGTAAAATGCTGCCCTCTTGATGCCAGTGACAGCCACACATACCAACTGGCATGTCTTTGCTTTCTGAAAATTTTATTCCAAATCTCAGGTGGTCCCAGTTACTGTAGGTTTTATTGATGCATCAACTTTGTCTTTCGTCTAAAATCCCTTCAGAGGAATAAAATGGGGAAGTCGTGGCCTAATGGTTAGAGAGTCGGACTCGTAATCGAAAGGTTGCGGGTTCGAGTCCCCGGCCGGCAGGGATTGTAGGTGGGGGGAGTGAATGTCCAGCGCTCTCTCCACCCTCAATACCACGACTGAGGTGCCCTTGAGCAAGGCACCGAACCCCCAATTGCTCCCCGGGCGCTGCAGCATGGCTGCCCACTGCTCCGGGTGTGTGTTCACGGTGTGTGTGTGTGTGCATTTGTTCACTACTCACTGCTGTGTGTGTGCACTTGGATGGGTTAAACGCAGAGCACCAATTTCGAGTATGGGTCACCATACTTGACAATACGTCACGACTTAACTTGACTTAAAAGATTGACACATTATGGATGTGTAAAAAACACAATTTCAAAAAATTGAATACTCGATGTGTTGTTTGAAAGACCCTCATATACTGTTTTGACAAGCAAAGTATAAAAAAGGCCTATAACAATGGCAAAATGCTCAAAAAAAAAGAAAGATTCAACAAAACAGCCAAAGATTAATTTCAATAAACTTTTTTTTCCATGTAAACTGTTTAACAATAAAATATAAAACACAAAAAACAACAATTGTTTTAATTATTTAAATAATTAAAACAACATTATTTTATATAGTCTTATTTATTATTAATATTAACAATGTATGTATATATATATATATATATATATATATATATATATATATATATATATATATATATATATATATATATATATATATATATATATATAGCCGTTTGAAGGGTCTTTCATTAACATCAGGAGCTGAATTTACAAAATTACAAAAAACAAAAGCTCTTCACAGTTCGTGCTAAAAAAGGTCTTCTGAAGGACTTTGAAGAGATTTCAATGTTTACTTTTTTTTCTGAAATTAGTAACTATATTTATTAAAACAGTTTTTGGTAGCCAATTTGATTTAAAATGTTTAATGCAAGAACTAAAAAAGTTAAAAGCATTGTTTTTGACACACGCACACAATAAATGATATTTTTCTGTCACAGTCTGGCGTATTTTCAAAATGCCATGCACTGGAAGATTTTCATAAACATTCCAAAGGATGACATCAAATCATTGAATCAGGGTTCTGAGAATTGATTCAAATAATCATTCCAAATAATGCCAAATAACCATGAAATCGCACACATGACTAACGCTTCACAAGCAACAAAGGAAGGAAAGAAAATCTCTCACAATTACTTTCAGTGTCTCCAAATCTAAAAACCAATACTCCAACACAGACAAGAGGAGTCATTAGCGTTGTAGGATGAAGGGGCGGCCGGGACAATGATGCAACACTTTACTCAAGCGCTCCACATCTATTCATCTGGGCTGGGGGCAGGGCAGGGCGATGATGTCACTGCTTTCTGCATGCTGACCGTGTGACTCAGACGTGCTGTCAGACAAACAGCTGTGCGCACTAACATTCTCCTTTTGTCCCGCTTGGAGCAACGTCTCAAAAAGACCTGCCAATCAAAGCACCCCGGGAGTCGGGACACAGACCTGCGCAGGAATTGACCCTTCGCTAAGCCCCGCCCCTTCGATTACTATTGCTAGCTTTACAAAACATCCCATAGGAATGAGTTCCATCAAATGTGCTTGATATTATTCTTTTGACACTGCAAAACATTTTATCCAACATTTTTCTTTAAAGAAACTATTGAAGTACACGGTGATCAAAAAGTGTAGAGCCCACAGCAGGAATTTCTCAACATTTCTTTAAAGATTTGAAAAAATAAATGTATTATGATGTATTTTGAGTATCATATTTGATACTTTTACAGCTTATATTGTATGATATAGTGAGAATATGAAGCTCATATTCAAGGCTCATATTCAGAGGCCCAAACTGAGCAAGTAGTATGCGATTTGATGCAGAAACTGATATTTAAATGGACAAAACGTAAGATGAAATGCTGAGGCTTTTAATGTAAATCAAAGAGATCTTTATAGCAGTATAGCAGATACTTACATAAAATATATAAAAATTAGTCACCACTCTTTATCTCCCACTAATATCTTCTGAATAAGACGACATATTAATGCTTAGTTTTATGATCAAAACATATAATGCAATGCATTACAATGATGATAGAGAGATGAAAAAATAAACGTTCCTCAAAAACCTGATGATCATATTGATAATCAAGTACACCAAAGTTGCTTCAGTCCAGCAAGTGTTCATTTTTAAATACTACTAACCATTTAAAAGTTATTCTTATGTTTATATAATCAGTAACGATTTCACAGCAAAACGTCATGTGAAATATGGGTTGTGTAATTGTACAATTATACTAAAAGGCCTTTTACTTGCTAAAACAGTATAAACTCTCAATCAGATGACAGAAGGCATGTAGTAGATTGCGTGTGAGCATGAAATATGATACATTTATTAAAGAGTTAAATATAAAAAACTTATGAAAAGATGAAACAATAAAAGAATCAATAAAAGTAATAAAAGAACATAAGGCAACAGTTTCCAAGGTACGATTGCTCAGTAAGATTTTAAAGGCGGTGCTTAGCAAAGGGTCAATTACACCAACAAGAGCTCAGGAGGTCACCGAAGAGGCGTTTCGCTGTCACAGCTGAAGCTTAAGTATTCCCTGCTCCCCTAAATCATCCAAAACAAAAGCAAATCCCCCATAATCCCATCAGCGCACTCAAACAATGACAGGCCAGGCATTGGAGAATTGCAATCAGCGGCTGATGCAGTGAAGTGTAGCCTGAGGCGTGTATAAGAAAGAATCAGGTAACAAGACCTGGATTGTATCTTGAGAGGACACTTCACTCCCCAAAAAGAGGAGTTCAGCACAATCAAGCTCTTTAGACGATGTTCTTGGGAACAAAACACATCCTGATAATCTGCAATATCTGTGAATCGCACAATCACGAAAACAGTTACGTTAAAAAATTGAATTAAAACAATAACAACAAAAAAAATTAAAATAAATTAAACATATGTACTGTATATATTCATCTACTATTTTATATTAGTTATATTAATATAAATAAAGCAATACATACATAATATTTCTATATAATTTTATTTAACATTAAAATTATATTCAAATAAATCATTAAACATAATAAAATTGATAAATAATGTATTCTATTAAATTGTATACACACACTATATTGCCAAAAGTATGGGGTCACCCCCTTCTAATGAACAGGTTTGAATACTTTAGTAATTTCTATGAGTACAAATCTTAATGTTTAAGCATATAATGATATTCTAGGGAATTGTGTGCTTCTAATATTCTTTAATATGCAGACCTTGAGCCGGAAACTCATCACCAAACACCAATGATTTGTACATACACTATATGGACAAAAGTATTGGGACACCCCCTCCTTTAGAACAGAAGAAGACACTTCCAAAACCGTGGCAACAAAGATGGAAGCATAATTTACGTATTTAAAAACTGTATTTCCATCTCTGTTGCAACAGTTTTGAAAGTGTCTAAAATGACTGAACCTATATACAAGTCATTGGTGTTTGGTGATGAGTTTTCGGCTCAAGGTCTGCATTTAAAGTCACACCAGAGGTGTTCAGATGAGATCAGGACTTTGTTTTCTGCAGACCAGTCAAGTTCTTCCACACTGACTGAATCAATCATTTCTTTTTGAACCTTGCCTTATACACAGAGACACTGTCATGTTAGAATAGAAAAGGGTCCAAACTGTTGCAATAAAATTAGAAGCACACAATTCCCTAGAATATCATTATATGCTTAAACATTAAGATTTGTACTCATGGAAATTACTAAAGTAGTCAAACCTGTTCATTAGAAGGGGGTGACCCCATAATTTTGGCAATATAGTGTATGTATACAAACTAATGTTGCTAAATATTGGCCCGCTCTACAATCGATGGTCTGTAAGTTCAGCCTGCGGAGTGAGGAAGCCTATCTGACATGCACACGTGCAAAATCTGATGGTAATTAGCGTCGCCGCCCAGCCCTGGACCATCTTTTACGGCAGACACAGTCTGGGTCATTGTCTATCCTCGGCAAACTGCAGTAACTAGCACAGCAAAAAGTTTTCGTGACACTTCCACCCCATCCCCCTCTGGTTTCCCTCCATTTCGCTCATAGACTGCAGCCCTAATTGCTAGCCTCAGATATAATACGAGAGGGATCATTACTGCCAGCCTCAAATATAATGAAGGCCCCCATAATGGCAAACTGCAAAGCCACATTATGACGGCACATTTCAATATGCTGTAATTTGCAGATTTTGCTGCAGGTCAAAGTTGTTCCGGATGGCCGTTCATAACATATATTTGTCATATAATAAGATCCACAGGGGTCTTGGTTTTCCCAAATCAGCAATGTAAGCAGATTGCATTGGCCATATAAGTTCTGGAGCAAACTCGCTGTGAGGATGCATCTCATATACGGCTCTCAGCTTTCATTACACATAATGCACCAAAATAATCTCATACAAAAATATTAACGCTCTTCACAGTTAGTGCTATAATAGAAAGAACACATTATAACAACTTACAACGTATTAGAGATATGTCAACATTTACTATTTTTTTCCCTGAAATTAGTAGCTATCATTTCAACCAAACAGCTTTATTTGTAGCCTTTTAGATTCATAATGTTTAATGCAAGAAATTAAATACTCAAGTAAAAAAATATATATATCACACTGTTTTTTACTAAACACTACAGTGTTTCCCACCAGTGTTGTGCAAGTTACTTCCAAACTGTAATACATCATAGATTACTTGTTACTGTTATTTAAAAGTAATTCCTTACCTTACAGTATTACCGTCTCAGATTTGTAATGCGTTACATGACTCCTGTATTACTTTTGAGTTACTTGCACCAAAATAACTACAGAAGTAGAACTTAACATTCTAAAATGGCAAAATGTACTAGAGACCCCCCCCCCCCCCCCCCCACACACACACACACACACACCAAAAAATGGCTATTGTTTCAGCTATTAAAATAGTTTAGTTTTGTATGTGATGGCAAAGTGTTTATATTTCGTTTCGGCTTTTTATTAAGTCCATTTAGAAAAACGTTTGGAGCATTTTTTGTTCATTAAATACATTTTTTCTTTCTTAAAGTAACGACCAAGCAGCCAACGGCAGACCGGCAGGCTGATCATAGCTTATGCTTGATCAATTTAGCCTTCTCAAATCATCATGACTTGCCTAAAATAAAATCTATAGATCTACTAAAACAGTTCAAGCATATAACAATGTTAAAACGTTAAACCTAGATAAATGTGCGCTGCATCCAGTAGTTTGTGTGGAAGCTAAAGCGCAGGACATGGAGGCACCAGCGCAATCAATTGCAATTTTTTTTCAATGGAAACAACTTACGCCGTAATTTTTGTTCATAAAGGTAAGAGTAATACATCATTCGGAACTGTAAAGGGTCTACTTTTATTTGTGTGCACTCACAATATCAACAAAACGTCGTGCTTTTATCTTGAACAAATCACTAACTCTAAGGTTGCATCCAAACACTTCCCTGCTACATAGTAGGCAAAAAACAATAACTGAAAAGAGTATGAAAGTATGCACGAATTCATAGTATTCATAAAACAGAAGGCAAAAAGAAGGGACAATATTCATTGTTCATATGTCGCCAGTAAAACCAAAACTACTCAGTAAAGAGCGAATCGGGGAATTCATCCATTCATCAATCCATCCGTCCATTCATTCATCCATCCATGCATCCATCCACCCATCCATCCGGCCCGCATAAAAACATAATTAAACTACAGTATTATGTTTTTAAAAGTATTTCAGGCACAATTCTGTCAAGCTGACAAATCAAAGTCTGTCAATGTACATCAAGTACATTCCTTCTCTAATTATAAGTGTTGCTAAAAATGTCTACCATGCCTTTCCCTTGTTTTCGTACCGGATTAGAAACTACATCCAAAAATGGACAGATTCAGAAAGCTGACACAGCGATTTCATTCCCCGTCCCAGTTCATTTCCATTCCAGCTAAACTGGTTCAACATCTCTGTGTTCCAGCGTACGTCATTGGCGCTCTGGGGAGGTTTACACATTCTGCCTGCTTATCAAGTCTGCATCTGTTTGTATGCTGTATTTTTTAGAGTTAGTTTTACTAGTGGACTTACACTGAAATATTACCTCCATCTAAGCATTCGTACTGTAGTTACTCACTGGGAATGAAACTAAGACGTCGGAGCAATGAAATGAGAAAGTGATGAAAGTTTGTTTTGGCATCTGGATTTTTTTAACCAAATGAGAACAAGACCAGGGACAATCAATCAGTCAACCAACCAACTGCTTAACCAATCAGTGCACTCATACAAAAACATATGCTTCCATATGATACACTATGGCTTTGTTCCAAAGCCAAGATGCCCACGTAGGCAGCATTTTAAGACATTACAGACACAAAAGCTGTTGGAGCCTTTTAAGAATCATCCTTTAGCCAACTGCATCTATTCTCCAAACAGAAACCAGTCCCATAATGTTCCCTATGTAGGCTGCAGACAGCGAGGCAGCTCTTCTGAACAGCAGTGGCTTGAGTAAATCATGCGTGCCTCACCTGAGTCGCACTGTTTTTGGTCCAGGGTAACAGACACTCAGACACTAGAGAGACAGCGGATGGCAGCAACTCTGGGAAGGGATTTGGGACATGTCCCATTTGTGTTTCATCCACCTCTCTACTTTTTCTGAGGAGAGAAAAATCAATGATAAGAAACATGAATAAAAATAATGGCAGACTGTAGCACTGTTCAGAGAGTCTAAAGGATTGGAGGATAGTTTTTGAACCAATCGTCTGAGCCGGACACCAATCAATGTATTTGACGTTATTAAGAGTCTTCCCCCCCCAAAAAATAAAATAAAATGGGTAACTGGTAAAAAAAAATAAAAAAATAAAAACTACAAAATTGTGGTCTCATAGCTGTAGTTACAGTTTCTACCAACTGCTGAAGCTAATCATGCATTTGATACAGAAATCAGTATTATTTTAATATCATTGATGTACTTCAGTGATTGTGCATGTTTTGAATTATATATTTGAATATATATATATATATATATATATATATTAGTGCTGTCAATCGATATTTTTTTTTTCTAATTAATAGATAATTTTTCTGAAATTAATCGCAATTAATCCCACCTAACATTAAAGTTTTTAAATATAATTTTATATTGTAATAATTTCAAATCATATTCAATCTTCAAATTAATGTACAAACAACATAGACAGTATATTTTTAATATTCGTTTAATGGCATCTTTATGTTTATGACTGAAGGCCAGTATCATTGATACCAATTAATACTGATTTCCCTATAAAAATGTTTCCCGCTAATATTTAACCATTGACTTTAGCCATTCAACTTTACATCATAATTAAGAGCTATCAATTTTAAATTTTTTAGACTTTAAAAATAACTTCTAATTTAACTGAACTTAAAACAATCTTCACATAAACCCATTATAATAAATGTCATATTTATCTACCTGTGCCCCTCAGCAGAAATATACAGAAATTGAATAAAGTTATCAAACACTAAATTCTAAACTAAATACAGATGAATCCTTAAAACTATAAAGTTATTGATTTCCTCTTTTTCTTTTGTTCTTGATGAACAGACATCACAGCAGCTGGATATTAGTTTGTTTTTGGCTGCTATTTCTTTAAGAGATGTCGCTGCTGAACGTGACGCGGATCTGACACGCATCATATTGTCTCTCAACTCTCCTCACCTTTTCTGACCCATTTCAGTCTCTTCTAATGAGCTGACGAGTTGAATCGGGTGTGTTATATGAGGGAGACACAGCTAGGATGCTCCAGGACAGTTTTGAAAACCATTTCAGAGACATGTTCTTAATAACTCATAATAACATATTAAATGCATGCACAGATTTATGGCAGCTTTAATCATCTTTTTGGTAACTTCATGACTTGAAATGATACAGGCTATGGGCACGCTGGTGCCTTTGTGCGTGTATTGAAGAGCACGCGCTGCGAGCTCAGTACAGTTTCCGCGCTCGTTTACTCGTGCCTGACGCTGAAGTGAAGTTGAAGCGAACGTCTGAAACGTCTCCTATTTGATGTGCTCGTAAAGATGTTCTGCGACTGAATAAATGCACTTCTTGTCAAGAAAAAAAGAGACAGAATTAGCAGTTATGAGTGGGGTGTCCAACCCTAGGCCCCGCCCCTGCGTTAATGGCGTTAAATAGTTTTAAAGCATTAAACTGCGTCAACGTGCTAATATATATATATATATATATACACACACACACACAGACACATACATACATACACATACACAAATTTTAATTTTCATGTTAAAGTTTTAGTCATTTTGTTGTGCTTTTGTCAAGTTTTATTTATTTATTTAAATGTCTCTATAAAGTTTAAGTTTTTTTTTATTTTAGACTATTAGCTTTTTGTTATTTCAGTACTTTTGCTATGACACTGAGATACTACTATAATTTTTATTAATAGTTTGAATTAGATTTTATTTTCTAAAATCAAATGGATCTAATTTTGATTTTAGTTAGTTTTAGTATTTTTGCTGAATTTCTGTGATTTTAGTCGGGGGTTTTTTATGCATAAAATGTATATGAATTATATGCCGAAGACCTCAGCTGTGTGGGAGCACTTTAAATTGAGTGAGGACAAAACAAAGGCAGTGTGCCAAATATGCGTAAGTTACCACAACAGCACATCAAGTTTGAAAAATCACCTGAGTTCTGTAAGTAGTACTCCTATTACAGTAGCCTATATTGATGGTGTAAAAAAATCGAGCTGCTTTTATCCGCCATGTTAATCAGTAATTTTACACATGATAAAAACGTGCACTTAATTTGCTTGGAAAATACTTGCGAATAACAGAGAAAAGAAAGGGAGAGATAACAGATGCCATAGTGGAGTTCATCACTATATGAGACCCATTAATTTAGAAAAGTGAGCTGTCTAGCCAGCCTAATGTTACCTTGTTCTATTTAGCCTATTACAGTTTGTTTTATTCTATATAAGGGAATTCATTTAATTTTATTTAAACTGTTCGTTAATTAAAATGTATGATGCTGTTATTGACAGTATGCTGTTCTTTATTTATTACAGTTCGTTGAAATTTGTTAATTTATTTGTATATGTTTATATTCATATATTTATGAATATGTTTAGCCCCCTCGCTCCGAAGCTTCGAATATTTGGTGTTGATTACTACCGAAGCTTCGAAGCTCAAAAAATGGTATTCGGACCGTCCTTAATATATATATATGACTATATATATATAGTTTTAAGTTAATATTTATTTCAAGTAATGAATTGTTTGTATGGTTTTAGTTTTAGTTAATGAGATAATATCTAATAATTTAGAGATCACAAAGTACTGTACCGTCTGCGAAACTCGAATTTGCCTGCTCAGGGATGACTAGCGACATCAAAATAGCACTTATCATGTATGTGAGAGGCGAATGACGTTCTGCATTCTCGGCGCAGCAGACAGCAGCTGTGTGCTAGGCAGCGGTTGATGTCATGTGATGACAGACCGGATGACTGAAGTTCTGTTTCCCAGGCAACAGCTGGTCTTCAGCCAGAGATGATTTCATCGCAGTACCTGAGCGATCCCCGGAGGGCTGGTGTAGAGCGAGGAGCGGCGGTCTGATGCTGTGTGATCATGTGCTTATTTATAATCCGTTTAGAGAGTTCTGTTGATAGGTAAATCTCATGAAAAACACAGAGAACTTGCACAGGTCATATTTCACCTGCATTGTTGATTAAAGAAAATGAAGCTTGATTGTAGGAGCATTATTAAATGTTTAATTATTTTCATCCTATAACCCAAGAAAATAGCTTTCAGCAGTATAATGTAGGAACAAGTAATGCTAAATTATTTAAATTACAAAATATTTATACACATAATTTTAGTAATTATTGTACTACCTTTTTTATATGCTGAATTAAATTGCAATTATTTTCAGGTTTATAGTGGTAAAATAGACTTTTCATTATGCAAAATCTCCTTTTTTATTTTGATATCATGGACATAATGCAATGTGTATAAAGAGTAACTTGCAGGGGCTGCAAACTCATTTGGCCCATCTGTGTGTGTTTTGCTGCATCTCAGCTGGCACACCCAACTAAGAGAAGGAATGGATACTTGAGAAGACTGAAGAGAGAGCGAGAGAGAGAGAGAGGGAGAGAGAGAGAGAGAGAGAGAGAGAGAGAGAGAGAGAGAGAGAAAGCGAGACAGAGACTCCTTTTATTTTCCTAAATCTAACATGTATATATTTTAATAAGATTTTTTTTTCTTTTTGAAAGAGAGAAACTATTAAACCAGGATGTATTAAATTGATCAAAAGCAACAGTAAAATACATTTATGTTATTACAAACTATTTCTATTTCAAATAAATGCAGTTCTTTTTCAGAGAATTTTGAAGGAAAATATTTCATGGTTTCCACCAAAACATGAAGCAGCACAACTGTTTTCAACATTGATAATAAGAAATGTTTCTTGGTCATCAAATCAGCATATTAGAATGATTTCTGAAGGATCATTTGACATTGTGATTCCTGTGACATGCTTTGCATCACATATACGTATATATATAAAAAGAAAGTGGCAACATGAAAACCACTATTTTCTGTTTCAAACTTTCACATGGCATCTTTAGGTTATAATTATATTAAAAATTCAAATCCAAGTTTTGATTTTCAAAGATTTATTATAAAAACTGATATTTTTTCCCCCAAAATGCAATAAATCCATGACATTTTTTTTTTTCAAAATGCAATAAATCCATTAAATCAATATAAAAGTTATTTTTCATATTGAAACTTGAAAATACACAAAGAAAGTTGATCCACATATGACAGTCTTTGAACTTCAATACTAATCTTATATACAGGCACTGGAATACAAATAGCCTACATTCAAATCAGTCATCAACCCCAAAATTAATTAAACAGGTTATCTTGTTAATGCTTTAAATTTATTACAACAAAAGAAAATTTCAACATGAACAAGAACATTAACAACTATCACATTAGTCCACAGAAATTCATATGCATACAGTGGGGAAAAAATAATTTGATCCCCTGCTGATTTTGTATGTTTGCCCACTGACAAAGAAATGATCAGTCCATAATTTTAATGCTTTTTTAAAGTCTAAAATAAATATATACATAAAACAGAAAAGTTCAAGTTCTTTAAAGTATGTTCATTTATACACTCAATACTTGGTCAGGGCTCCTTTAGCACAAACTCCAGCATCAGTGAGGAATGGCATGGAAGCGATCAGCCTGTGGCTCTGCTGAGGCACTATTGAGTCTTCAGCTCGTCTGTATTGTTGGATCGACTGTTTCTCATCCCATAGATTCCATATGGGGTTCAGGTCAGGCATGTTGGGTGGCCAGTCAAGCACAGTAATATTATGTTCAGCAAAGCACTTGGAAGTGGTTTTGGCACTGTGGGCAGGTGCTAAAGTCCTGCTGGAAAAGGAAATCAGCATCTCCATAAAGCTTGTCAGCAGATGGAAGCATAAAGTGCTCCAAAATCTTCTGGTAGACGGCTGCATTGACTTTGGACTTGATAAAACACAATGGACCAAACACCAGCAGACGTCACGGCACCCCAAATCATCACTGACTTCGGAAAAACTTCACACTGGACTTCAAGCAGCTTGGATTCTCCTCTCCAGTCTGCCTCTAGACCTTGCTTTCCAAATGAAATGCAAAATTTGAAAAGAGGACTTTGGACCGCTGAGCAACAATCCAGTTCTTTTTCCCCGTAGCCCAGGTAAGATGCTTGTGTGTGTGTGTCCTATATGCTGGCAAAATTAGTTGGAATGTGCACGGGCTAATTTTGAGCTACAAGCAAAAGCAATGTTGATTTTGGTCGAATTTGAGATTTTCACAAAAAACAATCCCAGTGCTCCAAATAGTAATTAAACGTCTGAAAGTATCTTTATTTGTACGTTTTCTGAGAGGAGAACCTTTTCTCAGCTCGCTTCTCATGCTGACTCTCATCTGAAACGCATGCATAAAGACAACAGACACCGAATGCGCGTGATCCCGATACACATACATGGATTTAAAGTAGGTTAAATCTGTTACATCTTAAGTGAATGTTTGGGGAACTTTTGGAGAAAATATTGGATGTGTAACATATTAGATCCATACATTACACAATGTCTTAAAGGAGACATATTATGCTCCTTTTTACAATATGTAATATAAGTCTCTGGTGTCCCTAGAATGTGTCTGGAGTTTCAGCTCAAAATACCCCACAGATAATTTATTATATCATTTTGAAAATGCCTATTTTGAGTGGAAGCAGAAACACTCTGATTTTTGTGCCTGTTTCTTTAAATCCAAATGAGCTGCTGCTCGCGCCCCCTTTCCAGAATAGAGCTGCGCCATTTCAGCTTGTACCTGCTAAAAACATCTGTTTTGGTTCTGATTATTTTGGAACTGTGTTTATGGACCGATGAGACAGAGATGAACCTTTATCTAAGTGATGGGAAAGCAAAAATGTGGAGAAAAAATGGGAACTGCAAAAGATCCCAAGCATATAGCCTCATCTGTAAAGCATGGTGGAGGTGGTGTCATGGTATGGGCATGCATGGCTGTCTCTGGAACAGGCCCTCTCAACTTTACTGATGACTTAATGTATGAAGACAGTAGCAGAATGAATTTGGAAGGGTACAAAACCATCTTGCCTACCAATATTCAAGAAAATGCCACCAGATTCATTGGGAAGTGCTTCATATTGCATCAGGACAATGACCCAAAACACCCTGCCAGTTCAGTCAAGGAATTTATAAGGGCAAAGAAATGGAAAGTCTTCGATTGCCCAAGTCAATCTCCAGATTTAAATCCGATTGAACATGAATTTCACCAGCTGAAGAGGAGAGTAAAGGCAGAAACTCCCCAAAGCAAGCAACAATTGGAATTGGCTGCATTAAAGGCTGGGAAAAGCATGAGACCAAGGAGACCATTCAAAGGATGAGACCAAGAGTCTAGTGATGTCTATGGGTCACAGACTGACTGCTGTGATTGTGTGCAAGGGATCTGCAACTAAATAATAGCTTTTAATCTTTTATATCGGCCTTATGTTCAACTGTCCCAATACTTATGCTCACATCAATGAGTGGGATGATCTCTAAAAGTGCTGTTCTTTTTATTTGGGAAAACACATGTGTTGAAACGGCTAATAATAAAATGTGACATTCTGTAGTTTTGTCTCATATTCATCTTTTATTCATATTTGCAAATGTCTTGACTCCACAGCCAACAGAGCAATTTTGTCTTTACTGTTCCAATACTTACGGAGGGCACTGTATTTGTGTCCATAGATTTCAATTACAATGCATATCTTCTCAAAATGAGTCTGAAATCATACATACACCAAAATGTACTTTATTCTGAAGTTTTTTTCCAGAGGGGTTTGTTCAAAATACCTTTAACTTAGTAAACCATGAATTGTCCTGGCAGTGCAGGTTGTAATGAAACAATTCAACATAATAATAAAACAAGAATTTTTAACCTGCATACAAATGTCTGTTCTGGAAATGTATGCAAATTAGTGCATATTTAATTAGATAATGCCTCATCTGCATAATTACATTTAACATTTCAGGAACCTTGTATTACACAAAATTTTTGCAATTATTAATATAATCGACCAACTGAGGAACTATGGTGAAAGCTATTAGTTAAATGTTTTACCCCAGGGGTAACCAAAAGGCAATGCTGGTAGATCGTGCTTTAGGTCAGTAGTTCTCAACCGGGGGGCTCGAGATAACTTAAAACTACAATATAATATCCACTAATGCTATGACTAATATGTTAAATAAAAATATATATTAATAAATAACAGCACCACCTCTCTACGTATTCTGTGTTTCGGAGCAGCAAACCGTTTCTCATCGCGCTGTGTGAAATACAGACTGAACGGTGGCTCAAAACCGCTGTATGAGCATATGATATGCAAACTACAGCTCTCGGCTGGATAAAAGAAGACAGTGTCACACTAGTAGCATAAAGTTTTAATGGATGACGATTGTAATCAAGTTATGATTACAGTGATATACAGGATCGTGCATTAGGCACGCATTGTGTCCGTTATTTGATGTGCAAACGAACCGTGTATGTGCGCTGTCGACGCACTGATCACTAGAACATCATATTTCTGCTTGAATACAGCTCAGTAGCCTAGATTTACGTAGTTAAATACAGCGAGTGTTTTATAACGGATGCTCGCGTGTTTTGGAGAAGTTTGTGAGGATCAGTGGTGTTCATGTACCAATCAAATGCTCCAAACTGATTTTTCTGACAGAGGAACTATTCACTGATGCCGTTGAGCTGTCTTTAGATCACCGACTTCAGAATATACATAGGCCTACTTTTACATGCTTTTAAGTTGTAGGCCTATATTATATCTGCAGTGACATTTTTGCGAAGTATGTTTGCAAAAAAAAAATTTAATGTTTAAATCTATCATGAATTTGCTTTGTTTAGAAAAATTACATGAAAATACAAAGATTTTAGTGTATAGAAAAGTTTGGACTTGCAGTATTGATTTGGAGAGGAGGGGGTCTTGGAGTAAAAAAAGATTGAGAACCACTGCTTTAGGTAAATGCAGGCACGGTTCTATAGGGTTACTAAGAATTGAACAGTATTTTATTATTATTATTATTTTTAATTAAAAATTTAATTAATGCAATATAAAGATACATCCCAACAAGCTTTTTTTATTTAGGCCTATTTATTTTATATTCATTTCATTATTTATTTTTCACTTGGTAGATCTCGGTCAGTGTCTCATTTGAAAAGTAGACCCCCAAACAAAAAAGTGTGGGCACCCCTGTTTTACCCTATTCACCTAGAGTGTCTTCGCCTTAAAAAAAAGGTGACAAACATATCTGCATATGAAAATATGGTCAGCCTAATCTAAGAAAGCTGGAAAGCAGCGGGGTGCGTTTAATTCACTTGTTTGTGTGTCTACATATGAGTGAGCTCAGTTGTTTGTTGGTTACGGTACATATAAACACTTAAGAGTCCTCCTTCGAGGGCCACATTCGAGCCGTGCCATCATGATCTCACAGCTACCGTATCACAAACACGTGGAAGACGTGACATAAAGTCCCAGAGCAGAGGGACTCGCGATTCCTCCCCAGAGCTGGAAAGTAACAGGTGCTTGATTTGATTCCAGTTTGGTTGCGCTCAACCCGTCTGTTTACAGGTACAAAGTCTAGGGGGTTTTCACATAGACGTTGCAGAGAGCACAAAGGCTGCTCTATTGCTTGTCCGATCGGATGCGTTAACGATTAACTGCTGAGAAACGAGGTACGGTATTGATGTAGGGAACCGGATAGTTGTTTATTATACAGTGTGTACACACAGTGGACGTTTGCATGCACAAAAATGAGTTGCAATAGAAAGCGTGTCCTACCTATTTCCCTTGAAGAGCGTGGAGACCGCAGAATTGGGTGGCTGCAAGGGCAAGCGCAATGGGATGAAGGCCGACCCGAGGATGTTCCCACTGCCTTTTGCTCCCCGAAATATGGCCGCTTTCTCCCCGAGGCTGCGCGTCTCATCCAGGGAGTCATTCATAGCACTCATGGAGCCAGGTTACACCCAGCAGCTCATCTGGAGCACAAGACAGGACAGACACCATCAGGACAGGCCCGGAAAAGAGCGTGTTTGTGTGTGAAGTCGACGCGCTCCTGCCGCTGCAACAAAAACACACACGCACATGCACAAACACAGGCACACACACTCTGTCTGTGCTGCCCCTGCATGGCAGGCTGTTCCAGCCTGGGAAGTAGATCCCTCCTTCCAAAACATGATCCGCAATAAAGTTATTTTTAACTCTATGACTCCTGAATGAGGTCGGCTCGCTCTTGCACACACACACACAAACTCTCACTTCTGTTTCCCTCGCAGACCTGCTTAGATAGACAAAAGGTTTCTTGGTTATTGGTATGCAACATAGCTCGGTAATGAGTGCTGGAGGTCAGCCAGACAGTAAAACCTACTGTTCCTTTGTCATGGACTTTCCTCAACTGCCCTGCACCCACAGCTGCTCTGAAGCCATGCGTGGAGGTTGACCTCCTCAGATAAGATGCAGCGTGTGTGTTTGGGACTTATGAAGAGACCTGAACTGATAACAAGAGCACTTCATTATGGGGGAAAAAAATAGATAATTATAACTTTATCTCAAATTTCTGACTTTTTTCTAGCAATTCTGAGGGGGAAAAAAGGAAAAATTGTCAGATATAAATACAGAATTCAGACTTTTTCCTCACAATTCTGAGTTTACATCTCGTGATTTTCTCCGAATTCTAAGAATATGGGCCAGATTTACTAAACAGGGCAAATTAGTGCAAGAGCGCAATTCCAAAACGATGGATGGGTGTGGAAATTTCTGCGGGTGATTTACTGACAACGCGCAAATTAAAGAACGCAGATGAAACATCTCATTTACATATCGACCACTGCAATCTACCAAGCGCAGCACAAATTATCGTAAGGATATGTTCAGATTCAGATAATGTGTTCTTCTGGCATTCCAAATAAATTAATATGTGTGGAAAAAATCCTTTTCCTTCCACCACACGCTCTTTGTTCTCTGCAGTGCCTCCTACTAGCAACAACAATTGCAGCCATTTCAAGCGCAAAACAATTTAAGGCATGTTTTTTGGGAGCGTTAAATAATGGCGCTAATACCAGTAATTTGACGAGCACAAACATTAGTAAATCGCGTTGCGTGATTCATTTTAATACTCTCCTCCCCTAAATTTTGTGTCTGACAGAGAAACTCCTACAAATACATATTCAGTGAGGTGAGTTACAAAAATAACTGTCCACTCCTTTTCAGCGCTAATTCTTCACAGTGCGTCTTTAGTAAATCTTTACAAAGCTGTTAGTAAATCCAGCCTTTTCTCTCACAATTTTGACACTTTCTGTTTTTTTTTGTTTTTTTTAGATTAAGTTCAAATAATGTTAGATACTATTTCTATTTCCTTGTCGTTATTTGCACCTCAGCACACAAATAGTCACTACATGTAGTCAAGACATTTGTGTGTCTGTGTTTGTACAGTTACTTTTGAGCATAAAAATATGTAGAATTATTGGGAATTATTACATTTCTCACTTCTTTATTTTTTAGTCTCTGACAAGCTATAAAAGAGGTTCTCTGTTTTTACAGCAATCTTTAGGTTTTTATTCATAGTGTCAATTTTTGCCAAAATGCATGGAAACCAATATTCTAAACAACAATCAAAATATAATATTTTGTGCTCTGCAACAGAAAGAAAGTGAAACAGGATTAGAATGACATGAGGGTGAGTAAATGATGACTGAATTTTCAACTGAAGACTTCAGCATCCTAACTAACTTAACCAGACCCAGTAGAAACACCATGTTGTTTGATCCACCAGCTTGACCAACACCAAACCAGCATAAACTAGCATGATCATGTCATGTTAGTGTGAACACTGGAGACCAGACAACATTGGAAGATGAAAAAAAGAAAAACACTGAAACATAGAAGTCATACAGGTTTGGAATAACAAGGGTGAGAGAATGATGCATTATTACTTTGTAAATCGAGGACCATGGTTGCTTTAATTTAGAATGAAAGAATTAGCTGCTTTTCAGATCATGAATGTAAATTGGAGTGATGGGAATTTTTTTTTATTAAAATGCAAATGAAAGGAATTCAGTGCAAATTTGAGAAATAAAGTGTTCTTCAACATAAAATCCACATAACTGTATATTTTGTCAATTTATTAAATATACATGAGCAGTGTTGGGGGTAACGCATTATAAGTAACGCGAGTTGCGTAATATTGCTTTTTTCAAGTAACTAGTGAAGTAATGCATTACTTTTTAATTTACAAGAAAATATCTGAGTTACTTTTTCAAAAAAGTAACGCCAGTTACTTTTTCAACATTTATTGACTGACAGTGCGCTGTGTGAACATGCTGTTTCTAGACTAAACATGAATGTGTATTAATTCATCCCACTCACAAAAAACAGATTTAGTATTCATCGACATGAATTAAAACAGTGAAATTCAAACTCAGAATATGACGCAAACCTGCAATAATTAAACATGTTAAACAACACAAATGTATCTAATCCCATTTTATTAACCAATGTCTTTGCTGCTGACCTTTAATGATCCAGTTCAACCATACTAATAAAAAAAATGACTTTAGATAAACGAACAATTGTGCTTCATTGTTTATTTTTATTGCTGAAGAGTGTTGAACCTTCTTCTCCTGCGTTCTACTTTACAGACGTGAATTTACTCTTCCTTCAGCCTGAGGTTTATTAATTACACTTTAGAACTTAGAACTTTAGAATTTATTGTATTAAAAACAATCAAGCCTTGTTCATATTTAAACAGTAACGCAAAAGTAACGTAACATTACTTTCCATAAAAAGTAGCCAAGTAATGTAATTAGTTACTTTTTTAGGGAGTAACGCAATATTGTAATGCATTACTTTTAAAAGTAACTTTCCCCTACACTGTACATGAGTATAAAATTTTAATTAAGGTATAAAACCTTTCAAGACTTCAAACAAGGATTGTCAAGCCATCACTCAAAATGTCTTAAAGTTGACAAACCTTTTCTTAGTTAAATATTATACTAGCTATTTGAATTTCTTATTTTGAGAATTTTCATTTCATTCTACATTATTAAAAATTCAAATTCAAATAGCTATTTTGCATTCTGTTTCCTGCCTCAATTCAAATTCATGAACTGAATTCTAATTTAAAAAGCATCTGCATCTGAAAGAAAGATAACATGACCGCATTTATTACATTTCGTCTGCACGCTCTGAGACACTAGTAATTTATTATATATGAAAAGAGACACACGGTGGCTTCTTCTACTGCAGTAAATGACCTTTTACTTAGTGATATTTGGCACCAGATTATTAGGAATAGCTAATGGCGCTGGGAACTCTTACTGAAATGAATGACTTCCTGTTTGTCACTTTAGATTACAAATACCTCACGACCAGCCCAGAAAATGAAGGTAGATAAGAAAGATAAGAGATCTGAATGCTGCTATCAGATGAGATAATGATGTTCCCTGTTATCATGTGTCAACATCTGTCTTCATTACCAATTTACCTTTCAGATCAAGTATTAGTGTGCTGCTCTTTGGTCAAAGTCCCTCCTGCGAGAGTTTCACAGCAGGATGAAATAAACACAAAGTTTAAAACCTGACTGGAAATCCTCACATATATAATTTTCCTCTAAGAAGGAACATAGTTGTGATGATACTACCTTTTTTAATATCTTTGACAGAAAAGGGAGATTCGAGATCGGTCTGTAATTAATTCATTCTTTTGAGTCAAGTTGTGTTTTTTTAATGAGAGGCTTAATAACAGCCAGTTTGAAGGTTTTTGGGACATATCCTAATGACAATGATGAGTTATTAATATTCAGAAGAGGATCTATTACTTCTGGAAGCACCTCTTTTAGGAGCTTAGATGGAACAGGGTCTAAAATACAGGTTTAGATGATGTAACAAGTTTATACAATTCTTCATTTCCAATAGTGCATCTGATGCGATACTTTGGCTGACAGCTGCATGGTTACAATTTTATCTCTAATAGTTTCGATCTTGGAAGTAAAGTAGTTCATAAAGTCATTACTACTGTGCTGCTGGGTATTTTTTGTTAATTTAGCCACTGTATTAAATAAATACTTGGGGTTGTGTTTGTTTTCTTCTAAAAGAGATGTAAAGTAAGCAGATCTAGAAGTTTTAAATGCTTTTCTGTAGGATAGGGTACTTTCCAGCCAAGCAATACGAAATACCTCTAATTTAGTTTTTCTCCAGCTGCGCTCCATTTTCCGGGCTGCTCTCTTTAGGGCCGGAGTGTGCTCATTATACCACGGTATTGGACTCTTTTCCTTAATGTTCCTTAAGCATAAAGGAGCAACCGTATCTAAAGTGCTAGAAAAGAGAGAGTCAATAGTTTCTGTTACATCATCAAGTTGTTCTGCGCTGTTGGCTATGCTGAGGAATTGAGATAAGTCAGGAAGATTATTTATAAAGCAGTCTTTTGTGGTAGAAGTGATGGTTCTACCATATTTGTAACAAGGAGTTAGCTTTACAGCTTTAGCTATATGGAATATACACAAAACTAGATAATGATCTGAGATATCATCGCTCTGCTGCAATATTTCAACGCCACTGACATCAATTCCATGTGACAGTATTAAATCTAGAGTATGATTCGACAATGAGTAGGTCCTGACACGTGTTGTTCAACACCAATGGAGTTTAGAATGTCTATAAATGCTGATCCCAACTAATCTTTTATTATCAACATGGATATTAAAATCACCAGCAATTAGGACTTTATCTGCAGCCAGCACTACCTCAGATAGAAAATCAGTAAATTCTTTAATAAAGACTGTATGGTGGCCTGCATACAGTAGCCAGTACAAACATCACAGGGGATTTATCATTAACACTTGTTTCTTTGGATATAAATTGTAGCAACACCTCCCCCTTTACCTTTTAGACGTGGTTCATGTTTGTAACTGTAATCTTGGGGGGTAGATTCGTTTAAAGTAATGTAGTCATCTGGTTTTAGCCAGGTTTCTGTCAAACAAAGCACATCTAGTTTATGGTCAGTGATCATATCATTTACAAAAAGTGCTTTTGTAGAAAGGGATCTAATATTCAATAAGCCAAGCTTTATCATTTGTTTATCTGTATTATATCTGTTTTTTTATTTGTTGAACATCAATTCTTACTTATATATATCTTCTTATATATATAATACTCACAATTAAAATGAGCAAACTGCACAACACTATTAACCTTTATTTCTCTTGTGTTTCAACAAGGGTGTTTACATAAGCCTCATCACCCAAACGTTTGCTGGGTCTAAGACAAGGGCACCAGAGGACCGGACAGCGTGACGCTCCCAAAATAGTTGCTGGGCTGAAACACATTCTTGTGTTATCAGTCAATGCAAACACTTTCTAATTACATTAGCAGGACGTAAGAGGCGCGGCTACTTCAGTTCAGGCCGGACTCTCGCATGCGGCCCTACATGACAACAACAGCCACAGGACAACACAAAAAGTGGGTTCAAAAAGCTGACAATGAGGAGGAAAGACAAGGCCAGAGTGACAGAGACGTGCTGAATGAAGCCTGTGCTGATAGACAGCCATGTACGTGCATTCACGCTGATCTTCTTACCTTTCCATTTCTCAGCGGTTATGAGTAAACAAATCTCTCCCAGCACTCACAGCCAGTGTTCAGTGTCATTTTGTTGCTGAGCAAAATCTACTGTGCATTGACTGGTGTTCACTGCACTAGTATTTACTGAGAAATTACTGTAAAAATTACAAAAACAAAGACCCCCTTTTTGCGGTATTTATTTAAAACACAATGTGCAGCAAATATACATACAGATCAGTCTTATTTTAGTATTGATGAAAAACTATTATAGTTTTTATTATTAGTTTGAATATTTATTTTATTTTTATATTTAGTTTTTATTTTAAATGTTTGTGTTTTGCCATTTTTAGTATTATTGTTATATTATTGATATTATTATTTAAAATAAGTCTACATATATATATATATATATATATATATATATATATATATATATATATATATATATAGTTTTAACTATTTTAAGTTTTAATTGTAGTTACTTTAGTACATCAGTTAAACAAAGAAAATAAGAAATGTTTCCTTTGGAACTAGCTGAATATAAATAAGTTTTCTATATCTGTATAATTGTTATTACAGTTAACTAAAACCATTAAAAATAAAAAAAGAACTTACTTGAAATATATATTTTTATATATATGGAGCTGCTTGAAAGTTTGTGAACCCTTTAGAATTGTCTATATTTCTAAATAAATATGACCCAAAACATCATTAGATTTTCATAAAAGTCCTGAAAGTAGACAAAGAGAACACATCAAACAAATGAGACAAAAATATTTTCTTTGTCATTTATTCATTCAGAAAAATGATCCAATACTGCATATCTGTGAGTGGCAAAAGTATGTGAATCTCTTGGATTAGCAGTTAATTTAAAGGTGAAATTAGAGTCCATCTGTGCAGACGTGTTTTTTTCAGTCAGTGCAATGACTACCAAATGTCAGTACGTGACCGGTTTTATTCAAAGAACAGGGATCTATCAAAGTCTGATCATGTTTGTGGAAGTGAATCATGTCACGAACAAAGGAGATTACTGAGGACCTCAGAAAATGAGTTGATGTTGCTCATCAGGCTAAAAAAGGTTACAAAACCATCTCTAAAGAGTTTGGACTCCACAAATCCACAGTCAGACAGATTGTGTACAAATGGAGGAAATTCAAGACCACTGTTACCTTCCCGAGAAGTGGTGACCAACAAAGATCACTCCAAAGCAGAACGTGTAATAGTCTGTGAGGTTGCAAAACTTCCCAGAGTAACTTAAGGAACTGAAGGCCTTTCTTACATTGGCTAATGTTAATGTTCATGAGCCCACATCAGGAGAACACTGAACATCCATGGTGTGCATGGCAGAGTTGCAAGAAGAAAGCGGCTGTTCTCCAAAAAGAAAATTGCTTGCTAAAGATCATATGGACAAGCCAGAGGACTATTGGAGAAAGGTTTAATGGATGGATGAAACCAAAATAGAACTTATTGGTTTAAATGAGAAGCTATTATGTTCAGAGAAAAGAACACACTGCGTTCCAGCTTAAGAATCTTATCCCATCTGTGAAACGTGGTGGTGGTGGTCTCATGGCTTGGGCCTGTTTTGCTGCATCTCGGCCAGGACAGCCTGCCATCATTGATGGAACAATGAATTCTGAATTATACCAGCAAATTCTAAAGGAAAACGTCGGAACATCTGTTTAAGAACAGAGTCTCAAGAGAACGTGGGTCATGCAGCAAGACAACAACCATAAGCACACAAGTCATTCTACCAAAGAATGGTTAAAGAAGAACAAAGTTAATGTTTTTGAGTCAAAGTCCAGACCTTAATCCAATTAAAATGTTGTGGAAGAACCTAAGCAAGCAGCTCATAGCAGGAAACCCACCAACATCACAGAGTTTAAGTGGCTCTGCACTAAAACTCCTACATGTTATTGTGCAGGACTGATCAGCATTTACAAGAAACGTTACCTTCAGTTACTGCAGCAAAAGGGGGTCACACCAGATACTGAAAGCAAAGATTCACATCCTTTTGCAACGCACAGATATATAACACTGGATCATTTTTCTCAATAAATAAATGACAAAGAAAATATTTTTCTCTCACTTGTTTGATTGGGTTCTCTTTGTCTACTTTCAGGACTTATATGGAAATCTGATTATGTTTTGGGATATAGAATATTCCAAAGGGTTTACAAACTTTCAAGCAGCACTGTATATATATATATATATATAATTGATTTATTTCAAGCAAGTTCTTTTTTATTTTTAATGGTTAACTATAACAATAATTATACAGATACAAATAAATAAGCATTTGGACACTTAAGGCATACTTATTTATAAAACAAATATGAACATCATTGCATTAGATCAGGTTTTCGCCAAACTGGGGTTTGTAAGGGACTACAAGGGGTTTTTGAGTTGATGAAACGCTAATAAGTATTAAAATAATAAGAGGGTAAAATCAAAATGAATATATAATTGTAAAATAACAACAATCAACATAAAACGCTTACTAAAAGATAAAATATTTTATTTGTTTCCCTGCATATCAAGTGATCATTAAATGAGATCACAGAACTGTGAACATTTCTGTCTATATAGGTTGTATATGCATGAACTGAATGCATGAACTGAATGAATGCATGATGCCTTTAATGAAATGCAAGTTGCTTTGGACAAAAGCATCTACCGAATGCATAACTGTAAATTTTATTTCACATTAACGTTATAAAGAGGCTGATGTAACTCGAACATTGCAAAGGATTGAAATCATAATGCATGTGTAAGTGTTCGGTCAAAGTTAACTCAAGGAAAAAAACCAGAGACCTCCTGAGGGTTTAATTCAGTGTTCCTTTGCTGGCTTTCTTGTAATGATTAATGCTGAGAGGAGATGTCAGGAGTAGATCAGCAACAAACACACTTCTGCTGCTGGTTTTTCCCCCATCATGATTCTACATCAAGACGTCACGCGGGTATCGACATCGACAGACAGTCAGAGCACAAACGTGACTCCATAAGCAACACATCTGCTGTCTGTTTCCCGCTTGTGCGTTTGCTTTGGGTGTGAAACACAAGGACACTGCTAAAACAAACAATCTGACTTCACATAAACCTTTATATATGTCAGGTTACATATTAACATCAAACAGGCACTCTGGAGATTTCTCCATTGAAATTTAACTTCGGATTCAACCTGGATTTACGGAAAGGAAACAAGCCATCAGTCAGTGATAGTCCAAACCCACAGGAAAAAACATCACATATCTCTTTCAGATCTCGACTGTTTCTCCTGCTGGCAATGAGGCTAATTGGAAAGTAAAACAGAAACTATTTCCTGCTGCTCAGAAAGAGTTTCACGAGATCTCAGATGTGGCTGTGTTCAGTAGGGTTATTAATATTAATTTATTCATATTTAGAATTTTAATTTTTATAATGTTTGTTTTCATTTGAATTTTAAAGTTTTGTAATCTTCCCTTATTTTTTAGTTTTTTATTAGTTTTTTTTTATACGACTATATAGATTTAATTAATTTCTATTCCAGGTTTAGTATTAGATAATCAAGATAAACTAAATTAAAATGAAAAATGTTGCCTTGGCAACTAGCTGAAATGAATTAAGTTTACATTTTTTTTTTTATTATTTCAAGTAGCAAACATTTTTATTAAAAGGTTTTATAGTTTTAGTTTTGGTGTTCAGAATAACATACAAGCACACTCATCTCGCTAGCTCTGCAGTATATAGTATGTATATTTTGCACATTATGCATATTTTATGTATGCATAAAACAAAGATATTCTATTTTATTTTGTCAAGAGCATACTATATAAATCTGTACACCACAATGCATTGCGCTTGACTTGTCTTTCCAATTCTAGTGTGATTAACAAACCAGAAATAATATCCGTTATGCTTTCTTGACTCATTATTTGATCGGACTAACAAAACAATATTATTTAAAATAAAACTGAATTATTGCAATAGTTTTCCCCCTAATATTAACTGGATGTCACTCCCATGCAACATAATGAGGTCATGCAACAATGATGTAGTGTACACTACAGTTTACATAATGCATACTGCAACTGAACAATCTCAAAATATCAAAATCTGCAATTATTAAATTGCTCAAAAGTGGCATTTATAATGTTGTAAAATATTTCTATTTCAACACTGATGATAATAATCAGAAATGTTTCTTGAGCAGTAAACTAGCACATTAGAATGATTTCTGAAGGATGATGTGACACTGAAGACTGGAGGAACTTTGAGATATACATCAGCTCAATTTCTGTCTATGTGATGCACATTGATTGAACACTTTTATACTCTTACTATATGTCATCAACTGTCTCATTTGCACCTATATTTATTTATAAAAAGCAATTTTCAGGACAAAATTGATCCTTGAATGAAGTCTCCTGAGCACTGAACTCTCCTGTGGGAAGACATTAGCGAGTGAAGTGTTCATCAGATGACCGCAGTGTCAGAGGTCGCAGCAGAAATACGAGCTGTCGTTAGCATCGCTAGTGTCGTCTGCAGTGATTATCAGATTAACAAGATCCCGCAGGGGAGCGAACACATCTCTGCTTACAGCTCAGCATTCATGCATATGTGCTGTTAAGGACGGCCAGAAACGCTTATTCTTAGACCGTCACGTACCACCATAATTGCACGTTAGAGACATGACACACACACTTTAACCACCTTTTTAGTCGCTTGACCTTGAGAGTGCCACTAGATGAAGTCCACTAGAGCTCCAGCAGAGCTTCATCACGCATTCGGATCAAGCCCCGTAGACTTACATTGCAAGAGGGACTTGGCAATGGCCTTTTAGATATCTAGTTTACTTTCGACTAGCGACATATCAAAAGTTGAATATATAATGCATCCTACTTTTTCCACATAGTGTACATACAGTACACTCACATTAAAAAAAATTATAGCATGTAGCAAATCTCAAAAATTGTAAACCATTTCCCAACTCTATAAAGTTTGATATTATATCCAACTTTATTCACTTTCAATACTCTCGCCTAAACCAATATATACTACTGTATATAGCAAATCTCATCTTTTATTTTGACGTGAAATATAACTATACTATCACCCAGCTCTTTATATAAAGCTGGATATATAAGTATGTCCAACTTTATCTGCATTCATGCAGTATACTAGCATAGACTAATTACAATGTATAGCAAATCTGCTTGATTGCTTGTATCATCAAAAAGTATATATCAAGCATTTTAAAGATATTATAAATATTAATATTTTTTTTTGTAAATCTACCTTGAAACAACGCATATTGTGAAAAGTGCTATACAAATGAATTTGTCTAAACAAAAATTATGAAATTATTGGTATACTATACAAGTACAGTATACAATATAAGTATGTGTATTTTAACATTTTTTAACAAAAGTGACAAAAACAAACTGCTATAAATATGATTTATCTTAAAGGTAAATGTTCATAAACATAGGCAATTAAATTGATGATCTTATTTTTGTCCGGCATATTGCAAAAAACAATATAAATAAGTACAGTGCAACTTTAATTATAAGCTGGAATGTTAGGAAAAATTAAAAAAAAAATTTAATGGCGAAATGAAACCATATTTAAGGCACCTTCTTACTATAATTGTGTTCCAATTAATCAAATAAATAAATAAATGTGAATTGTGACATTTTCCACTATAATTCTATATAAATAACCTCCATATCTTGCTTGAAATTTTGTTCTTTTAAATATTATTCTAGAAACTTGATTCATTTTAATCTATAAATACCTTGTGTATTCATTTTATGTATTTATATCTGTGATTATATAAATGTGTGATTATAGGATCTGTGACTCTAAAGGATTTTTTGAAATAGAAATTGGGTCCAATACTAAAAAAAAAAGCCACTGGTGTACAGCGAGCAGTCGGTCTCACACAGTTGGAGAACATCCCGGGACAAAAACAGCTTTCTGGAATGCTGCTGTTCTGTCCCACTCTAATAACTGCCGCTGTAAATCACTGACACATTCGTTAAAGAACCGTCCCAGCATGCATTCTTCACATGTTTCACTTCTCCATGTAATCTTTTTTTTTCAGTTTTTGTTTGAAGAATCGGCAAAAGCAGTGAAAACCTGTTATCTAAAACATCATTCAATAGAAATATACTGCCTCATAAATGAGACCTACTGTGGGATATAACTAAAAGAACATATACAGTACACTAGGGGTGGAAAGGCACGCATACCGAACATGCATTTTATATTTTAAAGTTTTTTTTGCTATATAATACATAAAAACTAATGTATACAACTTTTTAAAATATAAAAATGTCAAATGTATGCCGGTGTCTGTAAGCGAATCTGCTGAAGAACACTGTGCTGCGTTGTCACGGGAACATCCCAGCTGAAGATTGAGGAAATTAGATCACTCCCTTTGCCAAGTGCATTCCAAAACGACTAATTGTGCCCTGTTCACTCCAAAGTCCCCACTCCAAGGGGATAGGGATGATCTGTGGTTCAGTATGCGTACCCTACCACCCCTACAGTACACATTTTCTACTATACTTCAATATGATTTGTTTAATTTTTAATTGGATTCTAATTTGGGCGTGCCAAAATTACTCCAATTAATCAAACTAAATAAAACTAAATAAATAAAAACATATCTTGTTCTGCCTCCATGTAAAATTTTATAGCAGATTTCTTTATTTTATGCAGAATCAGTGAAACCTGTTATCTAAAAGGTCATTTAAAATCTATTGCCTCATAAATGTGAATGATTTTGGGATATCGCTAAAACAATATTGCATACAGTACACATTTTCCTCTATAATTCTATATAATTTGTCATTTAATATTCAATGCAATTCTAGTTTGAAAAACTTCAAATGAATTTTAACGCCAAAATGAAGCTATATTTAATGCACCTTCTTATTGTGCTCCAGTCAAACAAACAAACAATTATTTAAACAAATTACTCAAATTATTAAGGTGCCATCATGAATCCCCCTTATTTATCAATCCCTCTCCTCCATTCAGGCAGTAACATTCACTTTTAATGATCAAGTTTCAGTTTCAGCCTGTGCTTTCTCATTGAATACCATGTTTCACTCAGAAATTTGCCAGATTATCACAGCAAAATATGAAAAGAAATTCACAATGACCTTCCGTGCATAGCAACAAAAATACGTGTGTGTGCAGAGTTAATATCTCTGAACAAATACAGTATGTGGATATATATGGAATGGTAAATATTAATGCAATCTAAATGCTGCTTCCTTTCTAATTCTAATTAGTTCCTTGCTAATCTTTTTAATCACTGAATGATAAGAGTCCATTTAATAAGACAGGTTACATAACCCTCAACAACTCCATTCTCTAAAGTCATATCATTCAATCACGGCATTATAAAACACACTCTTTTATCAGGAGATAAGCAGCAAGCCTTTGAACATTCACTAAGCATGTAACCATCTAGACAATGCATGAAACATTGATGCTGATACTTTGCAAAGGCATGCAGATAACCAGTTCACTAAACTAACTAAAGAGAGAAATACTACAGAATGTGTTTACTTTGCATTGTAATCCTGCTTTAAAACAGAATCTTTTTTTTTTTTTCAGAACAGTAGCTTACTGGTCTTGTTTCATGTTTGGGTCATTCGCTCCGTGAAGCCAGTTGCCTGTGTAAATGCTTAGCAGGAACCGGTTGAGGAGTGACTATCACAGTCTTTTCATAGAAGCGCATGAAGCAGGGCCACACAAAAGAGTTGCAGGACATACAAGAGCAGATAATTATAGCCTGTAGCAGAAGCTCAGACACCCACCCGCGGCCGACTGCATGCGCTTCATCATTACAATCACTGCATTCACAAACACTGCCCCCTCTAATGTGGCATTAACATGCAATCTTGTTACTAACACACACTTTGTAGATCTGGCCGGGCGGCGCGGAGCCACGCAGATGAATGAGGATGGATCACAGATGTGAATCAAACTGAGGTTGCCATTACTACTACATACTAACATTTTTACTCGTCCTTGATTAAAGCAAAATATAAACACTTAATTCTTTATCAGAAGTCCTAGGACCATTTCAGTGGTGGATTTTGAATAAGTGATCAAAATATAATCACTTTTTCATGTTTATGGAAGTTTTTCATTACATATTTAATGTTTGCAATAAGGCACCAAGGCATATTAAAGGGATAGTTCACCCCAAAATTAAAATTATGTCATTATTTACTCACTCTCAAGTATTTCCAAACCTGTATGAATGCCTTTGTTCTGCTGAACACAAAGGAAGATATTCTGAAGAATGTGGGAAACAGAGCAGTTCTGGGGCACCATTGACTTACAAAGTATTTTTTTTTTCCTATTATAGAAGTCAATGGTGCCCCAAAACAGCCTGGTTACAAACTCTCTTCAAAATATCTTCCTTTGTGTTCGGCAGAACAAAGACATTCATACAGGTTTGGAAATACTTGAGAGTGAGTAAAAGATGACATTTCATTTTTGGGTGAACTATCCCTTTAACATTCTGGTTACTGTTTGTCCTAAATTATTACAAACATGTGATAAGCTAATGAAAGAAAATAAGAAAAACATGTTTTCCCTAATTCAATATGACTATAGAATATTAATAATAATTAGAATATTAATATTAATAAAAATATATTTTCATTATCATTATTATTATTAATTAATATTATAATTTATTATTTAAGTTACACATTTTTAAATAATTATATATTACTATCACAATACTAATATACTGCAAAAAAATATGATTTAATAATAATAAAACAATATTATATTATTTTCATTATTAGTAGTAGTAGTAGTAGTAATTATTAAAATTAAATAAATATATTACTATTGCGAAACAAATATACTGCAAAAAGTATTCAATTATAATAATAATAATAATGATTACTATTAAAATGATACAAATATAAACAAGAAAGATTTCTATTGAAATAATACTATTAAACTTTGAATTTTTTTTTCTTAAATTGTTTATTTTTTAAATATTAAAAATTAAATCAATCAATAAATAAATATATTGCTATTGCAATAACACTACTGTTAAATACAACCCGGTGCTGGGTAAATATTGGACAGAACGCATGCTGGGTTGTTTTTTTACTGAAATCTGCCCTTGAAGAAGCATGCGAGACCGGTTTTGTGCCTTCAAGACGGCTCTAGTAAAGGACAAATCATATTTAAGCTAAACCTAACTCTCAGCTGGTAATAAAGAATGCTCTGTAAGCATACTTATATGTAGTATGCAATATTTTATTCAGTGTAATATAATCTTTACATACTACATGTAAAATCTAACCTCAAAAGGGTAATTTAACCTTCAACATCAGCCATGGCCCTGATCGCCACCATTAACAATCACGAGAGCACACTGCCATACTACTCCTGTTATGATCCATTTAAGATTATCATTTTATGAATAATACATATTCTTCTTCAAGTGTGGGGGTTGAAACAATAAGACCTGCAGAATGAATCAAATTCATAAATGAAAAAAAAAAAAAAATCGAATCATTTGATTCAAAAGACTCAACTCACTGAAATGAATCAAAATCTCCACAGTTATACCAAATTAGATCCACCCTCTCTCCAAAACCACACCCCACTCAGAGGGGAAAGTCATGGCTGATTTTTTTTTTATTGCATGCTTTGATGCCTTAAGTGTGGACACTGCTGAAGAACTGTGAATTTCCCATTGGGATGAATAAAGTATCTATCTATCAAAAACAAATCAGCTAACCTGATATCAACAAAACCAAACTTGTGACAAAAACTTTTTTTTATAGCTGTTTTACAGCCTAAGACATAGGGTTTGTGTGTGTTTTTATATTTATATTTTAACACTCTTTTGCTGCTTTACAACATTGGTATCTCCTTAAAAACATCTATAGGTATCCTTCAGAAACTGGCATGGATGATAATTGACAAATAGCAGATCTCTCGATTTGAATACATCATACCAACACAAAAACAGTGTTAATTATTGTGTTCGAGGCCAATAACAACTTTAAAACCAAAGAGCTGATTAAAATGTTTGGCATATGAGCTGTCAGTCTCTGCCTTTTACTTCAGATTAATTTATCTTCTAATAAAACTCAAAACTGCAATGTGTTTTTTAAAAAAAAGCCATAAATGTGTATAGCTTATGGACAAATAAATAACCGTCACATTGCTATAAATGAAAAAATAATAACAATGAGACTCGCAAACTGTTATGAAGTCTGACAGAATCCCTTAATTGATTCAACAGACTTGGTTAACACGAAAAAAGGTGTGTGTTTATCCTGAAATATCTCCTACACAGAAATTACAACCAATTAATTTCTTTATAAAGCAAACGTGACACCTATAAATGCATCACACAGTCATTAAAGTAAGGTTAAATGACACTTACGACTCGCTTCTCGTCCTGAAGAGCTGAGGTGAACGCTAGTAATAGTTGTTTTGCTGACATATGCATATTTCAAACAGTACAGTACAGCACGCTATTGTTACTGTACCGCGTTAAAGAGTGTCCCTGCCAAGCCTTAAGATCCCACAGATGGCCCTTTAGCGTCGCATTTGAAGGCGCTGTGGTCATGTGATGCGTTATACCTGCTTCTGCTCGGCGCTCGCGCTCTCTCCACCATCGCTGCCGGTAACCGTCTGCACGAGCGCGCTCACACAAGATATATGCGCGCGTCTGGAAAGAGAGAGAGAGAGAGAGAGAGAGAGAGAGAGAAACTGCAAGCAAGGGGTAGAAGAAAAAGAGGGAAAAGCGACATGCAGCCCAAAGAAAAATGGAGAAGATGAAAGAAAGAAAAAAGAAAGCAAGAAAGAAAGAAAGAAGCAGGTAAAACTTGAGAAACGCAGGCAAAGAAAAGTAAAAATGATCATGCAGCTAATGGAATGAAATAAAGATGAATGAACTCCAAGAGAGAAAAGAAAAAAAAAATGAATATGCTGCTGAATGAAATAGATGAAAAAGTACGAAAAGATGAAATTGCAAAGTGGAGAGAATGCAATAAATCAACAAACAAACAAATAAGAGAAGAAAAAATGTACTTGTTTAAAATAAAGCTAAAGAAAACTAAAGATGAAGAAAATGCAAGAAAAGAAAGATGAAAATGCAAGACAGATTAAAAGGCAAAAAAGGTGCAGAAAACGCAGGAAAGATTAATAAAATGCTGGAACATGAAAAAGAAAATGCAAGAAAAGAAAGATGAGAAAATTGCAAGATGGAGAAACTGCAAGAGATGAAAACAAACAGAAAAATAAGTTGAAAAAAAGCAAAAAAGAAAAGGAAAAAATTAACATGCACCTAAAAGAAATGAATAAAGGCGAAGAAAAGGAAAAGAAAAGGAGAACCAGGAAAGATAAAAACCACTGAAAAATAAAAAGGGTTAGAGTTTAGATCTGACCTGCAAGTCTGTAAAAAAGAAAGAATATTATGAAAAATCAAAAAAAGCACATGGAACAAAGAAAAATACATAAAATTGCAAAAGAAAAGGTCAGAAAGAAAGAAAAATCTAGGATTGGCAGGATACAACAGATCTGTCTGGAGCAGACGTGGTCCCAGCCTTTACATTTACTTTATTTCTTTTGATATTTTACACAAACTGTTGCTTCATTGTTTTCTTCAGAAAATGCGTTTTGATCTTCACACGCTTTGGGATCAGAAAAACATCCCATTTTCTTTAGCGCTGTTGGACCGACTGATGGAAAAGACCGGCGCTCCTCCATTCAGATGCATTAAACCTTCATTCATGAGAAACTGACAAGATCCTCCTCTGAACAGAGCAAAAGAGATCAAACAAACATCACTGAAGTACCTCATTCTCACATGAATATCTGTGTCCTGTTACAGCTGGATGACGCACAAATAAATAAAGCTGACAGAGTCAAGCCAGTGTCAGATTGCAGTAATTGGAAAGTAAACAACTTTGTATTGTTCACTCCATGCTTAAATTAAGACATATTATACTTTGACATCCTTACAAAAACTGAAACTTGGAATTAGACCCAAATGACAAAAGAATAACACAATAAGAGGATGCAAACTTTAATACAGAAAAGAGGAGAATTGAGTTTATACATATAATACAGCAGTATTCTCCTCAAAATGAATGAAAAGCCCAGTGTTTTCTGTCTTGGCAACAGCTTTGAATAATCATTTGTTTTTGCGGGCTCCAGAAAACTGTTCAATGTCATGACGTATTACTGTTTTAACATATTATAACTGCAGCCCAAAATTAACGTAGATAAACGGTGTACTAATGTTTGGCAAGGGAATAACTCAAGAAGTTTCAGTATCATTTTTTCATTGCCTAATAATTATATAAATCAAATCTATGCCTAATAATAATTTTCTTTCACATCTGCATATTTACAAATTTCATAATGTAATTCTTGTCACAAAGCAACCCGAAAATATTCCTTTTAAAATATGATAACATTAATAGCATCTCTGCTACAATTATAAAGAGGGAGAAAGTCTAACAGATATTAAGGGAAGGGGAAAAAACAAACTATTAATTATCCAAATGCAGAATAAATTAAAAGAAATCCACAGCTGTAGCTCCTCTTCATGAGTTTGCTCTGCATCAGAAAAAACCTAATTTAATAATATGCTGTACGGTCACTATGAACTGACATATGGATTTCTATGAACTGTTGTTTATTTATACATTTGAAATATTTTATATTTTTTACTTATATATTACATAAATATATATTTTTATATATATTAAACATATAATATCAAATATATATATAAACAGTTCATATATATATTTTTAAATGAACGTAACATTTTATATATATATATATATATATATATATATATATATATATATATATATATATATATATATATATATATTTTTTTTTTTTTTTTAAGTTCATTTAAGGCACATTGCGGCTAATTGAAAACTGCTGTGTTGGGCGAAAAAAAGCAAAAAAAAAGATAAGTAAAAGTGGAAGACTGCGCTCTACACAGTTCTGACCAGATCCGGATTAAAACAAAAAAAAGTGTTGAAAGTCTTTTGATTTGCGAGAAACCTAAATCATGATTATGCAAAAATGGAGACGGAAGATTTTCTCTTGACCTGCGGAATGTTTGAGAACGAGTGACGCTGGAATTCCGTCAATGAAGGCACATTTCATTCTTCCTCTGAATGAAAGACTTCAGACATTCCCTTCAATGTGGCAGATGGCGCTAAAGATGCTTCAGACACCTCTGCAGACAAAAGTATACTTTAGAGACTTTATTAAATGATTCATGGCAGATTGTCAGTTATTAATATATAAGGATAAACCTTTAAAATAAAGGTTACTGTTTTATCAGGGTTTGCAAGCGCTTCAGAGATGGTTAGATTTATGTTGAGTATTTCCAATCTTACATGTTCCCATGCCTCCGTCTCGGGTGGAGCTCGGTGCTGGGCCGCCGTGGCCTGCTGTTTGCCATGGGGCCTCTCCGGATCTCTCTGTGCGTCCTTCTCCATTGTCTGTCACCTGTGGTCCACAGGGGGGAAGAAAACACACAATACACACTCTCTCAATGAGGGCTGAGGATGATGCACACTAGGCAGCCACAGGGACTGTGAAAAAAAGACACTGCTGCTTCTGCGTCACGCGCATAAATCACATGAAGACGACACAGATAGATGTTCCACTGTACCCCACTGACAGACACTCACACACACATCAGAGAAACTACTCTCAGTCACACAGACACTCACACACACATCAGAGAAACTACTCTCACTCACACACACATCAGAAAAACTACACTCATTCACACAGACACACACGTATGTATGTAAAATGCTGATTAATAGTGTTAATAGACAAATATAGCTTAGAAATTACAGGCCAAGGGAATATGTTCATCAAGGCTGCATTTATTTGGTACAGTAAAAACTGAACTATTGTGAAATATTATTTCAAACCAAATGACTCATAACCAAATTATTTCCAACTTCCAACTATATATATATATATATTTTTTTTTAATGTAATTTATTTGTGATGCAAAGCTGAATTTTCAGCATCATTACTCCAGTCTTCACTCTTCAGTGTCACATGATCCTCCAGAAATCATTCTAATATGCTGATTTGCTGCTCAAGAAACATTTCTGATTATTATCAATGCTGAAAACAGTTGTTCTGCTTAATATTTGTGTGGAAACCAGTACACTTTTTTTTTCAGGATTCTCTGAAGAAGAGAATGTTTAAAAAATATATATTTTGCAACATTATAAATGTCTTTAAATGTCTTATGATAAATTTAACACATCCTTGCGGAATAAAAAGTTTATTATTTTTATATTATTAAAATAAATATTATTAATATATATTTTTAAATAATCAAGGCATGTCTTCCAAGCAGTTTTCTGTATGAAGAATGAATAACAGTTAATCATATTAATTTTTATGCACCAATATAACAACACACAGTCAAAAACAGCTGTATTTACATACACCATCAGTCAAAAGTTTAGACACACTTGACTGAATCTTCTCATAAATGATCTTAAACATAATTTAAACCCATCAGCAAACAAAAGCTTTTACTCAAGACTGTTTTGACGCCGATGAGTCCAACATACATTGTATACTCTGACGGCACACAACAGCGCCCTGCATCTCTAAACACGCTCTCAGCTGACCCCGACAACGCAACAACAAAGACGAGTAGACAGGTCAATCCAGGACATAGATTAATGAGCCATGTGCGTCAATACATTGAGTACACACGCTGCCATTACAATGAGTGTCATCCAACTCCCAATATTAATTTACCAGCGCCGGTTTAAACCGGGTGGATTTCACAATAGAATATTTACTTACACAACAACTGTAGTACAATGAGGCTACAAAGGTGAGTCAAGCATTGCTACAGCAGCACCCAAAAAACCTTGCAGGTCCGACTCCACCTGCACTGTACTCTGACCTTCTCACTGCATGCCTCATATGCAGACACAATGTCAGATTATTAGTTCATCTTAATCAAATCTGTCAGAAACACGCCTCTATTTTACCTCAACATCAAAAGAAAGAAATGAACATTATATTCTTCTTCAAGAAAGTGCTGTCTATTTTAGGGCAATTAAACGGCTTTGCATTGTTACATTTTTTAAGCACATTTCCCCTGCAATTGTGGGGGAACATTAAAAAAAAAAGCTGTATACTTATCTACACTCAAAAATTAAATGTTCATGCCGCAAGATGCTGAAAAAAAAAACCGCTAAACAAAATTGCACTACTGAAACTCGTTTCATGATTCTGCTCTGTATTCTGAGAATCATGAGAATCAATTGTGAATTATAACCGAAAATAATAAGAATTACAAATCAAAAGTAAAATATTTGAACGCATTACAGCAAATCTGGGTGGAAAAATGTCATTCTCTCGAAAAAGGGTCATTTTGCAATGCAAAAACTAGTTAAAATATTCTTTATTTTATTAAAATATATAATGTTTTTCTTATAATAATTGTCAGAAAAATAATATATTTTCAATTCATTTTGCAACGCAAAATTGTTAAATGGAGTCTTTTTGTTCAAACAAAAACAAACTCAAAATATATAATAATAAATATAATAATAATAATAATAATATAGAATCGTCATGAAAATAAGTTTTCAATGCATATAGCAATTCAAATAAAAATATTGTAATAAAATGTAGTGCTGGGCAACAATTAATCGTATCAAAAAAAGTTTGTGTACATAATATGTGGGTGCACTTTGTATACACATACAGTATATATTTTGAAATTATTTACATGTTTATATTTATATAATTTATATTACATATAAATATTTAATATATAAACATATTTCTTAAATATACATGTTTGTGTGTGTGCACGTGTGTGTGTGTATTTATATATACAAAATAAATATACATAGTACACACAAACTTATCGCGATTAATCTTGCCCAGCACAAAAAAAAAAAATGTAAATAAATAATACAAACCACTATTAATTAGAGTTTTACTAGGTTGTACTCACAGTGCTGGGCGGTGGCTCAGGGGACTCCGTAATGGATATATAAACATATTTCTTAAATATACATGTTTGTGTGTGTGCACGTGTGTGTGTGTATTTATATATACAAAATAAATATACATAGTACACACAAACTTATCGCGATTAATCTTGCCCAGCACAAAAAAAAAAAATGTAAATAAATAATACAAACCACTATTAATTAGAGTTTTACTAGGTTGTACTCACAGTGCTGGGCGGTGGCTCAGGGGACTCCGTAATGGATCTCTGTTTTGTGAGATGATGCGTGCGTGGTAACTGCCCCAGGGGTTGATGGGAATACGACTGCGATCTCTTCACTGCAGAAGACACGGCCTGAGCGAAGCGCGAGGGCGAAGAGGGCGAGTACGGTTTGGGAGCGGCGAAGCTTCTCAGCTTCTCTAGACTCAGCGATGGCGTGGGGTTTGTGGGAAGGCTCTTCTGACGGGACACTACAGACAACGGTGGAAATTTGGGAGCTTCGGGTAGAGGTACATCCACCTCTGCAATTCGAGGTGCATCACTGCCTCTTGCGGTCTCCTCAACTTCCCATTGCACCGGTGGCGGTGGAGGAGGGAATTTGTCCAGTGCAGGAAACACATCTGACTGCGGGCTGCTTGCAGTTTCTTTGGGCCGGGTTGCAGGACTGCTACAACAACTACTGCTGCTGCTATTACTGCCCACACTCGCTCGGCGAACGGCCGCAGAGGCAACGTAATCCCCGGCCATTCGTTTGTGCTGCGGCAGGCGGAAAGAAGCTGGTTTGGGTCTTGTTGCCGGTGGAACTTTCTTGCATTCAGTTCCTTCTACAGGGGATGAAATGGCAGCTAGAGGTGAAGTACAAGGACTAGTTTGAGCAAAGACATTTTGATGGCCGTTAACAGCAACTGTACCATTGGAGACTGACTTTGTTTCGGGTTTGTATTCTTCATTGGGCTCCAAAGTTAACTCTACTTCAAAGAAACGCAGCTTTTCGAGAGACTTCTGAGGCACGATGGTGTAGGTGGTCATGCCCACTTTGGGAATGTATTCACGGGTGAGCTCATTGAATGGTTTGGGTTTGGGTTCGGCATCTACAATATGCTTTACAGTATTTGCTTTAGAGGTTGGTGTGGATGTCAGAGTCAGATCCTTGGTTGGTTGGATCACAGGCGAAGGTGGCTCAGGAACACGCAGCTCTTCTGTGGAAGTAGCCATGTCTCTTTTTAGTCCGGTTGAGGACTCAGATGGAGCTGTGGAGGGTTCAGTGCATGAGCTCGATGACTCATTAGAGGTTTTCTTGGGTTCCATCTGCATTTGCATTTCAGTGTGAGTGAAACTGACTGAACTGGGGACAGTTTTTGGTGCTTGGTCTTCGAGGCTGGACTCTGTGCCCTGTGCTTGCAAGTCCATATGCGATGTCTGTATGCCACATTCGGAGGTTTGAAGCTTGTTGAACAAAGATACAGGCTTTTCT
This sequence comes from Barbus barbus, assembly GCF_936440315.1. NCBI lineage: Eukaryota > Metazoa > Chordata > Actinopteri > Cypriniformes > Cyprinidae > Barbus > Barbus barbus. The sequence goes on along the minus strand of NC_136739.1, from coordinate 30,210,461 downwards.
GTGGCGCTCACAGAAACCTCCTCCAGAACAGGGCCACTTTCTGAAGTCTGAATCGCCTCTTCTGTCTTTTCCGTCGGGGGCTCTAGAGAAAGCGAAAACAAAGTCATACACCGAAGCCTTTTATTCTGTCACTGGAGTTTTACTGTAAAATAACCCGTTGCACATCAAACAACGCTTTCTTATGGTGTCATATCTGACTTTTTATAGAGATCATATCATGAAGAATCACATTTTCCTGTTTGATCTTCAGAGATTAAAGAGTTTGTTGTACTACTGTAAGTTTCAGAACTCAACCAGAGCATTTATTAAAACTAAGCTGCAAAATTGACTCATAGGTATAAATAACAATTGCATAAAGTACACTAAAGTGTAACACCAGAGGTGCTGAAAGATCTCACACATGGGTTGAAGCTCACCTATCTCTTCTGAAGGGATATGAGAGCTTGCGGCTTGGTCCGATTGAATCTTGCCATTCACTGTGGCTTCTGCAACTCTGTTAAGGGTAAAAACCATGCAAAGGTTAAAGACAACATAGAAAAATACATTTAATAAAAAAAAAAAAAAAAAATGTACATACATTTATAAAGAAGGAACCTAAATCTCCTAAACCTCAGGCATTTCTAGATTGCTTTGGCTGGTTGCTAGGCTGTTTTTGCTGGTTTATAGGTGTTGCTGTGGAGTTAAAGACCCCGATATACTTCAAACGAAGTTTGTTTTCGTTCTTCGTTTGAGGGCAAAAAGAAGTTCGAAAAGGCTGAGCGACAGTATACTGTTTTCAAACATTCCAACACCCCCGCGCTGCTTGAGACGGGGTGTAGATTAATGTAAACATATGTCGCAACACTCGCGCGAATGCCCTAAACACAATGACGCAATGATGCTGTATCTAGGTCTTTTATTAAACTGGATAAATTATAACACGTTTTTATATTTTGTGGTGTCATGATTTGATAAAAATAAAGGTTTATTATTGTATGTTCTTTTGGTATTTTATTTATTGTTTACCTTTTAAATTCGCTTATTGAAACAACAACTGCAGCAGTATGGTGTAACATTTATTTGAAACATGTATTTGGTACTTGCTACCTTACATCTTTACTCTTTCGTTTCATTCTTTTCATGGCTTTGGAAAACTTGTATCTGATGTTTCTCTACGTCGCTTTTTGCATAACTCGTCGTCGACGAGTTATGCAAAAAGTCTTCGACGTCAAGCTTCGTTGCAATTTCTTTCTAGGAATGAAATGCTTTCTCTGAATCTTTAAAGTCTCTCTGCGAGTGATTGTACAGGTGCGGCTATATTTGTGGCAGCTCAGCTATTCAACACAGTGCTAGTGTAAAGCATAGGAGGCTATGTTGCGTAATCGCCATGGACCAATGGTAGCTCAAAAGTGTTTAGGAGCCAAAATGAACTCCCCCAGAAAGTTCGCTTTGGTGAGCGGTTTCGAACTGCCAAATCGAACTCAAAACGAACTTCGTTTCGGCCTGATTTTGTTCAAAATGACGTCATATCAGTTCGTTCTTCGATTTCGTTGAAGTATATCGGGGCCTTAAAGGTGCAATAGGTGATTGTCTTCAGAAACATTTTTTGTTATGCTGGTTTAAAGTCTCTTCACATGCCGATAGCAATCATTAAGTTAAGTGGTCTAAATGTATTTATCTGTATTTATACAGTCATGGCCAAAAATATCGACACCCTTGGTAAATATGATCAAAGAAGGCTGTGAAATTAATTAATCTGCAATGTTAATCCTTTTCGATCTTTTAGTGACCCATTTTTGTGTTGTTTTTAAGGTTGGATTATTGTACGGTTGGATGATCCAAACAAGGCCCGTTATAAGATCAGTCACTTATTGATTTTTATCTGTTGGTATTTGATAGAATCCATGATGCCATGTGTCTAAACAAGATGTCCAGGGCCTCCAGCAGAAATACAGGCACACAACATACAAAATACAGCAGTATATTTAATTGTACACATGGGGTACTTTTTATCCCCGTGTTCACCAAACCCATCTTGAGTGTTTGCTGCTAAAAAGCAAATTTTTTTAGTTTCATCTGACCATAGAAGTCAGTCTCATTTGAAGTTCCAGTCGTGTCTGATAACTGAATATGCTGGAGATTGTTTTTGGAAGAGCTTGGAGAATTTTTCTTGAAACCCTCCCAAACAACATGTGGTGATGAAGATGCTGTTTGACAAATTATTTTTTTTAAGGTTTTCTGACAACGAGACTCAACTATTTTATGCAATTCTCCAGCTGTGGTCCTTGGAGAATCTTTAGCCACTCAAACTCTCCTTCTCACCGTGCATTAGGACGATATAGACACACGTCCTCTTCCAGGCAGATTCGTAACATTTTCTGTTGATTGGAAATTCTTAATTATTGCCCTGATGGTGGAAATGGGAATTTTCACTGCTGTAGCTCTTTTCTTAAAGCCACTTCACTAATTTGTGAAGCTCAATTATGTTTTGCTGCACATCAGAAATATATTCTTTGGTTTTTCTCATTGTGATGGATGATTAAGGGAATTTGGGCTTTGTTTTCTCGCCTATTTATATTTCTATGAAACAGGAAGCCATGGTTGGATAATTTCATGTTCATAATCACCCTGGAGTGCTCGAAATTGTGAATATGAATGGGAATATACTTCAGTGATATTTTACTCATAAGAATTTCTAGGGGTGCCAATAATTGTGTCCAACGTGTATTTGAGAAAAACATTTATTTCATAATGATATTTCCCTCCATTTTAAATTCTTATTATCCAATGAAAGGTTAGATTTTTGTGAATTTTTTTAATAAAAAGATCAAAAGGATTAACAATGCAGATTAATTTTCACAGCCTTCTTTGATCAAATTTACCAAGGGTGCCGATATTTTTGGCCATGACTGTATATTCTGTGGAAGGCGTAGTCAAGTCACCTTTATTTATATAGCGTTTTTAACAATACAGATTGTGTCAAAGCAACTTTCCAATATCAAAATAGGAAAATAGTGTGTCAATAATGTAAAATGACAAGATTAAACACTCAATTTTCAGTTAAGGACCAAGAAATGTTCGGCCAAACAAAATGCTTGCTCCGAGTGTTTTGATTGACTTTCCTACCTGCCTGTCAACATAGTATGTAATAGCATACCTCTGCGCACTCTGTTCGCGCAGACAGGATACGTCATCAGCGCGTTCACGTACGCTGTGCAGACAGAGCGAGAATGGCAGGCAAACATTAACAACCTGATCTTCCTTTCTGGTATTGTTGTACTTTTACTAACTGTGCTACAAAACTTTCTCACCGGTTAATGACATATGATGTATTGTAGTAATGTTGTCTCTGGCCGTCTGGTCTGTGTGCTTATATAACGTTCAGGAGGCGTGGCTTTGGACAGCGATTGCAGGGAGGGTGGGATGTTTGCTTTCAGTGCTATCAGGCTAAAGTTAGCATTTTCCAAGATCTCCTACTGCACCTTTAAGAATGGTTGCAATGTGTTAATATTTAGAATTACTTTTTATTTTTATATTTTCATTTAAGTAAGTTTTGATCAATTTATGTTCGTTTGTCTTTTTTTTCTATTTAGTTTTATTTCAATTTTTAGTCATTTTAGTACAGTACTTCAATCTTATACTTATTTTATTTCAGTTACTTGGCAAGACAAAATTTCTAATATTATAATATTTTTAATTTTTTTTTGTAACACTTTAGGATAAGGTCCCATAAATTAATGGTGGTGGTTAAACTAAGACTAACGAACAATGAACAATACATTTGTTACATATTTCTTTGTCTTTGTTGATGTTAGTTAATGAAAATAAATTTGTTCCTTCTTAGCTCAAGCCGGTTAAATAATATGAACAAACAGAACTTTTGATTTTATTAATGAATTGAATTAAATAGATGAAATTAACGAAATTAACAATCTAAGATTAATAAATGCTTCATAAGTATTTGTCATTGTTAACTAATGCAGTTAACTAATGTAAAAAAATGGAACCTTATTGCAAAGTGTAACCGTTTCATCATATATTTATATTTTAATTCTGTATCATATTTATTACAATTACCAAAAATCATATTGAATCATTTGAACATTTATTAACAATAACAACAGGCACAGTAAGGTTTTCTGATGGGTTTCTAAGCTTTGCTAGAGTGTTCTGGCTTGTTTTTAGGCGTTGATAGGGTTCTTCAGGCTGGTTCGGTAGGGTAGTTTAGAAACACTTTACTTAAAGCCTTTATGTATAACGCATTATAAAAGTAGTTTTAATGCATTAATTATGCCTTGTAATGCACCTTATAATGCATTGTACAATCTCATTAATAATTGTAACCACAGTTAATACATTATAACACTTAATTCATTGGTACACTATGCATTTTAAATTTGGATATAATTATTTACAACAAGATATAATGTATTACAACGCATATTATGAATAATTATAATGCTTTTTACCCTTTAATAACCCTTTATAATGCATCATACAAAGGCTTTGCGTTAAGTGTTACTGGTTTGTATAAAATTAACACTACTGCACAGTACGTACTCTGCATCTGTGGACAGGTCACAAGATGGATTGTCTCTGGCTATCCCGCTTTCCAGAATCTCTGAATCCTGAGACGGAGTTGCCGTCCCAGCCCGGCCCGAGTCCAGAGAGATGTCGGCGGACAGGTTGAGGCTGCTGTCGTCATCCTCCTCCACAGCGACCACCTGACCTTCTGCGCTCACATTCATCTCCTCCTGTTCCCTGATCTCCTCCAGAGGAGACGCCAACGCTGCTTCTGCAGTGTAAAATCACGACAAATGCACAGTCAGATGCTTAAATATTACAAAGTGCAGCCCAATCCTTTGAGCTCTTCACTGTATCCCTCAGCAACAATAACTCAGGGGTTTCCACATCAAACTGAAGTGATGCCCATTCTCAGCTGATAGAGGGAGAGATCTGGCATATGCAGCATTAATATTGATTCTCTGCTCCTCAGACTGAGCGAGCGCCGTTAATTAAGACGTCTCGCTTCTCTCGCCTGATTCAGCTCTTCAATCACCCTCTCTGGAGAGCAGCGAGATGAAGAAACATCCAGAGAGCTGTCTCTGTGATCTCTCTCAGACATTTAGATTCAAAGCCCTTCTGCAGCCGCTCTTTCCATCTCTGCTCCACTCTGAGCTCGTATTTGTGTGTTTTGGGGCTCTATTTATTTATTTGCTTTCTCAGTTTCTCTCAGTGAAGTTATTAGACCTTATCTGCCAATCAGTGTTGACATGACCCTGCACTGAAAAAAGCCTTGTGACACAATGCAACTCAGCAAAAGTATTCATAAAACACACTTGGGAGGCCATCTTTGTATAGTTATGAACAAAAAGAAAAGTCTGCCTGCAGATTTCGGCTCCTGATTAGAGAGCACTTACATTCCTCATCTCACTTTTTACTTCACATAAAACCCACGTCTTAAGAAAACAATGTATTTTTATGAGTGCTTTCAGAGATAAAGCATATAAAAGTTACAGAGAGATGTTTTTTTCTTAATGCATTTACTCCACAGATGTGCAATGCAGGTGAGCAGTATAAAACAAAGTATGCAATGCTTCATTGATTACAACAGGACCGGTTTTGTTGCATCGTTCACTTCCAGCACAGACATGGTTTAAAGTGAAATTTGATTAAAAGATTCCTTTTTTAGAATTTCATGCCTCAGATGAAGAGCATGATCAGGTCAACAATATGAAAACAGCAGAGATGAGATGAGAAAAAGATGAAGAGAATTAGGGCGATGTACCAGGTCATTATAATATTTTAAAATTGCAACAAAAAGAATAAAACTGATCCAAAGAGATTTGATTTATATAACAAATGAGAAAAGTTTACATGCTGTAAAAGCAAACAAAGTTAGTTACATACTGTATTTATCTGTAAAAAAGGTAAAGAGCAGAAAAGCTACAAACAAATGGATGGATTGATGCACGGGTGGGTGGATAGAATAATTGGTAAATAGATTGATTAATAGAATGATAAATCAATGGAATAATCAATAGAACAATAGATGGATGGATGATGGATGGATGGATGACAGAAAGTATGATTGAAGAACAGAACAGAGATAGAGCAATAGATAGAAGGATAGAACGATAGATAGATGATAAATAGAGAGAACGATAGATGGATAGATAGATGAATAGAATGATAGAAGGATCGATAGATAGAACGATAGATCGATAATGATCAAACTGACTAATTATGCAGCATGAGTGTGTTACCTTGGCAACAGAGTCTTCAGTACAACAGTAATTAAAGTGAAAATAGACATCTCATTAAAACTTCAACTCTAAACTGTGATATCATACTGTAAGATGTGGCTAAGCGCATTCAGAGTCAAATGCACAGGCAACAGAAACGAAATGAAAGCAATAAATAACTTTTTCCACAAAATAAATGTTTTAGTGAATTTTCTGAGCTTGTAGTTCAGACTAATTGTGATGAGAGAGAAAGACAGGCAGTATAAACAATATGAGACAATCAATAGACTTTAAAAACTGCATGCAATAAAAAAAAAAAAAACACTGTGCAACCAATGATTCCCAAACAAATGACTCCGAGTCGATTCCTTTCAATGAACAGGTCAAAACGACTCTGTGTCAAACTCATAAGCAGCCTACTTTAAGCAGCTGTAATCATTCAGTGAAATTTCAATATTCATCCAGGAAAATGTCAGGTTGAACGTTTGCTCTGATGAAATGTCAGAGCTGTGTTTACACCCAAACACACACCGCAGCTGCAGCTAACTGTGTAACTGTGTGCCCGTACGTGTGTATGAGTGTGAGAACGAGTCGAGCTGATGCAGCTGCAAACATTTAACTCATCCAGTAAATTCTCACCAGCACAGCCTCCACCCAACGGCTCACATCCAGCACATCGTGAGCAGCCTACATAGACAGCTGCCTTCTGAGATGCCAACACAACTTGGATCTTACTGTAGAATCTTATGCTTTATTAACATCATATTCTTTATTTATTTATTTTATTTGTTTTATGTTACAGACCCCCACATATGATCTTCCTCATGCGACGGACCCCCATGATATACTGTTTAAAGCAAGCATTTAGTTCCTTGCATAAAGACCCATTTTTTTATACAGTGAAAAATTTATATTATAAATATATGTCTAAAATATAAACAGGAAATTTAGGTTTCTATTAAGCTACATTACTTTTCTATTATTTTTTGTACTTCTGCACTGTTAGATGTTTATGTGTTTATTTACTCACTTATTTTTTTGAATCTATCAAATTTTCTTGTATTTTAACCTAATTGTTTCTACATTACTGCATTATTCTTCTAGTTGTTTTCCTATATAGTCCTGTACATTAGATATGTATGTATTTATTTGCTTGTTTACTTATCTGAATCTAGTTTATTTTAATCTACATTATTACAATATTGTTCTATTTTTCTATATAGTACTGTAAGATGTATTTATTTACCTATTTGAATCTAGTTATTTTAATCTAATTTTATATATATATATATATATAAATATATATTATAGATATATATATATATTGTTTTTATTAATTATTTATCTTTACACACCAGACCCCAGTTTGAAAACCCTTGCTTTAAAATAAATATAGAAAGCATACACAAAAATTGGGAATTTTTTTTTTACAACAGGCAGGTATCTAACACAGAAGGTATCTAATAAGGCAGCATAATCACATCACTTGCCTGATAGTAAAAAAAAAATCAAATCAGAGAAAGCAGTGATGTGTCTATTGAACCACTAGGTGGAGACAAACCTTGAGAAAGTCAATTGCAACACACAGTGGCCCCTTAGCACTGTCCCCAAATGCCCACCTACACCTCTGTCCCGTTCAAAGTACAGTCGCTGTGCTCATTCAAGCCCTCTAAATCCTCTAAATAATGAAATAACTTCAAATAATACTCTTAACTCTAAATAATATTTTTTCTTTTGTTACTTCTACACCTACTGCCAACAGATTACTGAGCACGAAACATGATGAAATAGCAGAGATATGAAATTCTCATAGCTCTTAGCTCATATAAACAGAGTTTAACCTGCATTAAATATATATATATATATATATATATATATATATATATATATATATATTTATAACCTAATATAAGAGGATGAAGTCGATACTGCATTGTTATTACAATTAAGCCAGTTGTAATTAGTTTCTAAAAGGTGTTTTGGCTACTTATGTTTTCTTTTCTATAGTCTGTTTTATATAAATTGAACTAAACGAATATCATATATCATAATGCATACCATATATCCAATGCATTCTAACATATGACATAAAACACTCCTGAGCAACTGATTAATTTATTTTACATTAATGTAAGTGATAGTGCATTTAAGCTACCATCATTTTGACCCAAGTAAACCCTTGATAGTGAACACAAGCATGTTCTTTGGAAGTTTCTGTTGTCTTCAGACTGACCTGTCATGCCTCTGTCCTGTGTGCTTTCATCAGGAGGGGCTGCGCTGCTCGAGGTGGGGGGCGGGGGGGCCTTCCGCTTGGTGGACTTCTTGAAGGACGACTCTGTCGAGGACCCCCGGCTCAAAGGGGCCATATTCTGTGGAAAGCAGAAATAAATATGACACATAATTTGGCTGTGGGAAACGTAACCACATTCCCTAATGACAAGGTGATGAAATGACTCAACCCAACGCCGAGTTTATGTAGAAACAAAACAAATACTGTGAAAGCAAGGTTTAACCGCTCATTGTATTCGCAGAGTGCCGTTTATGTGTAAATTCAGACGTGAGCTTTGAACTCAGGTCATGAAATAACAGGTTACAAAGTCTTGTTTGTTTTGTGTTTTCTTTAAAAGACTTCCACGACAATGAAGGCTCACTTACAGTGGCTCCAAGAGTGTTTGGAAACTTAAACCACACTTAAAAATGTCTGAATGTCACTGCATTTGTTTTATTTCCTAGTTGCAAAATAAAATATAAAATAAAATTTTCATAAGCAAAATATAGTTTGTCTTGTTTTTTCTTTAAAAGACTTCCACGACAACGAAGGCTCACTTACAGTGGCTCCAAGAGTGTTTGGAAACCTAAACCCACACTTAATTTCACTGCATTTGTTTTATTTGCTAAAGTTTGCATTACATAAAATAAAATGTCTGAATGTCAATGCACTTATTTTATTTTTTATAGATTGTTTTATAGAAAAATAAAATAAATTAAAATAAAGCAAAAATTATAACAAAATATTCAATTTTTTATAACAAAAAATATACAGTCAGTTTTTTTTTTAAACAATTCAAGATAATGAAGGCTCACTTACAGTGGCACCCAGGAGTGTCTGGAAACCTAAACCACACCTACAAAAATGTCTGAATGAAATGCCTGCATCACTTTGAAAAGAACCAACTTCATACATCTACTAAAATTCACCAAACACCAGCTGATTAAAGGTCATGAAGCTAAACGTTGAAGAAAAGTGACGTTAGTGAACAAGGCATGTTTTTATCATTTAAATCTACCAAACAACTTTTTTTATTAAATCTTTTGTTAGAAGTATTGTGCTGTCTTTCTTGCTTTTACTTGCTTTGATATTTTGTATATAATACAAATGACCTTCAGACATTTTTAGTGCAGTTTAAGTGTCCAATGTTTCCACAGATTGTTTTTATAGAAACTATAATCTAAAGCAAAATTTGTCAAACTATAGTTTGTTTTATAGAAACTAATAACCTAATATAATATAAAGCAATTGATAAATTTATATGATGTAATTAATCAGCTTCATGTGTATTGTATGTAAGCATCAATCATTTTGACCCAGGAAACTGCTGGAGAATAGTGCAGTATCCTTCCTTGTTTTATGCAAATCTATATTCTTTGCTTTCTTAAAATCCAAAAACGTATTTACATGAAAGAAATCCCAGATTTTTACTGTGCTCTCAGACTTTTGGACTAATGCATGACAATTCCAGAACAGCGCTACATACCTGGTTGCCATCGGGATGCGCGGCGGTTTGATGACCCAGGTCGGTAGGCATGCTCTGTGACATCATACTCGGCGGCAACGGGGCTCGTCTTTTCTTTGGCATGTCGGAGGGCATGGTGTTGGAATCGTAGGTAATGGGCGAATGCGTGCTGAAGGAATTCATGCTGACCGGCCTCTGCTTCCTGTGCACTGGAGATGCCGGTGCGCTCACGGTCATAGACTTTAATGACAGACAGCCAATCACAAGTCAGCACACTCCCAACCAGTGCCATCGGCAAGCCAATCACGAATAAGTACAGTCTTTAACCATTTGCATAGAGCAAATATGACCAGGGAATGTTTACAAAGAAGTGAAAACACACAAGCCTTTAACCTTATCTTAACATTACTAGAAACTCTCCAAGCATGTTATCGTTCTTTGTTATAGACATATAGGATTTCATTACTCACCTGTTCGGATTGCTTCTTACTTCCTTTCCGAAATAAGCTGAATCGCCTCTTTTCTTTCTCCTTCTGGATTTTCTCCTTCCCATGATGAAATATTTCTGCGATTCAATGCAGTTTAGGTAGAAATCCTTAACTTCTTATTTAAAAGAAGTTAATGCAAGCATGCACAATATTTAAATAAATAGGAATAATTCCTTTTTAGGCAAAACATTTTTTGTAAATAAATACATTATTTGAATAAATGTCATTATTATTATTATTATTAATAATAATAATAATATTATGATGTTTAATTTATATAGTGCCTTTTCTGTGCTCAAGGATGCTTCAAAATAAAGAACAACAACATGACAAGCATACAGTCAATCATATGGATAATGGACATTTGCCCAGTCTAGAATAAAAGCCAATGCATTTGCATGTATGTGTTATTTCAAATTGTGCAACAAAATATGATTTTTTTTCTTATAAAATGGAAAATGTGATATATTTAACATCACTTACCTGAGTGAGTTGGAGATGGAGGCAGACTTACAGGGCTAATAACTGCAAGAAAAATCACAAACCCAAGAGTACAGTATAGCAAAAATGTTTTGCAGAGTATCTCAATGTGACCTTATGAAAACCGGTCCTGCATGATTTCATACGAGTCATTTTAATGCACTTAGCTTAAACACACAGTGGGTTCTGACCTTTGGTGTCTCTCGCATACACTTCCCTCAGGCCAAAATCATTGAGGGAGCCGCTCAGGTCCAAAGTGTCTTCTGAGTGGACGTTTCGTAACAAAACCATGGTCTGCGGGTCGAATTCACATTTCTCGCAGATCGCCGGAAGCAGTTCTCGTAGAGGAACCCGAGGACTCACCCTGAGAATGGTTTTCTGGGTTTTCTTGTAGTTGATTACTAATCGTACGGTTGCCTGAAAGAGAAGGAAAGTAAAGAATACGGCAGGATTTTGTGCGCTTCTGTTTCAAATACTCGTGAGACGACCATATAGGGATCACTGATTAATATATAATATAAGTATAATATAATAAAATATAATATCATATAAAATAAAATAAACATGAAAAAATGTTGCCTTGGCAAATAAGTTGAAGTTGAAGCAAAAAATTTAAAACTGGAAATAAATAAAAACTATTACTGCACAAATAAAAATTAATTCACCTAAATAACTGCCAAACCTAATTTAATGCCGAAAAAAGGTTGCATTTAATTATTTAATACTAAAACCATATTAATAAATATTTAAAATATATATATTAATATTATAAAATATTTATGACAATTTCTCAATTTTAATACTATTATCTACTGTCTGTGCATTCTGTGCATTTTTATACTTGTTAGAATATCATGTTGTTAACTTTGTAATATGCTTATGCCAAACCGTTGGTCAAATCTCCAGTGCACTACACATGAGAAGCAGTATTTGTATAATGCCATTTCAGTAGGATGCTGCCCTATGTAGGCAGTAGATGGCAGGACGGGTTTGAAACAGAGCTGTTGTGTGCAGTTACAGTGGCATGCGAAAGTTTGGGAACCCCTTGCAGAATCTGTGAAAATGTGGATAATTTTACCAAAATAAGAAAGATCATACAAAATGCATGTTATTTTTTATTTAGTACTGTCCTGAGTAAGATATTTTCCATAAAAGATGTTTACATATAGTCCAGAAGACAAAAAAATAGCTAAAATTATTAAAATAACCACATTCAAAAGTTTGGGAACCCTTGGTTCTTAATACTGTGTGTGGTTACCTGGATGATCTACGACTATTTTTTTTGTTTTGTGATGGTTGTTCATGAGTCCCTTGTTTGTTCTGAACAGTTCAACTGAGCACTGTTCTTCAGAAAAATCCTCCAGGTCCTGCAGAATCTTCAGTTTTCCAGCATCTTTTGCATATTTGAACCCTTTCCAGCAGTAACTGTATGATTTTGAGATCCACCTTTTCACACTGAGGATGATTGAGGGACTCAAACACAACAATTAAAAAAGGTTCAAACATTCACTGATGCTCCTGAAGGAAACACGATGCATTAAGAGCCGGGGGGTGAAAACTTTTGAACAGGATGAAGATGTCCAAATTTTTCTTATTTTGTTGAAATATCATATTTTTCCATTTAGTACTGCCCTTCTGACGCGACAGAAGATACTTGCATGTTTCCTGGAAAACAAATGAAGTACAATTTACCTTGATCTTCAAATTCAAAAAGTTTTCACCCCCGGCTCTTAATGCATCGTGTTTCCTTCAGGAACATCAGTGAATGTTTGAACCTTTTTTAATTGTTGTGTTTGAGTCCCTCAATCATCCTCAGCTTGAAAAGGTGGATCTCAAAATCATACAGTTACTGCTGGAAAGGGTTCAAATATGCAAAAGATGCTGGAAAACTGAAGATTCTGCAGGACCTGGAGGATTTTTCTGAAGAACAGTGCTCAGTTTAACTGTTCAGAACAAACAAGGGACTCATGAACAACCATCACAAAACAAAAAAACAGTCGTAGATCATCCAGGTAACCACACACAGTATTAAGAACCAAGGGTTCCCAAACTTTTGAATGTGGTTATTTTAATAATTTCAGCTATTTTTTTGTCTTGTGGACTATATGTAAACATATTTTATGGAAAATATCTTACTCAGGACAGTACTAAATAAAAAATAACATGCATTTTGTATGATCTCTCTTATTTTGGTCAAATTATCCACATTTTCACAGATTCTGCAAGGGGTTCCCAAACTTTCGATCCCCACTGTATGCTTTTTATTTGGTGTAATGTGATATTGTTTGTTATTCGTTATGATGTGGATTGTTAGCATGGTACAGCCATGCTCCGGTGCTTTGAGTCATCTAGATATACTTCAGGCTCATCTCACAGGGTGTGGAACAGGAGATCTGCTTTTACTCATGACTAAATGAACAAACATGAACATGAAAATGACAACACTAAGATTTACAGAAACTTTTCAGGTTGACATCAGCATCCAAATGGATCATATTTACATTCTAAATACACATTTTTAGTTCAGAATACCTCACTAATAAAATATTTTTACTAATGCTAAAGTATATGTTCATAAGCTTGTTTTTTCTGTAAATTTATATTAATATTAATATTAATTTATTTAAATAATTATGATAATAAAATAGTTTTACAATTGCTGAAGTACATAGTATGTGTACTAGGGCTGCACGATAAAATCGCGGTAACACTTTATTTTAAGGTGTCATAATACAGAGTAATTACCTAATTAAGTGCTTAGTAGTAGCCGTTGTACTTACATTAATAAAAGGTACTTAGTATGTAACTAAGTTATGGAACATCCTGTAATTACAGTTTGTAAGCTATGCAATATTGCTTTCATAATCACAGATGAATCGCCTTCCCTGAATCGCTTGTAGAACATAATACTTTTATTTTCTGTAAATATTTATTAATTTCTTTAAATGATAACAACAACAATAATAGTACTGTGCACAATATATATTTTATTTTCTGTAAATATTTTTTATATTTATTCATTTCTTTACATAATAATAATAATAATAAATAAAAATAATAAATACTATTATTATTACTAGTGCTGATGTATATAGTATGTGTACTATGCAAGATATTTCTATTTTCAGTAAAAAAAAAAAATTTTTTCTTAATATTTTTAAATGTTGCTGAAGTACATACCTCAGGCATCTGTGGTCCTGTCTTTTTGTTTTTGTCCTCCATGCCTTTCGGTTTCAGCAGGATCTTCTCAGCCTCTAGCGCTCCAATAAGGGCATGGGGTTTGAACTTCACATGGTTTCTGTTGGTGGTGATGAGCTCTATGGTGTGGCCAGACGGGTTCAGGTGGTACTTCGCACAAAGCATGACCAGCAGGTCCATCATGGGCTTGCTGAAACACACGAAAAAGCAGTAGTGAATATCAGTTGCTATCAATCGCTTTGCTACCATCTCATTTTGTGTGTCAGAAGAAAAAAATAAAAAATAAAAAAAGAGAAAATGACGACAAAAATGCCATTTTCGGGTGAACATTTCCATTAGGAAACAAGTATCTCATCTGTGAAAGATCTTTTCCATTATATTTTGTTGAGTCAACGCCCCAGGAAACATGTGACACTGCTGTGGGGAGTTTGCAAATATCAAAGTTAAGGACACAAGCTTTGCTATCTGTGAAGCATTTAGGATTTGCATAAATGATATTTTGCTGCAGGGGTTTCCAATGCATGTCAAAGGTTTTTCACTTGATTGTTGTTGACAACATGATACAGAATGAAAATAAAAAGAAAATTCAAAAGAATCTGTGCACGCCTTTCTTCCCTATAACAAAATTGATTTAGTTTTCCATGGAAAAGCAGACTGGTTTGCTGTAAATACTGCGTAAATAAATGACAATTTTCAGTTTTGCATGAACTATTCCCTTCATGTTGCATTAAGTTTGAACCACAAAGCATGAAAGAACAATGAGAATCACATCCAATGTGGTTTCTTATCCATTGACTCCCACAGGCTTCAGAGAAAACCACGTCCTATACGCTTGACCCATTGCATACTGAAAGTGTGGAAAATCCTTTCAAGACAGATTATGACACAAAGCTTTCCAGCTGCTTTTGGAATTCCTGGATCTGCGAAGCCTTTGGAAACACAGAGCCAATCATTTAATCCTGATTAGCGGGAGGCCAGTGAGTTTGGGTGGCACAAATTTAGAAAAGCAGGTGAAGAATTTGATTATTAATTCTTCTATATTGAATTTGGTTTCAGTTTTAGCATGAAGGGGGCAATACGTTGAACTCAGGAAAATCAGGTTTCATTTACAGGTGTTCAAGACCAAAGAACAGAATAAAATGATGATTAAATGGCGATGACAGATTGCTTGAAATCTGAGATCAGGTTTGTGCCAGGAAAAAGAAAATTTACTCTAGCAACCCAATGTCAAAGCACAACCATGCTGTCCAATTTATGAAAGAAAAAAATATTTTATGATCAGATAAAATAAATTATTTTATTCTATTTATTTTTATAAACTATTACTGCTATTAAAAATATAAATGTATTATTATTATGTATTAGTAGTAGCAATATATTTAATATTGTATTAAAATAGAAATTGATCAATTTAATAATATAATAATATGAATAATAATAATAATATGAATAATAAATTATTTACTAGCACTAGTACTACTACTACTAATAACAATATAGTAGTAGTAGAAGTAATAATAATAATCATATAAATGTAGAAATGTATTATTATTATTATTATTATTATGTAACCATTAAAACATAAATTGATACATTTAATAATATAAGAATAATAATTATTTAGTTAATTATTAAACGGTTCTCGGTACCAAAGCAAAACACAAAAACATGCTAATTAAAAAACACACTATTTTTATTAATAAAGTCAAACAAAAAATGTACAAAAATCAATGCCATTCTTTATACTTATTTAAAATTGTGTTTCAAGTAATAAAGTATGAAAAACAGTAAACAAGTTTCACCCAAATTTAATTTGTCTTTTAATTAATGAAATGTAAACACATTTAATTTTTTTTGGTAAATAAAGGGGATTTACTATTAAAATTAAAATATGGAAGAAATATTGTGTGATTATTTCTTTAAAAATAAAGATTTATTAATTTTCTCAACAGTAGTAATAGTATCACATACATTCTAATAAATATATCCATATGAGATGACACTGGTTTTACTCAAATGAAACGGTAAAATGCTCGTGAAGTGACTCTCAGAACAGTTCTGGAGATGTAGTTTATGTATTTATGTCCTCATTGAGACGGTAGATGATGAAAATCACAGAGAGCGTCAGGTGCGCTTCAGTGTATGTAATAAAAAAAAAACAGCGTGTCTCTGCCATTCATTCATTCATTCATTCATTCACACAGAGACTCGCAGAACGTGCAGGATTCATATTTGAATCGACTTTTGCGGCTTAATATTTACAGATACTAGTCCATGTCACGATTTGATTAAAGTGTAATGACCTACTTTTGATTAATTCATCCAAACTTTGACAAATTCCGTGACATTCCGTGCTAAACTGTAAATTATGTTTTTATAACTGGATTCCGTCCGCGTTTTCTCCATCGCGGAAATCATAGGGCTGTACGGGTCAAGAACCGGGTTTGGTACCACCCGGACTCCTACTGGTGGCCTAATGGTTAGAGAGTTGTACTTGTAACCTGAAGGTTGCGGGTTCGAGTCTCAGGTCCGGCAGGGATTGTAGGTGGGGGGGGAGTGAATGTCCAGCGCTCTTCTCCACCCTCAATACCACGACTGAGGTGAGACCCTTGAGCAAGGCACCTCCCGGGCGCCGCAGCATTGGCTGCCCACTGCTCCGGGTGTATATTCACAGTGTGTGTGTGTGTTCACTTCTCACTGCTGTGTGTGTGTGCACTTGGACGGTTAAATGCAGAGCACAAATTCCAAGTATGGGACACCATACTTGGCCACATGTCACATCCTTTCCTTTCCTTTTAATAATAATAATAATAATAATAATAATAACACGTTTACTATTAAAATCATCATCATCGTCATCATAATGTATTATTATTATTAGTTGTTACCAAATTTATATTTTGCAATTATTCCAAGGTGGTAATTGTCACGAATCCAGCCTATGAACTTCCGTTCACTCCCCACCAGAGGTTACTCGCTCACCACATTGACTCTTGCACTACACTAACTGTTGCACGTCACCACCGGACTACAATTCCCATCATCCATTGCACTGACGACACACACACAGCTGATTGCACTGATCACACAGCTGATTCCCATCACAGGCCTTACTTAAAAGCAATGGACTTCCTCAATCAAATGGCCGAGTATTGTTTAACGTTTATCACAGTCTTTGCTGATAGCTACTTTACGGAGCCTTTCTTAGTTTCTTAATCTTAGTCTTGCCAAGCCTGTTTACCTGTGTTTTGATTATTGCTTTTGTGTTTTTGGATTGCCCTTTCGTCTCGCCTTTTGGACACTGTTTGGATTACTGCTCGTGTTCTCGGATTACCCCTATTGTCTAAGGGTGTAAGAAAATAACGATACACGTGAGTATCGCGATATTTTGTTTGGTGATACTGTATCGATTCTCCAAAATGGAATATCGATATTTAAAAAAAAAAAAAAATCATACAAGATTCATGGCAGTTGTTTCGTTTTGAGTTCATATCCCGACCGCGATATGTCTTCATCTCTGAACTTAAACAGTGACAGGAAATACTAGCATCAGCGCACTCCACTAATGTTAGCGTTAATATAGTTCGCTGCCAGTAATGGAGGATGAAAGAATTGTTCCAGTTCTCGTTTCGGTGTACAAAGCTGAAGTGTGGCACCATTTGGGCTTTTGTGATAATGTTCTGTTCTGCCCGCTTGCTGCGTCCCATGTTGAAAAGCCTTTGCGCGGGGCACGGCGGGCAGTAGAGTCGCCGTGCAGCTGCAGCTTTCTATCGTAATTCGGGGGCATTTTGTGCAGTTGGGGCGGTGCTCACGCCGCGGTCTCGGCGATTCCACGCGGAACATAAATACAAACTGAAAAACCTGTGAAATCCAAGTTGAAAAGTTCTGAGAATGTTTAACATCTGTATTTATTTGATTGTTTTACAATTGTTGTTTTCTTTAGGAATCCTGCAAGCACTTTATTTTTCATTGATATTAAGCAGATGTAATTTTTTGTTCAGATCAAATGTTATGACATTGTATGTCACAATTGTAAACTTAAACTGTGAAACTTTAAAGTAGAGTCTATAAATATATATTTTTATAAATTACATATTTATACATGCATTTAACTAAAGAATCATGCAAGCACTTGAATATTTCCCCCTTTACTCGTACTGCACAAAAAGTGGTTCAATAATGTTGAATGTTACAAGGACTGATTATTGCAAATGCAGATCCCAGTGTGTTCTGGTTAAACTATTTTTATTTATTTATTGCTAAGGTTTGCATATGGTGTTGTCTTCTTAATGACAGCTTTCCTAAAAAATATATATCCTATTCCTAAAATAACAAATATCCCAATATATCGCCTTGCTTACAGTACCGCAATATATCGTATCGCAACCCCTGTATCGTGATACGTATTGTATCGCCAGATTCTTGCCAATACACAGCCCTACTATTGTCAAGCGATCTGGATATTGTTCGCCGATCGACGACCCACGCATGCTCTTGTGTCTTGCCCTCAACATATGTCTACTGATGTTTGACCATGTTTTTGAATAAAAGCTTGCAAATGGATTTGTACGCTTCACGTCTTGTTGGCTCCATTAGAGTAATAAAGAACTGGAGAAAAATATGAAGTACTGTAATGCTATTTGGCCAATCGTTAAATAAATCCCACTTCAAAAACGTCTTTCTGGCACGCCTTTGACAGTTGAGATGAAGTTAGATGAAGTGTTGAGGACAGAAAACGCCCGACACTAAGCACGGCACAGAGAGTACAGCATTGCATTTGAGCAAATGATCCAACCGTTGAAATCGATCGACGGGTTTAATGATAATCACAAAGTGTAGAGATGCCGGATTACTCTAACGTCATCTCATTCCTTGTACCCAAACCAGGCCTGATTTTTTGCAGGATCTTTGAGAGAAATACTGCCCCACCCAGTTGACTCACCGCAGCAATCATCTGATTAGTTTCATAACAGCAATCATCTGAGCAGCTTCATGATCTCATGCTCAGCTCAGAGATTAACGCCTTCCTTGCAGAAGTGTAGAGAAGTCATTAAATACAAAGTTCTGTAAAACGGAGAATTCTTGTATTAACTTACTATAATCTTTCTTCAATAACGGTTCAGGTTGTTAGGGCTACAGATATGGACACAGCTGCGAGTAAACCAGTGTTTGTATGCACTCATGCTCAAACGTAATTTTTGCAATGTTTATTCTGTCCTGCCAAACATGCACCATGTTCAAAATAGTTTTAAGGCAACAGGATCATATCATCATAAACTCTCTGAACAGTGCTATTTGAACAAGTAAAGGACTAGATTTATAAGATCAGAAGAGATGATATGTGAGCAGTGGTCATTTCACACACAATGTTAATGTTGCCACAGCATTTTTGGCATTGTGTCCTAATAAAAAGTTTTGCAAAAGCCACAAACGTCCAGGCTTGTGCCTACAGATTTGCCAACAAATTCCTCAAACACATCTGTATATTCTGATCTGTTTTCAATGCTATTTGTCTAAAATATTTACCAATTATTACTTCAAGATGGAGGGAAACTCCAATGTCAACTGAAGTAAACACAGTTTCTACACATTTTTTCAGTGTTGTCTGCAAAGAAACATGCTGTGCTGTTTATTGGTTATATTAAAATTAAAACATTGAATAAAATAAAATGTTACAAACGCACACACACAGATTAAAAGAACTATGGAGCAGTAAATGGGTGCAATCTTTTGAAAATTTGCTGCTAATGAGTGACAATGTTGTTGATAACTAAAACAATTACATTTTTCAGTAATTGAAATAAATGGGGATGGGCGATATATCGCATCTGGTTGCATGCGCATCTCGTCAGTAAAGCCGGTTCCTTGATTAGCGCTAAATCTCCATCACCTGTTTTCAAATGGAGCGGCATTTAATACACGGAGCCGTAGTTCACTGACAAGCTACGCAACATCGCTTTCATTATTGCAGATATATCGCCTTCGACAATGAACGCAAATTGCGTAGCTTGTCAGTGAACCGTGTATTAAATGCCGCTCCATTTGAAAACAGGTGATGGAGATTTAACGCTAATCAAGGAACCGGCTTTACTGACGAGATGCGCATGTATCGCATGCGATATATCACCCATCCCTAGAAATAAAGCTAAATTAAATAAAAAATATTAGATGGAAAAACTTTAAATGTCATGACAACTAACTAAAAAATAAGTTGAAGTACTAAAATTACTAAAGCTAAAACAAATAAAAATAGTCAAACAGAAATATTTTAATTAGGACTGTCAAATCAATCGCATCCAAAATAAAAGGTTGTTTGCATAATGTGTGAGTATTGTGTGTATAAATACACACACACACACACACACGTGTATGTATTTAAGAAAAAAAATAGATTTGACCGCAAAACAAATTTATGAAAATGTTAAAAGTACATATCAAATTTACAAAAATAAACTCAAAATAATATACATAAAATATAAATCAAAATATTAAAAAACCTAACAAATAAATCTAAACACCGTATATAAATAACACCTAAATAACAGTAACTGATCAGTTAGCAAATGAGGAGAAAGTAGCATGAATCTACTTAAAATGCAAAGGATAATTACAACATTTCTGTACTATTAAAGAATTTACGGTCTTCAATAAAAAAATAACAAAAAAGGACCAAGGGAACCACAACGACAAAGCTACATTGCTTTGACACCTCTTTTCATTGAACATGAGAAACTGCAGCATCTTTACCAAGTTGTCTGCATACCAACCACTCCAGCAGTTTACATGTCCAGCTCTACATAAAACACAACCAACAAACCCCTCACCTGCCGTGGACGACCGTGGTCCTCTCCACCCCTTCAGGAAGGACCACGGTGAGGGTCAGGTCCTGCTCCAGCAGGTTCTCCTTCTGGTTCATGGTAGGGTGAGGGTACGCTGGGAGCTTGTGGCTCAGCAGTGGAGCATCCAGGCCTTTCAGGACAGTAGGAGGAGGAGGAGCTTTGTTTTTTGATGATCTCCTGTTAAACAAGGACAAAACAGGTTTAAAATATGAACTAGGGTTGGGCCAATAGATGATGCCATTGTCCATCACCGATAGCTGACAGACATCACGATGTTGAGCCGTCAAATGTCAAAAATAACAGCAATAGCAAGTCTGGAATAACATAAGGGTGAGAATATCACAAATGTTCATATTTAGGTGTACTATCCCTTTAAATAGGGGCCTACTCCAAATATTTTCTCAAAATTAAAAAATGAGTAAAATGGATAATTTAGATGCAAATAAACCTTGAAGTAATACAAATGTCATATTCTGCTGTTGATGTTGCTAAAATTGAATCTTGACAAACAGATCTGCACAATTTTTTTCCCCTTTCAAGTACAAACTAGCTCTACTTGCATGCCTGTTAGCGAATGTAGAAAATATCTGCTTGGGGGCTTCGTAAAGACGGCAGATGAGTGATCAGACATGACTTTACACACACAGTGTTACGCAATCTCACCTGCTGTGCTCAAACATCTGCTCTAAAACAGACTACACTAAATCATCGATCCATTTACACACATTTTGATTGCTTGGTGTGAACCAGAGTTCAGTTGCATCCTCCTGCTGCACAGATCTGTTTTCACACTGTATTATTCACATCAGAGCAGCGGTTTGCTTTAACAATTTTAACTATAAATGAAAAACGAGCAGCTTTAGTTTACAGGGAAATGCAGTAATTGCACTGAAAACGTTGCATGATGATGCCTGAAAGACATTCTTTCTTATTCACTCAAATAAGCAGCTATTTAATAAGAGGGCTTGGATGCACTTTACACACAAGTCACTGGAGTGATGTGATTAATTCATTCCAGTGGACAAGGATGAAGCTCTGAGGAAGCAGAGGAGGAGGAGCATGGTGCTGGTCTCTTTAAATGCAGCAAGTATTGAGAAACAAAGTCACCGTCTCAGACTATGATGGCAGTCAGCCTCAAAACTCACAGTCTCTCTTTGAGGTCTATTAGTAATGTTTGCATCCAAAACAGTCTATCTGATCCATGAGCCAGAAACATTGTGCACAACTTCACAAACCCAGGCGCTATGCTCAGCCAAAATAGCAAAACCACGGTCCTGTTGAAAATATTAAATTTACAGAAAACTGACCATAGAATCAAGACTGTAAACGTAAATGCATGCTATATAGCACAATGCTGTGTATGCAACAGTGACTTGCACTACATTATGATTTGAGGTCTGACACATTTTGGAACACAATGTAATACCAGTTTGCATGTAATTGCGTACAGTACATTTCAGGCTTTTAAACAAGCGTATTTTAGCTACTGTGACTTTAAGATGTAAAACCCTCTTTGCATGTGAAATAACATTCAAACAAGGCTTGCATGTCTGCTTTCACATCCAATAGTTTAACCCCATCCTTCAACAACAGCACATACAAAAATGTTATCTTTAGGGGTACAACAGCTTGTCAGTAGGGCAGTACCCTTAAAATGACAACTTTATACCTTATCTACTTCTAATGGGTGCATATTAGTACCTTTGAGAAGCAATATGTATCCTTAAAGGAATAGTTTGCTCAAAAATTTAAATTTTCCAAGTTTTTCCATCCAAGATGCAGATAAGTTTGTTTCTTTATCAGAGCAGATTTTTAGAAATGTAGCATTACATCATTTGCTCACCAATGGATCCTCTGCAGTGAATGGGTGCCGTCAGAATGAGTGTCCAAACAGCTGATAAAAAACAATCACAATAATCAACACCACTCTAGTCCATCAACTGATATCTTGTGAAGCCAAAAGCTGTTTTTTTTAAACAGTTTTCACTTGTAAACAGTGCTTGATCTGTGCATTTTTCTCATCCGATTCAGACAAGATGCTTTTTCACTGGAGAAAGCAGTATTATGGATATATTTTACCCAAAAGCAATGGTTTGAAGTTAAAAAATGTCATATTGATGGATTTGTTTATTACAAATAAGCAGCTTCTCACTTCACAAGACATTAATTGATAGACTGGGGTGGTGTGGATTATGTTTTAATCAGCTGTTTGGAATCTCATTCTGACGGCACCCATTCACTGCAGAGGATCCATTGGTGAACAAGTGATGTAATGCTACATTTCACAAAAAAATCTACATCTTGAACGTTTCCTTAAGGCACTACTTTGAATCTTTTTATAGGTGTAAATAAGGCACAAAGCTGACATTTTAAGGGTATCCTTAAAGGTATAATTTTTTGCACTTTTTTTCTGATGTGCATGATTGCCTACATATGTGACCCTGGATCACAAAACCAGTCTTAAGTCGCTGGGGTATAATTGCAGCAATAGCCAAAAATACATTGTATGGGTCAAAATTATTGATTTTTCTTTTATGCCAAAAATCATTTGGACATCAAGTAAAGATCATGTTCCATGAAGATATATTGTAAATTTCCTACTGTAAATATCAAAACTTAATTTTTGATTAGTAATATGCATTGCTAAGAACTTCATTTGGACAACTTTAAAGGCGATTTTCTCAATATTTAGATTTTGTTGCACCCTCAGATTTCAGATTTTCAAATAGTTGTATCTCGGCCGAATATTGTCCTATCCTAACAAACCATACATCAATGGAACGGTTATGTATTCAGCTTTCATATAATGTATAAATATCGATTTCGAAAAATTGACCCTTTTGACTGGTTTTGTGGTCCAGGGTCACATATATCACAAAATAATGCATGTTGAGACGTGGTACTGGTAAAGTACAGACTCAATTATGACAGAGCCAGGAATTTTACACTTGATTAATTTCTCTATTGTTTAAGAACAATATCTATTCTACTTCCTATGCATTACATCAAATAAGGTCAATGACGTGTAAGTGTGGTCATGTGTGGCCATCTCAAACCGACATTTATGATTTCCAACAAAAAATTAAAATTGCAGCTTAATTTTGATTGACTCCTTTTTGGACTGAGAGGAAAAAAGATCAAGGAACAGTTGATTCCTGATGATATGACCCCTTTAAATCTTATTAGGTTTTTAGGCTAGCACTACACAACGTTGTCCAAAAATGTTGTTGCTCAATATGATCATTTTTAGGTTACAGGGCATTGAACACATCAAGCCGTATTACACCATATGAAGCTGAAGGGTTTGTTTGAATGTCAAATTTATCCAAATATGACGACTCCAGAGAGACGATAAAATGACTGAACATTCTGTTCAGCAAAACAATTGTGCATTTAGAAATGGGCATCAAAGACACAATAAATCCCAAGCAACCATCTGCTGAAGTACTAGTTCACAAATGTCTCTCAGCAGCAGATAATATTTTATATCCATTACCTGTTTTTTTATTTAACATACAAGATTCCCTAAAAATGGTCAGGAATAGCCCAGGCCTGAGGAGCAGAGCGTAAACATTACGCAGGAAGTTGGGAAAGCCCCTGAAATGTGTCCATTAGCATAGCATGTTATGTTTGAGGTGGCTACGGCAGGCCAAAGTAAACACAGGGGTTTCTGACATGGTAAGCAGACACACTCATGACTTTCAAAACAGACGTTTCAAATAGCAAACGCCCCATTAGTGTCAACCAAAGTGCGCTTCAACATACATCTAAAGATTTATTTGCATAAATGGCAAAATGTTTCTCTTTAAAGGTTCCGTAGTTCATGCAATCAGAGTCAGTTTTGTAAGATACGTTATCTGTGATCAAAACACCAAAATAACATAATGCAATAGGGCTGCATGATATATCGTTTCAGCATCGATATCGCGATGTGCGTGTCAGGGCTGAACGATTTTGGAAAATAATCTAATTCTCTAATCTAAAATCTCTTGCGATTTTATTAATTTTTTTTTTTTTTTTTTTTTACCAATATTGCGATTGCAAATTTAATATGCAATTATTTTTTAAAGCTTTTTATATTCTGTATTATTCAACAAAGACAAGTAATAAATCATAGTATAGTATGCAGTGTTGGGCACGTTACTTTAAAAAAAAGTAATTAGTTATATTACTAGTTACTTCTCACAAACATCATTACATCATTATAAAGAATCTAATTACCAGGGAAAGTAACTGTTACTTTTTTTTTTTTTAAATGTTCAAATGTCAAATAACTTGGATGCTCCCAATTTTAAATGTTAAATGAATGAAATGGTCACTAAATAGAATAAATTAGTATTATATAACATTGCACACTAATCTACACTATTTTAATGTTTCTGTGGGACAATGTGAGAGACACCCTTCAAATTCAATTGATTATTGTAAATATTATCAACCCTCTACTTGGCAATATAATCTCCATTGGCTTGTCATTTTTTTTAGTTTACTCACCAGACTAATATTAATTATCTGATATACTAATATATATATATATATATAAATGGAAAATGGCAGTTTTTTTTTTATATCTCACTTAGCATCAGTCAAACATTACATGATATTATGATAATTTAGCATTAAATGATGATATAACTTTAGTAATTAGGATAACCATGTATGAATGTATATTTGTCATGTTGACTGAACTTAGGTCTGGTGGTGGTGCTTAAGATATTGTTTGTCATTTAATGTTTCTACATGAATCCCATTCACTTCCCCTACTATTTGTGCCTGAAATGACATAAACTGCCAAAATGCATGTTTCTTCAAGTATCCTTGTAAAAAACAGTTGCTTATGTCTTAGGTGAAGGTAAACAATTGAGAAAGATAGAGGATAACAATAACAGCAGTTTAATGTCCCTGTTGCTTTCTGTGCCATGTTAATCAAACAGAAAAATCACTTTTGTAGCTTTAACACAAATTTATTAGATTTACTTTATACAGTGAAGACTATGCAGTGTTATTTTACGTTTGATTATTCAATTTCTGTACCTGAATACTGTTAGACATGCCTTAACAATACAAAGCACTGTTTATTTCATTTGTATCTTTGTTCTATTATATTTATCTATGCTTGTAATTTGTTTATTTCTTATGTTGATTTACTCACCTAGAAAATCACCCCAATCATTAATTATTTAATTTTTCCAAATAGAACTATTTAAGTCATCTGGTGATTTTTTTTTTTTTTTTTTTTTTTTCTTTTTTTTTTTTTTTCATATCGCAATATATCTTGCAGAAAAACAAAATATCCCAATGTGAGTTTTTTCCAATATCGTGCAGCCCTATCACGCAACCTTGCACACCGTACAAGAAAAAACAGCAAATCAGTCGGCAAACTCACACGCAGACACCTGCGCAAATATCGACCCAGACACTGCATGCACGACGTGAATGTTACAATTACAATTTTGCTGTCAGCTGAATTTGAATTGTTTGCCTTATTTTGTTGACATGAGAGCATTGCAAACATGCAACTGGCAGCAAAGACAAAAGCGGACCTGTTGACAGCGTTTTTAAGGGGAAAAATCTGTGGAATGGATTCAAGCATGGTACAATGTGTTAAACAGAGTTTTGAAGCTGAAAGCATTAACAACTAGGTCAAATGTTTAATAAACAAACATGCAAGCAGGTGGGGATTGTGTAGAAGTTTGTGAATGATGGATGTTTCTACTTGTTATACTTGGAATTGTTATAAGAAGTTCTGTGGTTGTTTGGGTCTAAATATGACTAAGAGAGGCTGATTCCAGTGAGACATTTTGACCGCGATCTATCACCATCTCAGAGCAGTGAATGACACAGCAGGCGTGTCGGAGCTTGACTGTCGGAGGCCTCTTCCTCTGACGCATCGCTCCAGATCTAAACTCATTCATCAGCAGCACACATAGATATCATTAAACGCAGCCACACATCCACACATCCTAAATAAACTGCAGATCTCACAAACACACATATGATTTGCTCACACAAGCAGCAAAAATCAGATATTTTGCTGTAGCCGACTCTAGAAAAAACACTTCATTGTAGTTTGAAGAGCAAAAATATCACAAGAATATTGACTGCTCATGAACTAGATCCAAACCACACTTGTAGGTGGTTTGAAATCTAATTACCAGCTGATTTTCAATAGGGAAAATGTATTTTATAAGTAGAGTTTATCATCACATAGAGCATAGTATACATTACCAATCAAAGGTTTGGGGTCAGTAAGTTTTTTTTAAATGTTTTTGGAAAGAAGTCTTTTCTTTCCATGTCTTATTATTGATGTTGAAAACAGCTGTGCTGCTTCATATTTTTGTGGAAACTGTGATACATTTTTATATATAGAAAGTGAAATTTTGATTATTGACTGACTTTGTCACATATTTTTTGCTTGTCTTTACTGTCAATCTTGATCAATTTAATGCATCCTTTCTATATAAAGGTATTAATTCTTGCAAACATCTTGCTGATTACTACTATTATATACATTATATAGTATTTATACTGTACAGGGGCGTTGCGTCTGGGTATGCAGGGTATGCAGGTGGGCCCGGGCAGATTGGGGGCCCGCCGAGCCGAGGGGGAACTTTTAATTGAAACAAGGGAATGAATATAGAGCCCTGCATAGGCCTGGCCCTTGTCCGACAGCTTATCAGAATTCTCCACCCGAGTCCGACCCGAAACAGTGTCTTTTCTCTCTCTCTCTCTCTCTCTCTCTTCCCCTTTACACAGCTGCTGTTGCAGCCATTAAAAGAAGTTCAGTTCTGGTTTTTAATGGCAAAGTGATTATATTTCGTTTCATTTCTTTATTAAGTTAATTTAGAAACATGATTGGAACATTTTATTTTTATTCAAGTTTTTGCTTTTTTTAAATACCAAGCGGCCAGCGCAGACATTGAGTTAAGCATATGTTTGATCAGTTTAGCCTTCTCAAATAAACACGATTTGAGACATAAAAACTTCATGAATTTCACAATATAAATAAAAAAAATGTAAGATAAATATCCAATCGTTTGTGCTAAGAGTGGAAGCTGAAGAGCGCTTTGAAGGACATGGAGGCGCTAGCGAAATCACTTGCATTTTTTTTTGTGAAAAAATAATAATAGCCGTCATAAAAGAAAGAAAAACAGGGTGGCTTTCTGCAGTCTTGATCTTGAGCAGGAACGCTTCACAAAAACTGAACCGAAACTCTGCACATACTTGCTTCACTGACATGATAAATATATTTATAGAATGCTATAAATGACTACTTTAAAACGAAATAATTAAAGTCAAAATTTGTATAAAAATTCATATGGGGTCATATGATGCTTTTTTAAAGATCATTATTTTGTGTATTTGGTGTAACAGAATATGTTGACATGCTTTAATGTTTAAAAAACGCATTATTTTTCAAATAATGTACATTATTGTAGGTCCTGTATGCCCCGCCTCTCTGTTTTCTACAAAGCCCTCCTTCCAACAAGTGCAGTCTGCTCTGATTGGCCAACTGGCACAGTTACTTAATACTAGTTCACTGACAAGCTAGGCAATATCGCGTTCAATATCGCATTGGATTATGAACGTGATATCGCGTCGCTTGTCAGTGAACTACAGCTATGTGTAGCCGCTCCATCTGAAAACAGGTGATGGAGATTAACCGCCAATCAAGGAGCCGGCTTTACTGACGGGATGTGCATGAGAATCACATGCGATTAATTGCACAGCCCTACTTTAATAACAAAACATACTTGCAGTCGCTGATTCAGAAGCGCCAGATTGTCATAGCAAAGTCAGAATTACCTTCTCTCCTAGGTTCACGAAACGCTCGTCCATAAAATGCATTGTGATAACATCTGGGTTGTGCTGTTCTGTTGTAAGTAATCTTAATGATTCCTAAACGCATCTACTTTCGGGAGGCCAAATAAAGTGCTTTTGCTTTCACCTAGAAACACACAGCGTCTCCCTGTCATGGCTGCATCAACACTACAGCGGTTACTGAAACCACGACTTCTTTCTTTGCGTGAACATTTGGGCGGCGTTGCGCAAATATTTCCACATCGTGACATAGACATGTGGGGGTGTGTTTGAATGAGCCGTTTTAGGGGGGTGTGGCAGAGTCTTAACTTTGATAAAGAATATCTCTTTGGTTTTGAGACTTTAGTCTTTGCAACTTCAGGGATCTTATCTATGCACAATCAGCTTGTAACACTCCAAAGATAATTAAAACAGCTTCTGAATAGTCACGTAACATTATTTACATCAGAAAAAGCAACAATAAGTTAACCAAATTGGAGCCCATATCATTTGTGTGTGTGGGGGTCGTACAATTTTTTTTCATATGGGCCTGGAGCTGACTTGTATACTGTCTATACTGTGTGTAGTGTGAACAGACTTACACACTGCTGGAGAAAGCAACTCAATTAAGTCGGGTGAACATCATGATGTCATTTAAAGAAAATTACTTAATGGCCAACAGAGTGAAGTAACATGACTAATGTCTCAGTGAATGTTTGCAGAGATAATTTAATTAATCAATAAGCCAAACCCACAATGTCTCAGTGTATAACTCAGAGTCATTTGATCACATGTGAACACTGCAGAGCACACCTCAACTCTCTTATATTCAAAACACCTGTTGTGGGGGAAAAACTAAAATTTGAACAACATGTGCAGCTATTTTCTGAGTCCTCAAAACAAGAGTAAGGCAAAGCTTCAAAGCAGGCAGCTGTGCGTTTACCGTACAGAACACAGATATCCTAACGCTGGGTAATCTGCACCATCACAGCTATTACTCGACACGCACAACAACATTTAGACCGTCTCAGATCAAAGACATCAGTAAACTCAGGCCGTGAGGCTCATTTCTGGAATATTTGAAATACCAGCACAGACCACCCCATCCCCCAACGATCTGTTTCAAAATGTGAATAAATCACCAATAACTCTGTGAAAAATATAAACTGTAATGCTAAAAAAAAAGACAGTTGTCCCAAATAAATGTATGGGAATTAATAAAACACAGGGTATAGTTGACCTTCTTGTGTAGATTATAGTTTACTCTGAACATCAACCAACATCATTAGGTGCATCCTGGGATGCTTTTTAAATGCTATTAGATATTTAGCATGTTTAATATACAGATACAATTCTGGCACTCTAGAAAAGAGCCATTTCATATTATTGCATAAAATAAAATATAAAATTTAAATTATAAAATAAAAATAAAAAAATGCTTTTTTTTTAAACAAATGATTATTCAAGGGCTTCTTTACATTCCCACCAGGATTGATGGATTTGATTCAAATAGATTCTAATGAAATTCTTAATCATGTCGGTAGACATTAAGTAAATCCTGAAGTCACAAATAACTGGTTTGAGCTTTTAAAGCACAATTGTGCTGATTTATTTAATACCAAATGCATCAATTATATAATGGGACCCAGACAACACTACTGTATATACTGTGTCTATATGACAGGATACACAATTAAAATGCTTTATATGCCACATTTCTCATTATATAACACTTAATAGATCAGTAGAGCGTTGCTCACATAAAAATCTGGAAGTGTGGATTCTGTTTGTGTGATGTCACAGTAATTCTAAATCTACTGTATTAGGGGTAAAATGTGAATACTGCACTGTGAATATTGCAGTGACTTCAGTGTTCTAAAAACATCTCCATATGTTTTCATAATCACAAGTTATTTTTTTTGTCCTAAGGAAGCTTATGTCAAGGCTATTTTAAATTTATTTATAGTGCTTTCACAACACACATTGTTTTAAAGCAGCATTGCAGAACTTAATACGGCAAGAAAGCTATCAGTTTTGAGAGTATGAGAACACCGAGATGTTTTAACAGTCATTAATTTAAGCATCCTTTCGGAAATTCTTTTTGTATCTGTGGCAACTCCTAAGGGATCAACAACAATAATTAGTTTAAATTTCAGTAGCAAAAAAAAAAGATTTTTAAAGCATTTACATAAATAACATTTAATACATTAAAAGGCTGCAAAAAAAAAAATTAGATAATGTCTGCCTTCACTTTGCATTCCAAAAATTTGTAAATGTTTAAAAAAAACAATTATTTGAAAATGAAATAATATTTCACAACATTATTTTTGACTGTACTGGAATGTTTGATTACATTAATGCAGCCTAAAAAATAACCCAACCCTAATTCACTTAAATAAACCGTAATATCATTAACACCCATTTAAACCTGATATAAGCATTAATTACACCATTAACCGTAGCCCTTTAATCACTGTGAACTACTCATCAGGTGAAACAATTTTACCTTCACAGGTTTACAACTTCCTATCTTTCAGAATTGAGGCAATGAGCCCTGTGTGAATATTATGGGCTAACCAGGCGTAACGTGTCTGCCGCCCATTTCCATCAGCTTTATTAAAGGCTGTGTGGTTCTGTGGGCGGCTACAGTAGCCTAATTAATGTTTACACGACTTACTCAGCAAAGACCACTTGCATTATTAAAGCATTCAGAGAGAGAGAGTGGGGCTGTCTGGGGTCTCCAGAAATCTTCACATAATACACTGGGAAACAACAACATCTAGAAGTTGTTCAGGGGGAGATCGACGAATTCATTATCCGAAGGATCGCGCTAACTGTTGTTGGGAGAGTGTTTTGGGAGAATCTGGGACAATTGAGCAGGGAGTCTAATTCAAGGCATTGTGTAGGCGACAGGCTCCTTCCAGTATTGGCCCTTTGGGGAAAGGTGGGTTTGAAGGGCTGAACAATATCCAGAAGGCATCTTCCTGCTCCGTAACGGACTCCACCCGGGATATTTTAGGAACAATGCTGTTTAACTTCATAAACTTCAGACAAACCCTTCAAGTTGCAACCCAACACCACTCATTGATATACACAGTTACTTATTTTCCAGGTGAAATCAAACAAACGCATAACGTACGGCCATGTGACTGGTTTCACAACCTAGTGTAAACAAAGTAAAATAAACTAACACATTGCACGCCAAGTGACATGAACATGCACCAACAAGAGACTTTGTGTTAGAGTTACCTGCCCTACAGGTACAAGACAAAGACATTCATTCATCAAACCCAGAATGTTTCTTACCTCCTGCGCTACGGAGTGAAATTCCTCTTTTTAGATACTTCACATGTCCCATTGATCCACACAGTCGCTCAGATAACGAGTAAGACACAACTAAAGAAAGTTTCTGCCCAAAAGTGGCAAGCCTACCTTAAGGCCACGCCCATCTGATGACATCACAGACTCTCCATGGGCCTGTCAGAGAAACCCCTGCAATGAATGCACGCGCGCGCGTGTGTGTGTGTGTTGAAGTGAAGCCAAGCAGCTGATCATGGTCACAGATGTGTAATCAGCTTTGTGTGAACTCAAGGGCTGGTGGGTAAAACAGCGTGGCATTGGACATTCAGCGACTGATGAAACTGCATTGATAGAGTTGCACTAATGCAATCAAGTCTTATCACTTTTAGCTATGTTTGCTTTGCTGTTATCAAGCCACGACGCAAGCATGCATACTAGAGCATGCTGATCCCAATAGAAATAGTAGTAAAGCACACATTGTTTTAAGAGAGTCGTGAGAAAAAAAAAAGTTAAGAAAAGTACGTTAGTTGCAGATGTAAGCATTTGTTGAGAATTACATGATAATTTCTGAAAGGCGGGTCCCAGTTTGCTGCATTTCCACTTAATTTCAAAATGATTCAACTCTGTTCACACCCTCAAAACAGACCTTACTCATTCCTATCCAACAAATAAAAAGTTTCACTGTGTACCAATTGCAAGTCTGCAAATTTGTACAGCAAAAAATGCATTTGACCAATAAAAGATTAATCTTTTACTGCAATGCAATGAAATACATACTAAATAATAATAAAGCTTTTATGCATGCATGTATGTATGTGTAATAAAATTATATTCTTTTCCTTTTTTAAATATTTAGATATTTGTATGTATGTAATTTCACATATAAATTCCAGTGCAAGGCACCTTTCATCTGTTTTAAAACAGACCCAGAGATCGCTTGTGCAACTACAACAACAGCAGCAACATAATACAGAATTATTCGCTCACATTCTTGCTCAGGCATGTCAGGGCCCAGAGGTTCAATTAAACCTGCTAGAAGAAAAACAACACTGCTCTTTTCCATCGCCTGTGATCTTGTTATTATCTGGGCTTTTCCTTGAAAGATGGACCTAATTATGTGATCCCTCAAGACACCACATCAGCTTCAACACGCTCTGAGCTGATAACAGTCGATGCAATTGGTGGCTGAATGTAAATGATTGATTGAGCATCGGTTCTTCACACTGCAGAGAAAACACGTGACCTTTTCCGGGAATTCTGATGCAATGAAGATCTATTAAAAAACAGCCTTTTATTAGACTTCATGAATCATTTCAATTCATGTCATGACATCACAAACATGCTTTTGCAAGAATTTTGTAATGTGTTCATGAGCCTTTATTTCTCAAATGTGAGTGAAGCAAGTGTGGGAATTTTGGATGGAAAACTCTGCCAACGAATCTGCATTTCATCAGGTGCAGGGAGTCTATGAAGTGTCCAGATGAGAGCCACTCCTGACAGACTCACAAATGGCATAATAATGAGAACGAATCATCTTCTCCCGACACACAGCTGTGCTTCATGTGGTCTGTCTACCAGATTCATCTCTTTATCATGAGACTCGTTCGCAAACAGAAGCTTGCAGTGACGCCAAACCAGATTATTGCGTAGGAAGCAGCAGATTGTTTCACTAAATCTCCAGATTTCACATAATGAGATAAACTGGCACCATATTCCAAACAATTCTGCACCGGCCCAGCTGTCAGTTTTCGACTCCAAGCGGACTTTCACAAGCACAGTTGTGGTTATGTGATGGAGAAAATCTGTGGCAACTTATCGAAGCCTAAAGGGGAGTCGCTAACCTCAGGTTTAAAGGTGAAGTCTGTCATTTCTGCACTACTAGAGCCACTAAACAGAATTGCAAAAACAATGATTAAACAGGTTTCCTGAGCACTTGCTCTGTCTGTCATTGGTCATCCAAACAGATAGCCTCAACTATCTTACACTATTGATTGAGCCCAAGTTGACAGGGAAACACCTTTAAAAGTACCATAGTTCATACAGTTTAAGTCCTCTTTAAAATAATGAACTTTGTGTAATGAACAGAAATGACTGTAGATTGTTATTTACTTTAAATCTCTGCATAAAGTTGTGAAATCTCATTTTAAAATAGATAATACAGTATTTAATATTACCATTATTTTTTTTGTTAACATCTATTTTTTTTTATATTTATTTCTAATTCCCAATATAATATTTTTTGTCCATTTTATGGCTGAAAACTGATATTATAATACTTTATTTATTTGCATAAATAAAGTAAAAGAGTAAAAACTGAAATCAGTTGTTTTCAATGCAATAAGTAATTTTAGGTATCACATCAGTATGAAAAAAGTATTCATTTTGAGATTTGCTAAAGATTACATTTTACATTGTTAAATGTAATTAATGCTAAATAAATTCTTAATGCTTTTTAATTAACTTTAAGTGACAATTTGATGGTGGCAAAGAAGACCTAAATGTAAAAAT
Organism: Barbus barbus; assembly: GCF_936440315.1. Classification (NCBI taxonomy): domain Eukaryota; kingdom Metazoa; phylum Chordata; class Actinopteri; order Cypriniformes; family Cyprinidae; genus Barbus; species Barbus barbus. Next base: position 30,175,890 of record NC_136739.1, on the reverse strand, counting down.
GGGGAAAATGAGCTTGCACAATTAAATATCCAAAAAATATCCAACTATATGTTTAAAAAAAATCTCTAATATGCTAGCAGACTTCATTTCTTGTCTTTTTTTATGTCAGTTCAGCAATGTGTAATGGAGATTGACAAGGAAGAGCTCAGTGAATTAATAAATAATAACTGAAAGGGACAGCTCACCAAGAAATTAAAGCTGTCATCATTTACTCACCTTCATGTCATTCCAAACCTGTATGACTTGCTTTCTTCTGCGACGACAACAATATTTTGAAGAACAACATTGGCCCCTACTGACTTTCACTGTATGAACATTTTCTACCACAGCAGAAAGTCGGTCATGCAGGTTTGGAATGAAATGATAGTAACTTATGACAGAAATGTCATTTTTAGGTGAATTATCCCTTTAACCTACAGTGTTTTTCACACAAAGCTGGCATATGACTTTAGAAGACTTGAAATATAAGGGGGGAGGGGGGGAGGGGGGTCAATAATGAGATTCCTAAACAAAAAAAACAAAAAAACATGATAGAAAGTCATATAGATTTTGAACAATATAAGGGGAATTAATATTGACTGGACTTTAATTTACTACATTTAATTTAAAGTGCTCTTAATTATGGGTAATGAAAGGTTGATAGTTTGCTTTTGGGAGTCCCCAACAACAGGTTGACATGCATACAAGGTCAAAAAACACTTTCATTGTTATAATATACATTTATTTTTACCTTATTTGCCCAAACGATTCGCTCAACGATAAATTTTTCCAAACTCCTACTTTGCGTGACGCTAATCTGCCTGTAATGCCTGATAAAGCAGTGTTTGTGATGTTTACGCTCCAAAAGCACCTAGTGGCAAAGAATGAATTAGCATTTTCATTCAGACCAACATGAAAAGACCAACAAGTGGGCGGGCAATATGCTAATGTTTCATGTTGACTTCAACAAGAAACGGCTTGGGATTAGTTTTAAAATTGACTCGTTTCAATGATTCTGAGTCGACTCTTTCTTTTGAGAGACAATGGGCCTCATTTACGAAATGAACGTACAACCGAAAATTTGGCCGTACGCTCGTTTCTACGAGCTTGGCATTTATCAATATGGACGCAAGCGGTGGCTACGATCAAATCTCACTTCAGGTCTGAGCTTGTGTACGCAAGTTTTTGAGTTAGCCTGAACTTGCGTGCAGCATGGAGAATTTCGGAGAATTGTAGAATGACAGTATTTTGTTCATTTAGATTATTTTCCTAAACCGACAAAGCTTTTTTCTTGTCAGGGCTTTAGCTTTATATGCGCAAATAGCAGCATAAACAACAGACCGTGAGGAATCGCACATTGTCGTATCCCACACCTGCGGCGCTTCTGTGAATGGAGAAAAACAGAAATTATAAAAGGAATAAAATAAATAGGGCTACACGAATATTTCTCTTAATTAACAGATTAACAAAATAAAAAGAAAGTGCGAGAAGTATAGGCCACTTTTGGTTTTGTGTATGTGTATCACGTTCAAAATGTGTATCACGTCAAGAAAATCAAAGCCGAATTGGGCAGAGAGTGCAAATATGTCGGCTCATCAAACGTGTCGGTGTAATAATACATCAAAATGTACAGTAAAAAAAAAACAAAAAAAAACGGCACCCGCCTTTAAACAAAGAGAAACACCGGTACGAATTTGGATACGCGATATGACGACTCATTCATGTAAATACAATAGTTAAACTTAAAAAAAAGTCCAGCAAAACGTTCAAATTTTGTTTAACGCATTATTATCCGTTTTATTTTTCATTTTGGTTGTATTTTTTATTTGATATATTAGAAGAAAGTGTAATGAAACCAAAAATAAACATAAAAAACTGCATTAAGTTATTTTTTATGTTATAGCTAAATGATGCCTTGTTAATTTTTCCTTTAATTATTCGAAGGACTTGGTGGCCTATAAAAAGAAACAGGATGAAACTACTTTTTCTAAGCAATTAACAAAAAAAAAACAAATTATAATAAAAATAAAAACCCAGCCAATATATAATTTTTTTGTTTCATTGAATAAACGAATAAATAAAGGAGCCATTTCTTCGCATGGATGTTCTTTGGCCTATACTGACGCTACAAAGAGGATTATGGGAAAACCACACCTCGTTAATATTCATGAACTCATTACCATAGCTATTCTTACTAGTAAAAATGGCATTTCTAGATATCTACAAAAGTTTTTTACAAGTTAAAACATTATTTAAGATATCAGTAATTCTATTTTCACTAGTTGCAAGGGCAAATTCAGATATCAACTGGCTTTGTTGATATCAATAATTGTTTTGTTACTAGTAAAAATGTGAATTCTTGATAAAGAACTGTTTTTACTAGTTGAAATGTTAATTCTTAACATCAGTAAATGTATTTCAACATGTTACATTTGTTATTTCTGATATCTGAAAATGCATTTCTGATATCAATATAATTTCTGATATCTAAAATGGCTTTCTTACTAGTAACACTCACATTCATTATATCAGAAATGATCATTGTCACTAGTAACAATTTAATTGTTGATATCAAGAATAGACATTTTTACTAGTAAGAATTGTATTTCTGATGTGAAATTGGAATTTCAACTAGTAAGAAATTAATTCTTGATATCAACAATTGATTTTGAATGGCAGCCTATGGTGACATTTTATCTAGTGAAAATACAATTACAGATATCAGAAACCCAAGATTACAGGACTTAACGACTACAGACCTGTGGCTCTAACATCTGTGGTCATGAAGTCATTTGAAAAACTGGTTTTGGCTTATCTGAAGGACATCACTGGACCCTTACTGGACCCCCTGCAGGTCTGTGGATGATGCAGTTAACATGGGACTGCACTTCATCCTGAAGCATCTGGACAGACCAGGGACTTATGTGAGGATCCTGTTTGTGGACTTCAGTTCGGCCTTTAACACTATCATTCCAAAACCTCCTCCTGCCCAAACTAACTCAGCTCTCCATCCCCACCTCCATCTGTCAGTGGATCAACAGCTTCCTGACAGACAGACAGGCAGCAGCTAGTGAGGCTGGGAAAATACACATCCAGCACCCGTACGATCAGCACTGGAGCTCCTCAGGGCTGTGTTCTCTCCCCACTGCTCTTCTCCCTCTACACCAATGACTGCACTGAGAAACCCCCCTGCACTCCCCCCACTCACCATCATGAACAGCACTGTGACTGCAGTGGAGTCATTCAGATTCCTGGGCACCACAATTTCTCAGGACCTGAAGTGGGACATTCACATTGACTCTATTGTGAAAAAGGCCCAGCAGAGGTTGTACTTCCTCCTTCAGCTGAGGAAGTTCAACCTGCCACAGGAGCTGCTGAAACAGTTCTACTCTGCCATCACTGAATCCGTCCTCTGCACTTCATTAACTGTCTGGTTCAGCTCAGCTACCAAATCTGACCACAGAAGGTAGTCTGGACTGCTGAGCGAATCATTGGTATAACCCTCCCCACTCTCCAAGAACTGTACTCATCCAGAGTGAGCAAAAGGGCTGGTAAAATCACTCTGGACCCCTCACATCCAGCACACTCCTAGCTCTGAGCACCAGAACAGCCAGACATAGGAACAGTTTCTTCACTCAGAAAATCCATCTCATGAACATTTGAGCTCTTAACAATAAACATGAAACACACAACACTATTATACTTTTTATTTTTTATTTAACACACAAACATATTGCATTTCAAATTTGCACCTAACATACCTGTACATACTGAATTGTCTATTTTGTATATTGTGTTTGTGCTATTTTGCATATTGGCCTATTTTGCATATTGCCCATTTTGTATATTTGTACATTATTTTTTTCTTATCTGTGTCCTGTCCTGTCGCTGTCATTCTGTCACACTGTGGAGCTACCGTCACTAAAACAAATTCCTCCCATGTCCAAACATATCTGGCAATAAAGCTAATTCTGATTCTGATTTTGCAACTGCAGTGTATGAAATACCGAATTGAGCAAAATAATGATATTGTACCGTTTGAAATATAATATATACCGGTAATTTTCCAGTACCGGTATACCACGCATCCCTAGAGCCCAATGCCGTTTAGTTTCGCTTTAATAAATTCATTTTAGCTTGACGTTATATTCCGTTTATAATGAATGCCACTATATCCTAATTTGTGTTTTACTTCATAGTTTAATATAACATTTTATATCTACTAATTTTTTTCATTCTTGTTCTGTAATAAAGTGGATAAAAAAGAGCTGATAAAATGTAAAAACTGTAACTTGAATGCAATGTAAGTCGCTTTGGATAAAAGCGTCTGCTAAATGCATAAATGTAAATGTAATACCGTTAAATTTAAAGGGTTCATTGTGGATTAAGGAGAACTAAATCTATATAGTGTTCATAATGTTTATAAATGTTTCGTTATATTTACTGGTATTTAATATACATATAAATTAATGCCATTGTTTGCAATTATTGCAACGAGTCGAACAAGACGTGAGACGTGCGGATCCATGTGCAAACTTTTAATAATACAAACAGAGTCCAAGGGGCAAGACCGAAAGATAGAACAAAACACAGAAGGGTAAACAGCATACGCAGGATAATGCTCGGCAGAGAGGAAGAGGAAGTCCATGGTTTAAGTAGAGTGTGTGATTGTGTGATAGCTCTCAGGTGTGAGCGTGATTAGTGCAATCAGCTGTATGTGTGTCGTCAGTTCAATGATGGGAATTGTAGTTCATTGTGCTGCGTGGTGTGAGAGTCAATATGATGGAGAGGCGACCTCTGGTGGCTATCGAGCGGAAGGCCACAGACCGGATTCGTGACAATTATAAGGTTAACGGGTGTTTTTGGAGTAAGATCAATTTCTCTTTCATGAATTTACTTCCTCTTTTTGGCCGGGTTACGTTTCTCTGTGTCGTAAACTCTAGGAGCGAGGCTTCTAAACCGGGGTGTTTTTAGGGGCATGATATTCAAACTACGATTGTTTTCTGCCGCCCCATTTATCAACGTATGATTTTTCGTACGATGGGATTGGCGGCATACGAATGTTTCATCAGTCACACGTGAGCTCTGTCGTAAGTTGATTTGTACGCTCATTTCTACGTTCGATTGATAAATGAGGCCCATTAACTTTATACACACTGCACTTTCAGATTTAAAACTTTATTATATATTTTCATTCACTTAGAGCTGTGTTACACACTGCATGAAAGATAATTTTCAAAAATCCATAAAAGGGGCACTTTAAGACAAATATTTGCATAGCGCTTATCAGCTTTATTTAAGTATCACTGAGATACTATAGTAATTTTCATTAATATTCTGATTTTTTTTAATATACATTTTCGATTTTCATTTTAAAGTTTTAGTAATTTTATTTCTGTTTGTCATTTTTAAATGTGCTGATATAATTTTATTTCATATTAAGTTTTTTTAGTACATTAAGTTAAATGAATAAAAAGAAATGTTGCCTTGGCAACTAGCTGAAACAAACAGTCTTTATATTTAATTTTATTTCAGGTACCATTTATGACCTCATTTGTAATTCACGTTTGGATAAAGGCATTTGCTAAATGAATAAATGTGAATGTGAATAACAAAAACAGGCTTTATTGGTTTTAGTTTTATTTTATGTTCTTCCATAGTTTTAAGTAACATGCAATAGTAAAGTTTTTGAGAGAACTCCACATGTAATACTTATTTCATATGCAAATATGTTAGCCAATCATAGCAGTGGGCGATTCCATTGCAGCCTCACAGCAGTCACGCCCCTTCCAACAGAGCGTTCAAATCAGAGGGCTAAAATCTGGGGAGAAAATGTCCTTTTATTTCTAAATTATGACCATTTTTGATGTAAAAATCATACTAACAATAAATTCTCCTCAAGAAATATTATCAAATTACTAAAAAATGCAGTTCATGACCCCTTTAAAAAAATAATAAAAGTGATATCTAGCTACATTGCATAAATTCATCAGTGTCTCGGGCCACGTCTCAGTGTCCAAAGACAAATAATAGACGGAAATACTGCATTGTACTTCAAAGTTTACTTTCATCAGCAGGAGGGAACTTAAATGCAGGGAAGTTAAAAGTGTCCTACTGCCTGAAATAATCAGTTATGGAAAGGGGACAAAGGTTGAGGGCCCAAAAATTCCAATCATATGCTTTCAGAGATTACTGCCTCAGTCACGCAGCATATGCATGCTCAAACCTGATCCATAATCCTGAGCCTGTTGAAAACAACTCCATCCGGTCTTAGTTTACAGAGCTTTCTGAAGTCACAATCATTGTTTGGCAAGTGGAAACTTTTATTCAGTATGCTCCATTGAAGCGGCGTGTTAGAAAGGCAGGAAGAAACACTGACCCTCAGATCACAGTTTACTGTGATTCTGCAGTTTCCTCACACTCACAATGAGGTGGACCGGCGGGGCCCGACCACGAGAGAGACTTTCTCTCTCTTTTTTAATGGCTTTCCAGCACCCACAGACCTCATCGGAACGAGATGTCGATCTTGCCAGTTTTCCTTTGCCCTTATAAAAACAGTGGGAATGCTAAAAATGCTTACCGCTGACAGCTTCTCCCTGCAGATCTGCTGAAAAGGTGTGATGACCATGAATGAAAGCATTATGTGGGTAATGCTTGCAAAATGAAGGCTGCTGGAAAGACAAACCACCAGTGAGGTCTCTTTAATATCTCAATCGTTTCTCCTAAATGAGATTAAATGGAGAGCAGGACCCCAATTTTACATTGAACAAAAATCATCTGTCAAATGCAAAAATGTGAATGCTATGTCCAAAGCGACTTGCACGGCACAGGGTTTCTGCAGGTTTTATGAAGGTAAATTTAAGAGTTTAAGACCTGTTTAAGGCCAAGCTGAATTAAATTGAATGGATTACAATATATGGTTTCTACATGTAAACGTCGGTTTTTGTCTTGATTTGCAGTGAAAAGGTCAAAGGATCAAGATACTTTCACTTGAGAAGAAAAATGACAGAAGATAAGTTGCAAATATAGAACAAATATCTGCCAGTATGCCCAGAAAAATCAACTTGATTCAAAGGGAAAACAAGTTTTTGTACACAATTTACAGATATCTGTTCTTGTTTTAAGCATACACTCACTTAGTAGTCTTGTTTTTTCAGAAAAAAACTTCAGAAAAAAATATATTTTCATCTCAAGTAATTCTTGATTTAAGGATGTTTAAATATTTGTTTTTGTAACAAAACAAAATACTGAAGATATTTATTATTGTATTATTTTATTGTATTTATTTTTATTAATTTTTTATTATTATTTGCAGTGCATGCAACATTTTATGCCATGACTATAAATTATTATTATTTTTTAAATTTAATAACTTTTTTAAGGCCTTCATTTATGGAAGAGTAAATTAAGGCTTTTATAAAGCCCTCAGAATCCCTGATTGCATTCAAGGTTTGCATTTTATCAATTCGTGCATGCCCTGGGACATCGAGTAAAACGTGGCCGGTGAGTGATGCAAAGGAGGTTTGATCGGAGAGAGTTGTTTGACGGGCATCTTCCCTGTGGACAGACAAAACACAGATCCAGAGCCACAGCTGGTAAGATGGTAAGAGAGGTCGCTCACAGTAAATAAACAGTTTAGAGAAGGTCTGGAAAGGCCATTACTCCCAAAGCATTGTGGGATGGGAAGATGAGAGATGAGATTGGGGGAAGGAGGGGGAAGACAATAACACAGTGACTCTGAATGTGAAACACTTCCTCTTTGCATGCTCTATTATTTCAAGCAAAACAAACGGTTTTCTCTAGTACAAAGACTGACACCACGTCTACACCGTTTAAACTAAGGCGCTCACGTTATAATTAAGCCGTCGACAATGGAAATGGGGTGGGTGATGAACTGGTTGAACCTGGTAGAAATGTCCATTTGAATAGAATTTGGTTAGTTTGGTAATTTGAGTTTCGATTCTATTGCGGTTATGTAAAATGTTACCGGTAAGACTGAAAATTTTATTTACAAGCACAATATTATATCATATATTATATTTTTACTATTAATTTAATTCACTATGTATTAAAATAACTACTAACCATTGCATCAAAATCAGCAAGTGATTTTTTGTGAAATAAAATAAATCATTATAATGTAACTAAGCATTTAATCATGCATAGTAAGCAAATAAGTAATTAAAAAATAAAATAGAAAATAAAATAATCTTGATGAAATTAATGCTGCAAATGACCATGTAAATACAAAATGTAAATCATTTAAAATGAAAAATAAAAATAATAAAAAACCTCTTACAATGCAAAAAATAATGCAAAAAAGCAAAAATTGTGCATAAATAGTAAGCACATAAGATATAAAAAAATAATGTACAGTAAATAAAATAACTAAAATAATCTTAATGAAAATAATAATGCAAATAAGTAATCATTCATCAAACAAGTAAAAGAAAACAATAAAAGTAAAAAAGTAATAATTAAAAAAAATATAAAAAATAATAACATAAAATTTAATGGACAAAAGAAATTAGGCTTATCAAAATAATTAAAAAAATAATAATAATATAAATAAAATATGAACATTAAACAGAAGGTGAAAATGCTTTCCATTATCTTTGGTGCCCACTTGATGTCCAATGTAAAATCTGAGTCCTGATCCAACATACCATTGCCATAATGGATGTGTGATAAACTCTACCACATCATACAAGCAGCTCAACAACAGTATGTGAAAAACATTAAAAAAAACAAAACAACTACATCTCACCAGGAAGCCAATGAGACGTAGGCAAAAAGGAAAGGTAATGGTATTTAACGGAAGCGCAGCACATTTACGGTCCGCACTGAAGCAGCTCTCCCATGACGAGCACGAGGGGGAGACGTGCTACAATGGAGACGTAATGTTCAAGTTGGGATTCAGGACTCTATGGGTGATCCCATATGCGACCCACAAACGACCCCGTCCTCTACAGGTCACGCAGAGGGTCAATGTACTGCCTGATGAATTCTCACTCTACCATTTCACCCACGCGTCTCTCCGGGTTCACACATGTCCCAACCTCGACATTCCCACCGCAGAACCGAGAAACAGAACAGTCAAGGCCAACCAAACATCTTCTCTACAGAGACCGGTCAAAACATCTGCCAAGCATTTAGATAAGCAACACAGAGGGGAAATGGTTCCGATCACAGGCTCGCAGGAATAGTTTGTACCATTTACGAGATAAGTAGATTGGAAATAAATGCTCAGCTTACTTAGAGGACCGTGAAATTCAAATCCACTAACCTTGTTGTCTGCTGAGATATGCAGGAATATACTAGGTATAAAAAGGTTGGAAGAGCCCCTTATTAGCAGAAGAGCCAACATTTACATAATAGTAAAAAGGGGGAAGTATTTCCCCTGGAGTCATAATTAAAACTATTACACTGAATCCTTTCTTCTGAGACAAAGGGACACTGTCTGCAAAGACACACTTGCCAGAGATACAGCAGCCAGTGTTTTCCCTCTTAGCCAATCACACGCACAGTAGCGTCCAAAAGTCACCGGGCGGCCAAATTCTAGACTTCACAACACTGATCTTCTTCGCCGCTTGGGTTTGCAGGTTCTGTCTGTGTTATCGCTTGGTGCTTTATGACTAGTATTACACATATGGAACAATATTTGGCATAAGTAGTATATCAAATATGGTACAAAAAAAATAAAAATGCTAAATATTAAAAATAACAAAAACATAAGTCAAACTGTATAATATTAAAGTAAATAATAAATGCAAATAATAATGCAACTAAGCAAATAATCATTAACAGTATGTAAATTTGTATTCATATATTACACAAATTATGGAACAATATTTGGCATAGGTACATATAAAATACAGTATATTAATAAAAAATTAAAATAAAACAAAAATAAAAATATGAAAGTAACATCTATACTTTAAAGTAAAAAATCTTTAAAATAATCATAATACAAATAACAGGGTTCTAGATTGCGACCATTTTTTGAGAATGTGCGAGTAAAAAATTTGACGTGGTCGCACTTGTGCGAGTGCATGGTCTAAGCTGCTCCAAAGAGTCTGCTTCATACAGCGCGCGCTGCAGAGCCGCGGCACATTGTAGCAGGAGTCAGATTTCACTGATCAAGTGAAGAGAGGCGCTTTCAGTGCGAGCGCTTCGTGGGTAGAGCCTGTTTTATACTCGCCGCAACAGCACGAGCGCGAAGGTTCGCGCAGCGGACTGAGCGCAACGGAGGATTTGGTTTTCAAACTAAAGTAAAAGATCACTTTTTAAACCAGAGAAGGTGAACATGTTGGTATTCTTGTAGAAAAAAGCATGCAAGTCCTGTCAGCGACAGCCAGTTTAGTTTTACATTTCTTTTTGTTTTGAAAAGTTATCTTTGCTGTATACCTCACGTTACGCTATGGAGGCTTTCCTTATTTTATTAATATCACTTCCACCATTATAACTGCAGCCAAGAGAGCATTGCAATAGTCCAGCCTGGACAGAACAAGAGCTTGAACAAGAAGTTGTGAAGCATGTTCCGAAAGAAAGGGTCTGATCTTCTTGATGTTGAATAAAGCAAATCTGCAGGACCGGGCAGTTTTTGCAATGTGGTCTGAGAAAGTCAGCTGATCAACAATTATAACTCCAAGGTTTCTGGCTGTTTTTGAAGGAGTTATGGTTGATGCGCCTAACTGAATGGTGATATTGTGATGAAACGATGGGTTTGATGGAACCACAAGCAGTTCTGTCTTGGCAAGTTTGAGTTGAAGGTGATGGTCCTTCATCCAGCAAGAAATGTCTGTTAGACAAGCTGAGATGCGAGCAGCTGTCGTCGGATCATCAGGATGGAATGAGAGGTAGAGTTGAGAGTCATCAGCATAGCAGTGATATGAAAAGCCATGTTTCTGAATGACAGAACCTAGTGATGCCATGTAGACAGAGAAGAGAAGTGGTGTAAGTACTGAGCCCTGAGGCACCCCAGTACATTTATAAACTAACATTAAATAAAGATAAAAATAACAAAAAGTAAAAGTAAAAATTAAGTAAAAATATTTAGAAAAATAAATCATCATCATCATCATCAGCCCAATAATAATGCAACTAACAGTAAATTTGTATTATGCAGCATTACATAAATTACGGAACAATGTCTGGGATAGGTCAGTATAAAATTCAGTACATTAATGGAATGATATAAAAATAAATAAAAAATAAAAATAAAACAGAAACCAATATAAAATACATAAAATATTAAAAAATAAAGTAAAAATACTCTAAAAAAAAAAATACTCAAATACTCTAATCATGAATAGCATGCAAGTAAAAAAATAAATAAATAAAAACCTCAAAACTAAAAGACAAGGATTAAAAGCCAAAGTTTTGATTTAATGAGCTCTCTACTGCATTATAAAGCTGCATGGAAACTATGCCTTATGGCAAGTGTCTAAAATGCCTTATACATTTCATTGGATAGTTGCTGGACGTCTTCATCAGAATGAAACTAGAAGGAAGATATTCCAAAAAAATATAAATCCATGTGTAGAAAGCAATCATCTAATGAAATCTGATACGAGTACCTGACACTGAGAATAAAACTCCAAGATTTTTAAAACAAGATGGACACACTTGATAGAAGCCATTACGAGCTGGCGAGCTCCGTGGCCTGAAATCCAGTCTCTCAAAGACTCTGATCTCAAAGTAATGTGGCAGATGGACATTTATACCTCTCATGTTACATTGAAAAATTACTATGAGAGGAAATGTCCACTTTTTCATATTTTATGTGCTGAAAAACAATACGTCTTATCATATTAAACAGAAAATAATGTGTAATGTGGGAGCAGGTTTAAACTAGATTATTCATTTTCTGAAGACTACGCAAGTGCTGTTGGTCCATGCAAAACTCACCGCCATGATACAATGCAGTTGCCAAGGGGTTGCTATGGGTTGTATCATCCAGAAGATAAAACTTGAATTGCTTATATATTATTATTATTATTATTAATATCAATATCAATATTATATAATTGCTAATAATTATTCAATTAAAATAATTTAATTTATATTAACTGCTAATTAATTTATTCAATTAATTTAAATAATTTCTAATAGTAATGATAAAAATATTAATAAATAATACAAGAATAATATTAGGGGTGACCCCGAATAGTCGACGATAAAATGCTTCGATAAGAGGAGCCTGATTCGACTCCCAATCTCACAGTCAAATATTTGCAGGGTGTTATGATCATGTCATTTTGGCTATATGGGGGTGCTCAAATGTCTGATTTTTTCGCATAGAACAAATGTTTTTCTCCCAATAAGTTAATATACAGCCTATTAAAATAATGCTGTAAATAATAATCTGTAAAAGAAAGAAGCTTTAAATAAATATTTGATGAGACAACTGGTGTAAAAAATGTTGCGAGGCATCCGTTACACACTTTACATGTGTGTTAACGTTATTATTATGACTGCTGAATGTCTGACTTGACTCTTGGTAATGTATTTTGCCCCGCGCCCAAACATTTGATTCGTCTATCAGTCGACTATCGGCATGATTAAAAAATTCCGATTGGACTATGAAAATCCTTATTTGGGGACACCCCTAAATAATAATACACAATTAGCATAACCATATTGCTGAAAAACATTTATAATCTCTGACTGATGCAGTTAGATTCACGCTCCGAGTAAAGAAAACAACTTTAGAGTGGGAAATTCTGCAATGGAGCATTTCTTCAAGAAAACTGTGAGCTCTTTCAGTTCCCACAGCAGGTTCAGCGTGTTTTTATGATGTGAGGACACAATCTCAAAAGCCTAGACAGAGTTCTGTTCTATGTTTTTTGGCCAGGTCATTAAAAAGAGTCGGTTCATAAGACTAATGTGTTTATGAATCGGACTACACCGGCTAAAACAACACAATGATTCAGCTAAAAAATGAGCGCAGCAAACATTGTCAGAGAATGCAGACATTCAAGAACTTTTAATACCACCAAATATCATGCAAATCCCAAGTGTCCAGTTTCTACTTCATGCCAATGTCTGTCCTCAAGTGTCCAGAGCTGCCTTTGTAAATGCAAGCAAGCACGTGTGCATACTCGCAAACTCAAACAGGCAACACCGGCAGCTTACAGTTGCGCCAACAAATGCGTCGCACTTGAGGAACTCGATGTGCATCATCTTCTGGAATGCAACGTTCAACAGGACAGCAGCATATCTGAAGAAGGTAGTTTAACAAAACACGCCAACCCCGTTTTAACACACGACACGCACCAAACTAATCAATTTGGAGCATATTCCTTTTTGCTGCATTCAAAGCAGTTTACGGTCACTGCCTGCAGGCCTGACAGCAAAACAAAGAGCCTCCATTCTCCTGTGTTCTCTGGAGTGCTGCCACATGCTCTTTCAGTGCTCTGAGAAACACAACATGGAGAAATAAAGCCCTTGTACTCCGCAGAAAGGAAAGGCAGTGCAAAATCAGGAGTTCTCATGTTCCACAGAGCTGCATTGAGTCTGGGTGGAAGTGTTGAGGAGACCGGCGTGTTAAATACAGCTGTTGAGAGAGAGACCGCGTGTGTATGTGTGGAATTTGGAGGAGTCAAGACATACAGTATGGTATGTATAGAAGATCTATGGCATCTACAGGCAATGGCTCTGTTCCAAATCATAGTGAGCTATCTACGCAGGCAGCATTTTAAGACATCATGCACCCAACATGCTCATTTGAGCCAAATTCAGCAGCACTGCATGTACCCTTCTCAAAAGGCTAGAATACACAATGACAATATCATTTAACTTAAAAAATATAGCAATTGAAAAAAAAAAAACATTAAACTGAAGCTTGACTATTTTAATTTCCAATATTTGCATGTAAAATATATAACACTGTTCAAAAGTTCAGGGTCAGTTTTTGAAAGTCACCAAGGCTGCATTTGTTTGATAAAAAAAATGCTGTAAAAACAGTAATATTTGTGAAATAATATTACAATATAAATTAATTGTTTTCTATTTGAATATATTTTAAAATGCAATTTTTTCCTGTGATGCAAAGCTGATTTTTCAGCATCATTACTCCAGTCTTCAGTGTCACATGATCCTTCAGAAATCATTCTAATATGCTGATTTGCTGCTCAAGAATCATTTTTATTATTTTTATTATCAATGTATTTGTAACATATTTGTTACAAATATTATTAACAGTTGTGCTGCATAATTTTTTTTTTTTGTGTGGAAATAGTGATAATTGTTTTTGTGGAATCTTTGATGAATAGAAAGTTCAAAAGAACAATTGATCTGAAATAGAAATCTTTTGTAATGTTATAAATGTATTTGCTGTCACGTTTGATCAGTTTAATGCATCCTTGCTGAATAAAAATTTCCTTTCCAAAAAAAATATATATATCTTACTGACCCCAAAATTTTGGATAGTACTATATTTCTGTGCAACACATTTAGGCTGCCTATACAGTGCAGCTCACTAGGTTTTAGAACAGAGCCATTGTGTTCACTCTGCTGGGCTTGTCACCACAAGAGCATCTCATTGAAAGGATGCCCTATTACTCAAGTGAGCAAATAAAGCAAGAATTGAATGACGCCACAGTCTGGCCATTATCAGGCATGCTATGCTACAAGTCACGTATACTGTCCTTAAATAGATAGCTTGCTCAAGAATTTAAATGAGTTAGCATCTAAGAGTTAACATCAACATCACGATCAAAATAAAAATAGCATTTTATCTCTCCATTCTAAAATGCATGCTTCAAATATTAAAGCACAATGCAATATGTCTTACATGAGCAAAATGAAGAGGAGTAAGTGATAACCAAACTCTCATTATCAGATTTATAAAATCACAATGAGAACAGTCGTGCGATCTAGTGCGATTTGAAACGTAAAGAGCCATTATTAGCTTCAGATTGCTTCAGGCTGTTGAGGTCTACATTTTCCAGACTAACCATTGTTCTATAAGCACCTTAGTTGGGAGTTGTCTCTTAAAACCACCCTAAACCTTACACGGTACACTGTAAATTTTAAAGGCAGAGTTATTAATCATTCTGTTGATTCTATTGAGAAAACACCCTTCCTGACACCCTTCATTACCTGCAAAGCATTCACTAGACAGGAACAACTTCAAAAGTTAAATGATCTCCTGCATTAATCAAGGCAACAAGAAAAGAAAACACAATTCAAGACAAATGTCCAACACTCACTAGAGACAGCCTTACATGGGTTTTGCCAGGACTTAGCAAGCACTCGGTGGTTTGTAGAGAGTTATGATGTTCTGAGTAGTTGGGTAGATTGCTTACTAATTGTAATCCGTCACTGATTCCAAATTTCACATTTTAGGTAATATAATCAGAATACTTTTTTAGATTACACATTGATTTTTATAGGATCATCTTGTACCATATTGATATAAAAATACAAAGAGAAAGAAAATATATTCCATTTGCTGTTATTAACAACATAAAGCAAACATTACATTATGCTAAAAAGTTAATTCACCCCCCAAAAAAAAAAATAATTCTCTCATTAATTACTCACCTTCATGTTATTCCTAAACCAGTGAGACCTTTTGTTCATCTTTGGAACACGAATTAAGATATTTTGGGGGAAGTCGTGGCCTAATGGTTAGAGAGTCGGACTCGTAATCGAAAGGTTGCGAGTTCGAGCCCCCGGCCGGCAGGAATTGTAGGTGGGGGGAGTGAATGTCCAGCGCCTGAGGTGCCCTTGAGCAAGGCACCGAACCCCCAATTGCTCCCCGGGCGCTGCAGCATGGCTGCCCACTGCTCCGGGTGTGTGTTCACGGTGTGTGTGTGTGTGTGTGTGTGTGTGTGGATTTGTTCACTACTCACTGCTGTGTGTGTGCACTTGGATGGGTTAAACGCAGAGCACCAATTTCGAGTATGGGTCACCATACTTGACAATACGTCACGACTTTACTTTTTTTACTTGATTAAATCCGAGAGCTTTCTAACCTTGCATAGACAGCAACGCAACTGACACTTTCAAGGCCCAGAAACGTAGTAAGGAGGACATTGTTAAAATAGTCCATGTGATATCAGTAGTTCAACCGTAATTTTATGAAGCTACGAGAACACTTTGGTGCATAAAGACGCGCGTTCACGGGAGTACTACGATGAATGCGTGTGGTGCCAGTGACGCAGGAGTTGGTGTTCTGACTTTGAACCCGAATACGCTGCTCCTTGTTTAAAAGCAGAGGAAGACGCACGCTATACATAAAACGGTCTTCATAAACATGTCTGAAGATTTTGACAAAGAGGACGACTTAAAATTTTGCCCAGCCTTGTGGGCGCGAGTCAAAGACTGAAAAAAATTGTTGAATAAAGTTGTTTCTTTGCACAAAAAGTATTCTCGTAGCTTCATAAAATTAAGGTTGAATCACTGATGTGGTGGTGATGGCGCAGTGGATAAGGCACATGCCTTTGGTGTGAGAGACCCGGGTTCGAATCCACTGTGAGACACCAATGTGTCCCTGAGCAAGACACTTAACCCCTAGTTGCTCCAGAGGCGTGCGACCTCTGACATATATAGCAATTGTAAGTCGCTTTGGATAAAAGCGTCAGCTAAATGAGTAAATGTCAGCTAAATGAGTAAATGATGTCACATGGACTATTTTAACGATGTCCTTACTACGTTTCTGGGCCTTGAATATGTCAGTTGCGTTGCTGTCTATGGAGGGTCATAAGGCTCTAGGAATTCATCAAAAATAAAATAATTTGTGTTCTGAAGATGAACGAAGGTCTTATGGGTTTGAGGCGACATGACCTGCAAAGTGAGTAATTAAATGCAATAATTTTCATTTTTGGGTGACCTATCCTTTTATGGTTTCCCAAACTGGTGTTCATGTAGGAACTGCAGGGGGTTCCTGGGTTTAATGAAACCTAATAATTAGCTAAATCATAAAAAATGTAAATCAAAATAAACCATTTTTAAAATAAAGTAAAACACTTATTTTATTTCATATATTTTATTTGTTTATCCGCAGGTCATGTGACCATTAACCAACATCAGAGAACCATGAAAATGGAAATGTGTTAAATTAGAGCTATTACCTTAAAATGTCATTCAGTGATAATTCAAATAAAAATGTATGTGTTAACCGGTAGTAAATGCTAGGTTGAAATGTTGAGAAAACACTTGATCTAACTACAAGTACTTAATTTTTTGGAATCGGCTTACATAATCCAAATTACATGTAATCAGTTACTACCCATCATCACTGGTAGTTGCTAGGGTGTTCTGGCTTGTTAAGATAAGCCAGGCCTTGGTGAGAAAGCGTCACCTGAGAGACATTTATTTTCTATTGTTCTGATGGTATCTAAGGTGTCTAGTTGGTTTGTAGAGTGTTCTGGGTGGTTTCCAGAAGGTCTGTGTCAAGCCAACATCATAACGTCTTATACTGTAGCTTTCAACACTGGATTGGATAGAACAGCTGTGCAAGCAGACTCTGTGTGTATGTGCTAGTATGCGAGGAAGAGAGAACGATAGAGTGTGAGAAAGTATGGAATCATCTGCAAAAACTCTTAAGTGCTTCCATTCCCCATCCCTGAGGTGACACTTTGTTGTCAAGGCCTGGTCCTTGCTGCACTGAGGCAGAAGTGTGTGTTGATCATTTGGAAATGACCAAAGATCACACAAGATGACATCATAAGCGAGTAAACATTCCGACAGTTATTCACATCGCCGTAGCCATCCTTACAACTCGGAATTCCAAGAACAGATGTCAAGAGTGAAAGAAGCCAAACTGCAGCAGCGTACAAGAGTCCTGCCAACACCTGCGAAGTTCCACATCTTGCTTTCATATTTGCAGAGATCAAGCTTAAATTCCCCTCATTTGTCAGTCTCTTCTTTTACCATTCTGATCTTCCAGAATATGAACTCCCCATTAGATGTGTGCACTTCTGCAGTTACTATACGTTATTAGCAGGCTCACATATTCTGCACTGTCTTATGGGGAAATCTGCAAAACTGATTGTTGCATGGAGGTGAGAGTGCAACATTTGCATTGGTAGCGACCCATTTATACACATACATACATATATATATATATATATATATATATATATATATGTACAGAAAGAAAGAAAGAAAGAAAGAAAGAAAGAAAGAAAGAAAGAAGGAAGGAAGGACGGTAGTTAGGAAAGACAACTGCCCTACAGACCGATCTCGAGTCCCACCGTAGAGCTCCGGAAGGATGCTCTGTTCCAAAATTAAGTCACTATGATTCTGAAATTAGTGAGGGTGCTTGCCTTCATGCACATCTATTCTGACATATCATATTTTGTCCAGTCCATAGTTATGATTATTACAATGTCATTGCGATTTCGAGAGAATATGCGGATGTCACTTCCGGAAGTTTGTTGCAAGTAAGCCACATTGGTCCTCTTAGCAGCATGAAAAACTAAACTTTTATTCAAATTCTGAATGGAGAATAGGCTATATACAGCAAAGAAAGCGCGCAAAGTGTGCTTTCTTAAAAAGCTGTCACTCATTTCAGTTTATCTCGATCTCTAATTCCGCTATAATCAATGAATCAGTCAACAGCACAATTAATCTTGTTTACATCACTTACTCTTTGTTTGTAATAATCAGAGGATTCACGTCCTTAAAGTCTGCATTAAATCAAAATTGACTATTTACTTTACTAGCGCACATTGCTAGTCTTTTTTTTTTAAGATGTTTTTATCCAAAACTAGGAAAATCACAAGCAATTTGTCATAGAAACAACAATATTCAGTGCGCAATGCCAGGTTTCAAGTTAAAAGACTAGATCAGTTTCACACTGATTCAGTGTTTGAGAATCAGACTACAATGGTTGCGTTTTATGGTTTTATCTTTCAATTGAGGGATTTTTAACTGAAAAATCCATATTTTTTCCCAGACCTACTGTATAGGAAATGGAAATGGAAGTGTGTGTGTGTGTGGCCAAGTATGGTGACCCATACTCGGAATTTGTGCTCTGCATTTAACCCATCCAAGTGTACACACAGTAGTGAACATACACCCGGAGCAGTGGGCAGCCATTGCTGCGGCGCCCAGGGAGCAGTTGGGGGTTCGGTGCCTTGCTCAAGGGTCTCACCTCAGTCGTGGTATTGAGGGCGGAGAGAGTGTTGGTTATTCACTCCCCCACCTACAATCCCTGCCGGACCTGAGACTCGAACCCACGACCTTCGGGTTACACGTCCAACTCCACCAAATCCATTAGGCCACGACTGCCCCAAATAAAGTAAGTATAGACCCAAATATAAGTAATATAATAATAAGTATAAGTATAGACCCAAATAAAACAAAGAGACCTGCAGGGCAAGGGTGAAACCAAACTTGTGTATGGACCAAATAACCAAACCAAACATGAGCTGTGCAACTTGGCGAAAGGATACAAATTTACAGAGTTGCACCACAGACATGCAGTAAGATGGTTGATGGCCTGATGACCCACAATGCCAGAGAAACCAAAATCCTGCTCCCGAATTAC
Organism: Barbus barbus; assembly: GCF_936440315.1. Taxonomy (NCBI): domain Eukaryota; kingdom Metazoa; phylum Chordata; class Actinopteri; order Cypriniformes; family Cyprinidae; genus Barbus; species Barbus barbus. The sequence continues at coordinate 30,156,407 of NC_136739.1, read as the reverse complement.
ACAACAACTTCTGTGTGGTTAAGAGTCATGCTGTTTAACACAACAAAACTTTCTCTTTGTAAAGCCCATGGGCAACACTAATAAAAAATTTCTGGGTGGAAAATCAGAGTTTGCAAGAGGCTCGAAAGGCTCTCATAAAAAAACCTTCAAAATATCAGACTCGCCTCTAATTAAAATCACAATAACACAGGGATGTGCTCATAGCCAACGTGGGAGACGTAGCATGTGTGTGTGTGTGTGTGTGTGTATGTGTGTGTGTGAGAGAGAGAGAGAGAGAGAGAGAGAGAGAAATAATGCAGAAAAAGAGAACTATGAGAACGTGCTGGAAAAAAAATCTCTCATATTTCATAGAAAACTGACATCATCCTCTGCTAGCTAAATCTGAACCCATGGAGCACAAATTTCCAAAGTCTTAAAGTCCAAAGTGTGTTAATAAAGATCATATTTGAAGCTAATGGAAATTGAGGATTCAACATCCAGATTTCCTCGCTCACGATATAGACGGCTAATCGGCCTCATGTGGTTTTCAAAGACCAGGTTCTGCATCTGGTTTGTATATTTTAAATTTCCTAGTCTTTTGATTCTGAATCCTGCCCCACAGCCATGGATTATTACACCAGATAAGTACAATTGCCTCTGAGGTCAAATTAACACGCATCACACTGTCATTTTTCTGTAATCTCCGGTCATATCTAAGAGGGAAATGAAAACCGTGGACCCTGTTCTTCGCTAGACGACTCTTGTCCAGTAAAGTTACAAAACTTACATCCTCCTTTCCCCAGCAAAGAAATTAAGCAGGAGAATTTTGCAAGATTCCCCCCCTCCCTAAAGTTCATTTCCCATGACCTCCACATGTGTCCAAGAGCGTTTCTCAGCTCTTCTCAGCAGGCAGGAAATGCACCGATGTCAAAGGTCGAGGCAATGCCTACGACAACAGAGACTTTATTTACAGTCAGACTGTCTTGTAAACAAACACACAACCAGAGACGCATTTAGACACACAACATCTAAATCTTCACTCATAAACAGCCCAATCTGCAGTAACAGGTCACACAAATGTTAGTCCTGCCCAATGCATTACAGTCATACATTTATTTTCCCTTATATAAAATAATTTATTCCAGACCTCACATTATGCTCCACTATGATTTTTCTCCACATAGAGCTGGAATGTGCAATCAGCTGCTTGCAGGTTAAAGAAAACTGGAAAAACTTGCAGGAAAAAATGACAAATATTAGCTGGCTTTTCTCTTCATTCCACATAATCCACAATATGAAAGAGCAAACACACATGCATAACGCATTACATTTACTCAAATATCTACACCTACTGTATAACTGGGAAATTTCTTCTCATGTCCTCACTTTCTATCTGTCAGCCTTCTGCAAAATTCCTTTACTAACAAAAGCCAGTTCCTTAATGACATCATCCTCCAGGAAGTAACATCATTCATTTCGATGGGAAAACAACAGCACATCTGTCAGTACATATTATACATTTCCACAAAACTGCCACTCTCAAAGCATTCCATCCTATTTGATCAAATTAAAAATCTGTATAATAAAATTACACAGTCATGTAACCGACCTCTCAAACTCTCTTTCAGCTCTTTATTCCCATCCTCTTGATTGCACACCATTGTAAAAATGGCAAAAAAGTTATAAAATGGAAGTTTCAGAGAAATACTTCCTTAATTTAGAGTTCAACAATGACCTAAACCACAGAAATGACAGAGATCAAACCAAAAGGTAATGAGTAGGTCTTTCAGTGCTTACGATGTACCTTCGGTCAGGCGGTCGGCTGTGTGCGTCACCATCCATCCCTGCAGCGGCCTGCACGGCTCTGAAATCCCTGGCACTGTAGGACAGAAAGCAAACACTACTGACTCATGGCACAGCCTTAAGGGAGTGCTGACAGATGGAGAGGTTAAACTAGACTAGTCAGTTCTGCAGAAGGTGGTGCATCCCTTCCCATAATGCAAGCCACAGTGTCATTAATAGGCATGGTTGGCTTGTTGAAAAAAAAAACAGAAAAAACTTCTTGGTTTTGAACCAGTCTAAGCTGGCATGCTGGTCTGTGGGCTGGTTTTAGAAGAGTTTTGACTACTTTTCATCTGATCTAGCTTGGAGACCAGCTTAAACCAGGTAAGACCAGCAAACCAGTTTAGGCTCTTACAGTAGGGCGTGTAGAGGTATTTTCCCATGGAGGGAGGATCTTTACTGGCAGCCAACACTTGACAAATATGAGGCTTTTTTTATTTAGTTATTTATTATTGGATCATGCAGCCCTAGCTCAACTGGTGCATTAGATGAAATATAATTCATGATCAATGACAGCAAAAGACTTTTATTATTTTAACTAATTCTAGTGATATGGTTTTCATTCAAACATGCTATTACCAGAGTTTGAATCCCGCTTTAACAGTTTTATTTTATAAACCGCACAAACTTGCAAATGAACTTAACAGCCAGTGATCACCCTGAATTTTTCATATAGAAAATGACAACTTTGACATCTTGATTTGTAACCTTTTTACAGTCTATGTATTCAACACTTAAAGATTAAACAGGCATGATGCTCGATTACATGCAAACTTTGCATAGCCAAAAATAGTCAAAATCATCACTCGAAGCCCTACAATAGCTTGAGAAATTTATTCCTTTTATTTGACAGACATGACTTTAAAAAAGACTTTTCATGAATTAGTCAGTATGACTTGTGTTCAATGCAACTCAAATTTGAAACCCAACTCTACATACCAATTCATCTTGTGTTTCAGGAAGAAAAAAATGTCATAGTTTAAATATAAATGACACTCGATCGCACACGATGCTTTTTAGATTGTTGTCAAGAAATCAAATTCATTGAGTCTTCTGAACCTCTATAAAAATCCTTTTGAGGTAAACTATATATTTTCTCATCTCATCATAATAAACTACCTCTACCATGAAAAACATTTGTTTCTAATAAATTAGGAGTGATTTGCTTTCAAGGCTACTCAAGTTCGAATCCCGATACGACATACATATATTTTTATAAACAGCAAAACAGCAAAGAAAATGACAAATGTGACCCTGGACCACAAAAGCAGTCATCAGTAGCACAGGTATATTTGTAGCAATAGCCAACAATACACTGTATGGGTCAAAATTATCCATTTTTCTTTTATGCCAAAAATCATTAAGATATTAAGTAAAGATCATGTTCCATGAAGATATTTTGTAATTTCTTTTTTTTAGTAGCAATATGCATTGCTAAGAACTTCATTTGGACAACTTTAAAGGCGATTTTCTCAATATTTTGATTTTTTTTGCACCCTCCAGATTTTGAAATAGTATCTCAGCCAAATACTGTCCTATCCTAACAAACCATGCATCAATGAAAAGCTTATTTATTCAGCTTTCAGGTAATGTAAAAATCTCAATTTCACAAAACTGACCCTTATGACTGGTTTTGGGGTCACAAATGTCAGAATAATCATCCAAGTAACACCAGCCGGTAAGATTTGCGACCCAGGTTCACGTGACACACATTTTTTTATAAACCAAGCAAATAAACTTCACAGTAGGTGACCACTAGGAAGAAAACGCGACGTTTACACGATTCAATGAGTCATAATAGTTTGAATGAGCATGACGCCTCAAACTTACCTCGATCGCCCTTGAACTTCCGCGCGGCTGTCAGCTGTCATCAGTCTCGCGCGCAATACTTCAAAACAGCATTATCATCAACAACAGCAGGTTTTGCAGCGCCTCTCGTGACTTAAAGCACTGCTTATGGGTCCCTGCGTCACTTCTGTCCCGTTAACGTTACACTCTTAAAATTCTGCAACTCCCAACCTTATTTTCCAGAGTCCTGCCTCCTCTGTTCCTATTCAACCGATGGCAGCCCCGCGTTTTCAAGTCATGACACGATGATTTACTGCCCTCCCATCCTCACACTGGATTCACACTCCGGTTTGACGGTGGAATGCGAATTGACATCGAGAGAAGAGTCTCAACAAAGTAGTTCATGTGCTAAAATCCCACTCTCTCCCATGCGAGAGAGTTCTGTCTGTTTCTTCCAGATTGAAAACTTCTCAAACGCAGCATAATTCATGCAACAGTTAAATATGATTGGGATGCATTAGGAAAATGTAGACAGACATGCCAAATGATGATAATTTTAGTACATAGATGATTTTAGATATACATTTCACTCACTATCTTGACGTGCAGGGCCACTACTGGCAAAATAGCTACATCTAGTGATAGAAGTGATCAGTACATGAAGGGAAAAGAAGCATTTCTATTATTTACTCACCTTCATGCATGGTCCCACAAAGAGTTTCTGAAGAATATTACATGTATTTTACTTACAATGATGAAGACATAGCCTATTTGACGACTGAGTAGGGCAATTTTGTCACTAATTAACTCTCAAAAAGTTGCCTAGTGTGTTGCACTTGTCCAGTCGTGTTGTTGTTTCAGATTTAGACCATTATTCTAGCTGGTGAAGCACAAGTTTTCTTTCTAAATAAGTGTGTTATTCACAAGTAGCTATCTAATTTTTGGTCGACGTCAAGTCTCAATTCAATTGCTTATGAATCTCAAATAATTTTGTTTGTCTCGTGTTAAATCTAAAAATAAAAATAAATCTAGTCTCGTGTTTTCACCACTCACTCACTAACTAACTAACTAGGTTAGCCAACTTGACTAATTAACTCAACAACAGACGAGCATCATGGGAGGATTTACTTTTCTTTTTCTGAAATTTGTGAACGTTACAAACTATGACAACAACATAGTTGTTTTGATTAAATTATATAGTATCATAGTATTTCTTTAGGGAGCGTTTTATGCAGGCTATCTCAAATAGCCTAAGTTCAATTATACCTTTACATTTTTAGCATAATTTGACCAAATTACAGATGAAAATGGCACACAAAATAGCCTATGTCTCATATTTCACAGGGTTTCTTTGGTAAACAAGCATACTAAAATAAAATATAATATAATAAAATAAGCAGCCTATATAAATAAATATGCAAAGTTTTTTATGTTATTGCGAGTTATTTAGAAAATTATAGATTTAAACATAAAAATGAATGTTTTTATAATGGATTTTCAGAATCTGGCACAAGAGTAAAAATGGCTTTTTGATACAGGCATGATAAAATGTTCAATGAAAAATTGTTTTAATAAAACTTAACCTATGGGAAACAGGCTAATAGTTACTAATATCAATAAACATCTCCATAACTCATTGATGTGCAGCTTTTCCAAATAATGCTTGGCCATTTAGGCCTAAATCAATCTTGCACATCATGTTCAGCTAAAGATTATCTTTGAATAACTTAAATTTGGGTCTGTTCCTAACATAAAGCTACTGTATGGGTTCAAATGACATATACATTTATGCTTTTATACATTTACAGTCTTCAAATGAAAATTGTTAGGCGAGTATATTAAAGCAAGAACGTAGATCTAGAAGGTCATTTCTTTAATACAACAATTTATCACTAGAAAACAGCACAGAAAAAGATTCCAGTGAAAATGACAAAGTTAATGTCAGTCAGAAAATGCTGACATTCGGTGTGGCGTTAATAAACTGCGGCCCGCTGTTGGGTGAAGTGGTGCTGGGAACGGAGGTGTTGGAGACGGTGCAGTAGAACATCTCTGCTCCGTGTGAACAGTCCTGAGGGAAGAGCACCATCATGATCAAACCGATAATCATCACACAAACACCCGCCGCCAGGATGATGCTGGGGATGAGGTTTTCACCGCGATACCAGCGGCCGTCTGAGAGCTTCAGGAAACAGGCGGCGGGGAAGATGAACATGAGGGGTATGGCGCTCAAAACCCCCTGAGAGAGACACAGAAACACAACAGTAACACACATCTCTGAATGTAACAGACTGCTGCCTCAATGATGATGATGAATCAACAACTCACATTTAGTTCCAGTACAAAACCCAGACAGTCATAAGAGAGCGATATGACAGTCGCCGCTGATATGATCACCACGGTAATGATGACATGCATGGTGTTACTGAGCTCTCCTTTAAAAAACACATTGGAGATCACCTGGACAGAATAAAGACAACATCAAGAAACAACCAACTTTAAAGAAAGTAAATTAAATACTAGAACAATCCTTTTTAGTATGTCAGACTTTAAAATGTATTCAAACATTGCATACGGTTGACAGGATGACTGTAATGTCATACAGGAAACTCTGAAAAATGAAATCAAGAGTCTACAGACTTTGACTATGTGTTGCATCAAGGATATTATATGCCTTTCAACTTTCCTTTCTAATAAATAATAAAAAGTGTTAAAACCAGAATACTTAAAAAATATATATATATTTTTTAGTATCACTGAGATACTACTACAGTTTTTATTTATATTTTGAATTTGGCTTTATATATATATAAAGCCAAATAGCTCAAATTATTTAATTAAATTATATTTAAATTATTTCAGTTTGTTATTTTACTAAATAAAGTTGAACTATATAATTATATAAACTAAATAATTATTATTATATTTTAGTTCATGTTTAATATTAATAATTTAATTTAAGTATAATTTTTATTATGGTTTTAGTTTCAGTTAACTAAGAGCATTCAATTAATTTGGTTTTAATGACATTACATTTATTTATTTTTCCATGTTCATTTTAATTTCGGTGAGTTTTAGTAATTTTGTTGTGTGTTTTTATATTTTTATGTTTATATATGTTTACATAGTTTCAATTATTTTTATTTTGGTTTTAATTTTTACTGAATGAAAAGGAGAAATGTTGCCTTAGCAACTAGGTGAAATACAAATAGTTTACATTTGTTTACATACTGTAATTAACATTTATTTTATTTTAAGATTTTTAATTGGTTTTAATTCTAGTTAGTTTCAATAAACTATAATAACTCATAAGCATTTCATTAATTTAGTGTTTAAGTTTACAAATATTATTTTTATATATGAATAAAAAAAAATTCTGTGTCCCCAATACTGCTGCAATTCCCATCACAACAAGTATTGTAGAGATCAGCATTTAGTTATGATGGAAAATCCACTTAAAAGGCCATGATCAGATCATTTCAGGACATTTTTCAATATTTCAAGTAGTCAAAAGTGCCCCTAGTTGAATAATCACACATACTGTATATAAAAGCTTCAGTTATCTTACCTCACGGGTTACAAAGCACTCCAGAGGGAAGGTGGTGATTATACTGACGCCATAGCAGAACCGACCGAATGTAGCCAAGTTATCATTCCTGCAGTAGTTCTCGAATATATCACCTTGGACAAGAAACACAACAGGAAAACATGCAATGTTTCAGTGCCTTTTGTACCCATATGGCACAGATTTATCAAAGTAATAAGTGCAGATATTTACAGTAATTTACCTTGTGTATAACCAGTAAAAGTGGCATAACCTGCAGCAGCAAAGACAGCACTGACCAGTACGGCTGAGCCCACAGATACATGAGTGACAAGAGACCAGCTGCTCAGAGTGGGCTCCTGCAGCGACCCGTAGATCATGAAGCTGTTGTGGTGGCAGATAAAAGCTGGAAAATATCAAACACGTCAAAGTTTCAATTGAAAAAGATACTTTAATTGAAAATGTTGTTAATCGCTGAAGGTAATACCTCACCGAAAGACATGACGCCAACTGCCTGAATTGCATTCCACCGTGCAAACACCCATGCATCATCTGACGCAGGTCTGTGGGTGCAATAAAAATGTGATTAATGCATAGTTATTCATTTTAGAAATAACTATTTTTGATGTTTGTGCATGACCATGCAAACACCACTGCCAGAGTGTTTTGAGTGTTTTTACAGGGTTTCTGTAAGTATTATGAAGGTAAATTTTTTTAAGACCAATTTAAGAGAATTAATTAAAGGAACCACGGTACTTCAATATGTTCTCCAAATGTAAATGTCTAAGGAGAATACAATGAAGGGAAAACAAGTTTTCATACCCCACCAATAGATATTTGTTCTTGTTTCAAAGTATAAACTCACTTAATTTATCAAAAAAATAAAAAAAACTTAATATCTTCTTTTTGCATCTCTAGTAAATGTATTTTGATTTAAGGATATTTAGATATTTTAATTGGAATACAAGATAAAAATACTGACAGATGTGTTTTTTGCAATGCATGCAAAATTTAATGCCATGACTATTAATTTAAGACATGTTAAGGCCTTAATTTGTGGAGATAATTTTTTTTTTTATGCTTTTAAGACGTACAGAAACCCTTCTTTTAGTATGTTGTTAGAATCAAGACAGCCGCATTTCCAAGTCTCTGTATATTTAGGTCTAGAAACTGTATTGTACTGATTTTCTTTCTTTATTTTTCGCCTGTCTTTTTTATCAGCTTGGTGAAAAAATCAAACATTCAATCTGGGTTTCACAAGGGTTAGGGGTTTGCTTCATCATACATCACAAAATATGTGTGTATTGTTTCACTGCATTGTGACACTATGTACATGCCTTGTTATATAGGCCACAAATATGATGGAAAGTCAAATAAAAAAGCTCAGTGAGATAATTTCTCAGAAATGAGTGTTTAAAGGGTAAATCATTATCCTGAGCTGCGGTCTGCAAACATCAGCATATGGTGGATGGTGTGAATGAATGCACACAGACGGAGAGAGAGATTTTATACATCTGTGGTCCTAGTGTCGCTGCTCTCACGACCACTGTGATGAGGATGGCAAGAGTCAAAAGCATGGACAATAAAGAGACCTGGAACAGAGGAAGGGACAAGAGTTATGATAAAACCTTTGTTGAAATAACTTTTATACACAATCTACTACATACCTCCTGTTGTCTGATTGATAGCAACAACAATGACCTGACTTCAAATAACTTGCACACAGGTCATATGCACTATTTTTATGAAACATTTTGTATCCTTTTTCGTCTATTTTAAAAGCCCAACATAATCAGACAAGGTCACAGTTATATGAAAAATCTGTCTACAGAAAAAAAACAGACATGAGAGTAAATAAATAACAGCTAAATGACAGATTTATTAGGTGAAATATTTGTTTAAAGCAGCAGATCACAAAAGATTATATTGAAAAAGATAAAAAACGAACTTGGAGCTTGGTAGAAGTAGGTAATACTCAACCTTTCCCAGCTTTGCTATATCTCTATATAGAGACAGCGGGAGTGTAAACAGAAGAGTGGACATCATTATTACGAAATGTCTCTCTGTAAGAATGTTTCCGGGACCAACTGGAAAAACAAAGAGCACAAATGTCAGGTTTCTGCTTTTATCAGAAGTAAGAATATGGCATCTATACCCAAAATGAATTCATTTAATTTGGACAAGTCATGTGTTTATTGTGATAACATGCTGTAATTTTAGGAACTCAAAACTTCATACACACAGAAAAATGGTTCTAAAATCCATTTATTAACATAAAATTAGCCACAATTGCATTTTAATCATGACTATGTGGTGTTCAGAACATAAGGCAAACATAAGGCAATTTCATATGCTTTTACAGTATTAAAGGCATAGCAGCAAAAAAAAAAAAAAAAGAAAGAAAAAAAATGGTCATAACTAAATTATGACTTTTTAGTGCAAAACACTTTATAAATACGCATTTGAATTAGAATTCAATTAGACAAAAAAAAAAAAAATTGAATGCTATGACCTCTTTTAAAAGTACATAATAATAACCAGCTCACCTCCTTGGATTCTCATAAACACTTTGGTCAGCGTATCACCTGTGATGATGTTGTAGCTGATCATTGCTATATGGGACGCAACAAAAGCAAAAAGAAAAAAAAGATCTATTCTTCAAAATCTCACTTCACCTCACAATATTTATTCAATAAAAGGTCATTAGGACAGGTAGTAGATGTCTGTGATTACCGATGAACGGGTAAAGAAACTGTAGAGCCGACACAATCAAATATCCTATCTGGCCAAATGTGCTTTGAACCAGAGACTGATAACTGTGAGTCCCAGACAGATTCCCTCCTCTGACCAGCAGGATGATGGAGTAATCTGCCGAAAGAAAAATAACACATCTCTCCACATTTAAACATACACTTTTTTTTTCTTTTTTTTTTACTTATTTACTTATATATATATATATATGAAGAGTTAAAAATTTTACCAAAATCATGTTTTTTATTGTTATCATGTTTTTATAGTGTTTATAGTATGTTGTAGTTATGTATATATATATATATATATATATATATATATATAAAGTAAATCAAAATGCTCTTAGACAGTATTGTGTAAAATACAAAGAAAGCACAACAGTAATACTCATGTTAAAGGTGTAGTTCACTCAAAAATGACATTTTGGTCATCATTTACTCAACGTTATGTAATTTAGATCCCATACTGTCTTTTTTCATCTGTGAAACAAAAATGCTAACATTGGGCCGAATATGTGAGCATTTCTTTTTCATGGAGAGGAAAGCATTAAAATATATTTATGGTGAAACATTATGGAGATTTACTGTCAAAGAGACATAGATCTATTGTAGCGCCACAAAACTATCACGTATCATAAAGTTGTCCATATGAATATAGGCTACATTTTTCTATGCATTTTCATTTTAATACAAATTATTGCCTAAACTTTATTCTAGGCTTCCTTTGCCATGCATGCAAGTGTTCTAACACATTACTTTGATCTAGATGCAGTTAATGGCTCATGCACATTTGCAGTGCATACCTGTGATGAAGGCAACCAGAATAAGCAGCAGGAGACCCATTGGGAGGCCGGCCTGACTCAAGGAGTACGGCAAACCTTGATGATTGAAACCAAGAGATCAGAGATGTGGAGGACTTGAAATAGATAAAAAGTGTGACAACTAGCCCCAGTCTCCCCTACAGGAAAAAGATCTGATGACTAACTATTTTTTTCTGATCAGGCAGGTGATAGACCACAAATAATAGCTACTGACAAGAATGCATACATTAAATATTTATTGCTGACCTTTTCTGGACCCAAAGCTATATCATAGGACCAGAAAAACATTTTTTTTCTTTTTTTTCCTGCAGCAGAAGCATGTGAACCGACTGAGGCTGTTCTACAGTCATATGATCCTGCACCATGTGGAATCTAAGCCAGTTCTCACATCTACTGACCTACTAAAATACGCACAAATGTGACTAATAAGAAACTAATGAACATAATAGCATCCAAACATCATCATGCATGCTTTTGACTCGAAGAATAGATTTGATTTTCTATACCGATATTGCACTGACTATTGCAAACTATCCTGTTTGATTTAAAATAAATAAAGGACAATCAACCAAAATATAAAAAAAATATACACTGGCAGCCAAGAGTTTTTATACAGTCATACATACCATAAATAAGTATACAGTCTACATATACAATGAAATAACACAAATGAAAATACAGGTACAAATACATTTACGCAATTTAAAATTATACTATTTTTTAGAAGCATTGATAACAAAACATTACCTATAATTCCAGATCCTATAATGGAATTGATGAAATTAAATGAGGCTGAGGATATTGAACTAGTTCCACTTTTCCCCATGTCCGTATGTGAAGACAACAAACAATCCCTGTCACCGTCCATCTGTAAAGACAGAAACTCACATCACAAGCATGTTCAATATATCGATTACTCATGAATGATCAATAAACATGCAAACACACCTGTTGAACTGTGCTGCTTTTTTCTCTTCTGTGGTTCTCCATTAAAAACAGCCCTTCTGAGATGTCCTGCTGCACTAGATGGATGTTCACCAATGTCATGGACTCAAGCAGCAGTAAAAGTGCTCCACCTGATTCAGCACAGAATAAAAATACGCCCCTTACTGCTGCGTTTGAGCATCGGCTGCAGGCTGTTTGAAAAGCTGTTTCTACATGAAGAGCTTGACACACAAAGCCTGTTAAACCGTATTATAGCTGCTGGACGAACATTTGCTCAACAGTCTCACTTTATTGGGAAATAGTGGAAAGTAACTGAACTCAATTCAAATGCTACTAAAGAAATGAACATGGGATAGATAGATAGATAGATAGATAGATAGATAGATAGATAGATAGATAGATAGATAGATAGATAGACAGACAGACAGACAGACAGACAGACAGACAGACAGACAGACAGACAGACAGACAGACAGACAGACAGACAGACAGACAGACAGACGGACGGACGGACGGACGGATGGATGGATGGATGGATGGATGGATGGATGGATGGATGGATGGATGGATGGATGGATGGATGGATGGATGGATGGATGGATGGATGGATGGATGGATGGATGGATGGATGGATGGATGGATGGATGGATGGATGGACGGACGGACGGACAGACAGATAGATAGCTAGATAGATAGGTTCATGATGAACATTAGGTCTATAAAGACACAAACAGGGATGCAAACAGCCATATGTGCTGTAGTTTACACAGACAAAGTGCTTGTGTCTACTGGACAACTCTGAGTGTCCTGCAGATCGTTGAGTGCTGCTGAGCAACCACCCGATTTGATGACATCTGGATGATCCTTGACCAAGGGTTCCTGTGTGAGAAAACATATAAGAATGCACAATTTAGATACAGTAGATCAGTTTTGTGCATTGAGTTATTTTGATATATTATATATTTTGTCATTAAAGCTCATGACATTATTTTAGTAGTCATTTACATGTAAAATTTGTGTATATAATGAAACCCAGCTGAAAAAAGTGCACTTCCATAATGCACTTAAAATGCTCTATTTTCACACAGTAATTTTGTACTTAACATACTAAAAATGATTATTTAATACTTCTTAAGACAAGATCATCTAAGTGTACTCAACTGTGCTATTTTGGGACACAGTGAATATGAACTAAAATGTGCTTTTAACATATTATCTCTGTATTTAGTTACCACTTGTAGAAAGAAATATATGAAAAATGGGTTCAAGTGTGGCAACTATTTTTTTTTTTAAATACTTAGATGATCTCAATTTTATCTTAAGTACTAAATAATAATTTTCAGTATATTAAGTACACAATTAGTGCATGAAAAATAGACTTTAGGTGGAAGTGAACTTTTTTTGACCTGGGAAGCCAAACACTGCTGAAGTGATTTAATGCACTAGGTGACGCCATCGGGCTTCGTCTGAAGCGCGTGACTGATGCTTTGAGCTGATAACGTGCGGATTAATGATTAAATTAATGATTTGCTATGCTATGACGTTTTTATGAACTCACTTTAAAATATCTGTAGCAAGTAAAGGTAAGGTATTTTGCAAGGTAAATTTAAAGTGATTTTTTTTTTTTACAAATTAAACTAAATGGTGTTAAATTAAATATAATTTAATTTATATATCGTCGTAACCGTGTTGATATTCTGATGTTTTAGGCCTATTAAAGAAAACATAAGATAAAGTGACAAAACTGTCTTTGAATTTGTCTTTTTAACAACACACTGTCATCTAAAATCTAACAGTATAGAGAAAATAAACTATCTTTTATTTTCATTTTGTTTTTGTCAAAATGTGAGTATTTAAAGACAAGGGGTGGGGCAAACATTATTAGGAATTAAATCAAAGTGATCATCTTCCGTCTCTGGCGTCAGTTTCCCTTAAGTTTATGAATATTTAGGAGTCCTACTATGGCGAAAGTCAAGCTTTTAACATTCATAAGCGAACGTTCTCCATTGGACGGTTATGTTGCGACGTCAGCAAATTTAATTAATATTCATGAGGCAAGGCGTTGCCAACTGAAGCAACGTTGGCATGGCGTACTTAATATTCATGAGCTCAGCCTCAGGCATAGTATGATTGGTGATTTTGCTCTGGGTCTAATGAATAACCGGAAGCGCTCATCTCTGTGATCTCATGCACTTCGCTCTTTTTGATCACAGTCTTCTGCGATTGTAGTTTACTTACTTGGGTAAAGTTGCCCACACTGTCTGTTTTCCTCCACCTTGGATCAAGTTTTGCTCCTGGACGCTGAGGATTAATTTATCTCATGTTGGCAGAAATTCTCAGATATTTGCTGGACGATGGTGAGTGGATCATAAAGTGCTGATGAAGCTATTAAAATATATGCTCGATAAAAAAAAAAAAATGCTCCAGGTTATAATTGAATGCAAATAAGTGTGATGCATTAAAGAGTTATGTTTAACCAGGATTTTAAAATGAAATCTGAGCTTGATTGTGATTATACAGTAGCAAAAGTCATTAGCAGGCTTCGTTTTTAGATTATTTTCTCATTGCATTTTTATCTCTTTTTTTTTACAGTGATTCACACAGCCTTACTTTAGTTGGCTGTGATATGCTTACTTTTCTATTTCTGTATTACATGCAGTAATTTATTGTTGTCATAAGAGCATTAGATGCAAAATAAAAAAAGTTATTTAAATATCTGTACATTGATTGATTTGTTTGGTTTTCCGACATCCATTTATAAATGTCAGCACTTGTCTAAACTGCGCCACAGGTTTTGTGCTTTAATTTAACGCAGAGCATTTTATAATACATCTATGCATTTGATTAGTGCAATGTTCAAACGCCTATTATCTTGAAAACAATTTATCCAAGCGACCATCCTCTGCTTGTTTTTATTTTTGAGAGACATGTCAACTGTCCTGGTTGACGAAGAGATAAAAATAGTTCATTCAGCTCACATGAAGTTGTATTTCTGTATTAGACTTCTAAACCGCGTTTAATTTGACTTCGACAATGAACTGTGTGTAGTTCGATTCATTTCCAGGAGTCGGTTCTTTCGAACAGTTCATTCAAAAAAAAAAAAAAACTCACGTAATCTCGTCGCCATCAGAGTTTCAGTAAAACCATATGAAAAGCACATTTACTCAATTTCTGGTTATAAATGCATAATCATAAAATAAGAGCATTAATGAATGAATTAATTATTATTATTAATAATACTAATGTTTTAAGGGATTTATTGTAACTCCATTGTGTTCCAGTTCCAGTATCAGTATCAAAACAATTCAAACTAAATTAATTTACATAAAATGAAATTGATTTACATATTTCACATCCATGCATGTTTTGTTTAACGTTGTTGTAGTGCATTGGTTTATAAGTCAATGAGACAAAACGGTCATACATTCGTAAACAAACTTATGCATTTTTTTTTAAATGGAAAAAGCTTTTACTATCAGTTCACTCAACAGTTTTTGGATATGAGTTGTTGATTTGTTGATTCGAAAACTGCTCTGACTCGTGACCTGATTTAATTCGATTTGCGAACGCACTGTTCACATTGATTTAGTGAATCAGTGCATTAAAAAGATTCGACTCAAAAGAACGAATCGTTAGTTTTCCTGCAATTGATTCGTGTAGACGAGATGATGCCACAGCATAGGAAGTTCATTCAGTTTTATAGAGAACTAAGTTTTATTTGACTGCAGCTGATGGAACAGTGGTTATTTATGAAAAAAGTAAGGTATGGTCAATCTTCAGAAAGATTTAATCACAAATTAAGTCACTTGAGTGCATTGAGCCACCAAAATCGCCTCATAAAATCGCTTCATACAGATTAGATTTAATAAAAGAAGGCATGTTCTTCTGTTCCGCCCACCTCAGCTGAACACAACCGTCTAGAATGCGCCAATAAATTAAATCAGGTATTTCTCCACAGACAGGCAGAAGGCTTTCTTCACCAGTTACATCAGATGAGAGAAAGGGTGCTTAGCCTAAATTATAGTACAGGTACATCTCAATAAATTAGAATATCGTGAAAAAGTTAATTTTTCTTTTGTAACTTATTTCAAAAAGAGAAACTAGATTCATTACATGTAAAGTAAAACATTTCAAAAGTTTTTTGTTTTAATTTTGATGATTAGAGCTTACAGCTCATGAAAGTCAAAAATCAGTATCTCAAAATATTAGAATATTTACATTTGAGTTTCAATTAATGACCATCCCTACAGTATAAATTCAGGGTATCTCTTGTTCTTTGAAACCACAATAATGGAGAAGACTGCTGACTTGGCAATGATCCAGAAGACAATCATTGACGCCCTCCACAAAGAGGGTAAGTCACAGAGGGTCATTACTGAAAGGTGTGGCTGTTTACAGAGTGCTGTATCAAAGCATATTAAATGCAAAGTTGACTGAAAGGAAGAATTGGGGTAGGAAAAGGTGCACAAGCAACAGGGGTGACTACAAGCTTGAGAATACTGTCAAGCAAATCTGATTCAAACACTTGTGAGAGCTTCTCAAGGAGAGGACTTAAGCTGGAGTCAGTGCATCAAGAGTCACCACGCTCAGACGTCTTCAGGAAAAGGGCTACCAAGCCACTTCTGAAACAGAGACAACGTCAGAAGCATCTTACCTGGGCTGTGGAGTAAAGAACTGGACTGTTGCTCAGTGGTCCAAAGTCCTCTTTTCAGATGAAAGTAAATTTTGCATTTCATTTGGAAATCAAGGTCCCAGAGTCTGGAGGAAGAGTGGAGAGGCACAGAATCCATGTTGCTTGAAGTCCAGTGTGAAGTTTCCACAGTCAGTGATGATTTGGGCTGCCATGTCATCTGCTGGTGTTGGTCCTCTGTGTTTTCTGAAGTCCACAGTCAACGCAGCCATCTACCAGGACATTTTAGAGCACTTCATGCTTCCTTCAGCTGACAAGCTTTATTGGGATACTGATTTCATTTTCCAGCAGGACTTGGCACCTGCCCAAACTGCCAAAGGTACCAAAAGCTGGTTCAATGACCATGGTGTTACTGTGCTTGATTGGCCAGCAAACTCGCCTGACCTGAACCCCATAGAGAAACTATGGGGTATTGTCAAGAGGAAGATGAGAGACACCAGACCCAACAATGCAGATGACCTGAAGGCCGCTATCAAAGCAACCTGGGCTTCCATTACACCTGAGCAGTGCCACAGGCTGATTGCCTCCATGCCACGCCGCATTGATGCAGTAATTCATGCAAAAGGAGGCCCAACCAAGTATTGAGTGCATAGAAATGAACAAACTTTTCAGAAGCCTGACATTTCTGTTTAAAATATCCTTTTTTTATTGATCTTATGTAATATTCTAATTTTCTGAGACTGAATTTTGGGTTTTCATTATCTGTAAGCCATAATCATCGATTTCAAGAAATAAAGGCTTGAAATATTTCACTCTGTGTGTAATGAATCTATATAATATGAGTTTCACTTTATGAAATGAGTGACAAAAAATATTGACCTTTTTCACGATATTCACATTTTTTGAGACGTACCTGTATAGTGGACTAACAGTTCAAGGAATTTATGTTTTTTTTTTTTTAATGGAATAATACGCATAAAATAGCTCTACAACTTTACATAGATCTCTGAAATAGCTAACTTAGTGCTTTCGACTTTGGGCAGAAACTTCGCCTGTCAATCATTGCGCTTGTCCAGGCCGGTGGGCGAGGATTGTGGTGCCATAATTCATGGTCTAAATCTGCAAAAGACTGAAAGACAACACTAGTCATTTTATTTCTGTAATTTGATTTATTTGAGAGGGAATAGGCTATTCATTGAGTAAATACTAAAGAGGACGATATCTTTCAGGAATTGATTAGAAGAGGACATTGCCAGAATGGAGTCAATTGGTTGGAGAGAAGGTGTTGAAAAGTAAGAAGGATGGTTGACATTAGTTAAAGAGGTTCCATGTATAGAACTATTTTCTATTTGAAATATATTTTAAAATGGAATTTATTCAGCATCATTACTGCAGTCTTCAGTGTCCCACGATCTTTTAGAAATCATTGTAATATGCTGATTTGCTGCTCAAGAAACATTTCTTATTATAATCAACGTTGAAAACAGTTGTGCAGCTTTTGTAGAAACCATAATACATATTTTGTTAGGGTTCAATGAATAGAAAGTTCTGAAAAAAAAAAAAAAGTTATTTTAATTAAAGAATTGTAACAATGAAAATATCTTTACTTTCACTTTTGATAAATTTAATGTCCATTTTGATTTCTCATGCTTTTAAAAGTATACATGCTTACATGCTTGTAAAGTGTAAATTGAGCACCCACATTGGCACTGAAATTTGTAGTGTAGTTATAGTATTATATTATGAATGTTATATAATTTGCATATTATAGTAGAGCTTTTAAGTGGCTCTTAAGACTGAAATAGTTGTTTTTCACTCAGACAATTCTGTTCTGTACGCAAAGTATTGATATTAAAAACATTATAATCTGACAGGATGCATCAATGAATATGGGCTGTTAGATCCATTACTGAGCACGGTTTGTGATTCAGAGGCGTTTTGCTAAGTGCTCTTGGAGGTTTTTGGTTTCATTCCAGCATATATCCGCACTTGGGAAACTTAATGTTTTTCCTCACAAGGCAATGGGAAACACTTGAAGTGCCTGATGTGATGGCTCTGATTGAATCTGTTTGTGGTTGGTTTTTTTGGACTGTGTGGAGACAAACAGAGAGGTGGGGAAATTTGCATAATGTAAACCGAATTTTTCATTCAGACAAGAATGTCAACAGCTGAAGCAGCTGCTCGCATTGCTTAAAATAGTTTCCAGTAGTACAAACCTTAGCTTTTCTTTCTGTTCTTGTGTGTATTAGTGCTCTCCTTACAAACAAACCAGGATTGTGCTCCAGCTTTATATTGGCACAGGTTGTTTAATTTGGTTCAAAGAAAAATCTGCTGGTATTGTACTAGTCTCACATAGACTTTTGACTGTTTGGACTGAGCCATTAGAGTGACTTTTGACTTAAGTCATATATTTTTAACTTAAGGTTTAAAATTTATATTGCCTTGTATTCTAGCCAAGAACCACCTGAAAGAAGATCTGTCTGTTTTATCTATCTGTCTATCTGTCTATCTGTCTATCTGTCTATCTGTCTGTCTGTCTGTCTGTCTGTCTGTCTGTCTGTCTGTCTGTCTCTCTGTCTCTCTGTCTGTCTGTCTGTCTCTGTCTGTCTGTCTGTCTGTCTGTCTGTCTGTCTGTCGTCTATTTTGTCTGTAACTTTTCCAGTAACCTTCAAACTGTTAGGTTTTTAAACATTTAAAATATAATAAAATTTAGTATGATCAGATTTTCTTAAGTACAGGTCAGAATAAGTATGTTGTTTCATGTTTACATAAATAGATCTGTTACGCTGAACGACAATGTAAATAATTTTGATATTTTATTTTCACAAAAGTTATTTGAAACATTAAAGTAGACCCTAAATGCATTTAATGTTTTTATGTATATAAAATCACTTTTCAAAATTTTGTTTGATGCAGACACCAAAATGGGACTTTTTTTTGACCAGTAAAATATATACAGTATACATTTTATTTGCTTTGTTATAATGCTTTGTATTATAATCTTGTAAATGTGAAACCTAAATTGTATGATACAAATTATTCCATGACACCGCATCATATAACATCAACTGATTTTAGTTGTATTGTGTTATTTTTAATTTATGTAGACAATATAGTTTCAGTTATATATCAGACAGTTATCGGTAAGAATAATAATAAAAAGACATTATATATAAAGAGCTTTACAGATCATTCCTCATAACATAATAGTTGAATGTTTTGGTTTGTTTCTTGTTTTAATTGCTGCCCTGTCAAATTTCTATTGAGTTCTACTCCACGAACGATACGGTTTCTACAGACTGATAAAGAGCAGATCAGCCGGCATTTGGTGAGGCGACCTCACTGTCCGTCGTCAGGTGTATTTGTCTTGCAGAGGAGTCAATATGTCATGCAGAGAGGTTAGAGGCTTTGAGCGAGAGTCAGGTTGCTGTTGTCGATGGTAATCATGTGATGAATATCATGTGTAATTTGGAGTAACCTCAGCCATCGTTTAGATGTTGACTCGTGGCTCTGTTTGAAGTTTATTTTGGCTCTTGTTTGATAACCAGGCCTGTCAGTCAGCTACTCAATCTCTAATTAAAATGAATGCCGTGTCTGCTGGGAGTACAGATGTGGTCAACAACCTGTTAATCTCTCAGAGGACACGATGTACTACCTGCAGGTAATAATCTGGATTTATTACATCCTTAGAGTGCTGCTGAAGATGGCATCTGTTGAAAACTCTTCATGGTTGGTAACAGGCGTGCCAGCTGACTTACAGACTTGTTGAAATCAAATTTAGATGCAAAGTAAAGAAGATTTTAAAGGGAGAAAGTGTTCTTAACTTTGTCAGGCGGGTCTATTTCAGACATTGGTCAAATGTTGTCTATAATACCTTTGTATTACAGTGTATAACAAAATATCAAAGCCACACACATTTATTTTAAGCAACAAAACATTTCACAAAAAGATAAATAAGGGTATATTGTATATTATATATATGTTTTTTTGGTGTAAGTGTAATGTGTCCATACTCGTGAATGTGATGATTGCTCTGATAGGAGATTATGAACTTTAGGAGAACTGTTTTCATACATCCTCTAAAATTACATTACCAAAGATTCAAAGTTATTGACAAAACATTTTGAAGAAAGCAAAGGATTATCTTCAGATGCCATTTGCTTAATTATTTTTTAATCTAATACAGTAACATTTATACTTTTTAGCATCTAGATACTTTTCTGGTAACACTGTATAGCACAACAGTTGGGTTGTGGAAGTAAAAACTCTATTTATTTTCTTAAATTTTTAACAATAACTGCTGAACCCTTAAAGACAGACTTGCTTTTGGACACCCTGATGAAGGCGAGTTAGCTGCAACGCGTCGGTGCACATGTGTTGTTTTTAATGTTAAAGCCATGTGAATAAAGGCTTTTTACTTTTTCACAATATTTAACATTTTTTTGACAGACTTGCTTTTGTTGAATCCACCTGTTCAGATTAATTCAATTTATGTGCAATAGTGGAATTTGTGCTGAAAAACTACATTACCCATGATACTTCACACAAAGTTACACCAATCCGAGAGTTGCAGCAAACAAATCGTGCCAAAAGATAATTTTTTGCCCTGCCCACTATGCCCTAAAAAAAAAATATATATATATTTAAGATATATATATTTGATAAATACGCTGCCTTTTTCTATTTATGTTTTCTATTAGAATATACTTTAAAATGTAATTTATTCCTGTGATCAAAGCTGAATTTTCAGCATCATTACTCCAGTCTTCAGTGTCACATGATCCTTCAGAAATCATTCTAATATATTGATTTATTATGAGTGTTGAAACTGTTGTGCTGCTTCATATTGTTTTTTTTGTTTTTTTTTTGGGGGGGGGGGGGCTCTGATAGATGAATAGAGGATAAATGTTGTGTTAAAATATACAATGCTGTTCAAAAGTTTGGGGTCAGTACATTTTTTCTTTCTTTTTTTTCAGGAGGGATGTGTTAAATGAATAAAAAGTCATAGTAAAGACTTATATTGTTAGAAAAGATTTATATTTTGAAAAAATGCTGCTCTTTTTAACTTTGTATTCATCAAAGAATCAAAGAAAAAAGTATCACGTTCCAAAAAACAATATGAAGCAGCACAACAGTTTCAACACTCATAATAAATCAGCATATTAGAATGATTTCTGAAGGATCATGTGACACTGAAGACTGGAGTAATGATGCTGAAAATTCAGCGCTGCAACACAGAAATAAATAATATTTTAAAGTACATTAAAATAGGAAACCGATATTAGAAATTGCACTAAGATTTCACAATATTACTGTTTTTTTCTGTATTTTTGATCGAATAAATACAGCCTTGATGAGCAGAAGAGACTCCCTTTAAAAAACATAAAAAAATCTTACTGATTCTAAACTTTTGAGAGGCAGCGTATATGTATACATATGTACAATCATGGCCAAAAATATTGGCACCCTTGGTAAATATGATCAAAGAAGGCTGTGAAAATTAATCTGTTAATCATTTTGATCTTTTATTAAAATAATTCACAAAAATCTAACCTTTCATTGGATAATAAGAATGTAAAATGGGGGGAAATATCATTATGAAATAAATGTTTTTCTCAAATACACGTTGGACACAATTATTGGCACCCCTACAAATATTGGCACCCAGAGTAAAATATCTCTGAAGTATATTCCCATTCATATTCACAATTTTGAGCACTCCAGGGTGATTATGAACATGAAATTATCCAGCCATGGCTTCCTGTTTCACAGAAATATAAATAGGAGGGAAAACAAAGCCCAAATTCCCTTAATCATCCATCACAATGAGAAAAACCAAAGAATATATTTCTGATGTGCAGCAAAAGATAATTGCTGCACATCAATAATAATCCCCCCCCCCCCCCCCCCCCCCCCCCAGTTTTCCCAACAATTTTTTATTTTTATTTCTCCAGCTCCTTTTACAGATGGGTTGCTTTATTCATGAATTGCTTTTTGTCATTTTAACAGATAAATCTATCGTATTGCATTTCCCAATCCCTACTTTACTATCTTTCGCACAGAAATGGATACTAATAGGAACTGGAAGGATAGAAAAATGGAGGGAATTAATTTTTAAAGGGTACCTTAAAAATAGACCAGGAGAGAGACGTGAGTAAGGATTCGAGAAGATTAATGAGAGATTCCAAGTGGAATAATTCATGGGATATTGTTCATTAAGTTGGGTGAGCAGATTGCAAGACAGAATGTGTCTGTTGTGCTTTTGCCTTTGTGAGAACAGGATAAAACGGAAAAAGGCCAAGAACTAGAGAGAATCTTACATCTTACACTTTCTTTTACAAAGAAAAGACCTTTATTGGCATTGATGGTTCCATGAAGAACCTTTAACATCCATGGAAACTTTCCATTGGATGGTTCTTTATAGTGGGAAAAAAGGTTCTTTAGATTATTAAAAATGTTCTTCCTGGAAGTCCAAAATGATTCTTCTATGGCATCAATGCAACAACAACAAAAAAAATCTTCTGATTTTTAATTTATAATTTTGTTTTTCATATAAGCATACTAATGTTTTGCTCATTTTTGACCATTGTTGTTTTCCAACCAGGATTCTGATCGGCATCCTTTTCTTTTCAGCGTGATTTGTGAAGTCTGATATCTTAAGGAAATGATGTCTCCTCTTAGTGACCCGAAGACAGATTATGATATGGTAATGCAATTAGGAAATTATATCTGATAATGATTCTTAGTATTACAGAGGAAATGTCTGGCTGTGTTTCTCATGTGTGGCTCCACTGTTGTACCAGGTTCTCCTTCCTGATTGAGCATGTGCTCTTTGCTGGTTTATACAGTGTTTGATTTCTGGAGAGCAATGTGGTCTCCCCACTCTCAACAAAGTGCAGAGTTGGTTTATCACTCTTGGGAGCTCTTAATGTTGAGGGTTTTCCAGTGAACACATATTAGAAAGAGATTTTTTTCAGTGGTTGGGCCTTTAGTGATTTATCTGAAATAAGAGAAATCATCTCCTCCCTCACTAATTGGGCTTGATGCCCCATATACTGGGAAGTGACCACACTGATTGAGTTTGTGAACACATTGATTGCATGGCTTTCCTTTTTCCAGCTTTAAAGCATTTTACAGTAGTTGAAATTCAGTAACTATATGCAAATGTGTCAAAAGGGGCATCTTTTTGTAATGTTTTGAGCTCAACATTATTTAACTTAATTTTGGCAAACAGTTATGGGATCACTTCCCCCATTCAAGTACAACCCGAATTCAGGAAATGTTGGGACGTTTTTTAAATTTGAATGAAATGAATGAAAGGTCTTTAGCCTTGTCCCTTACGCACAGAGATTTCTCCAGTTTCTCTGAATCTTTTGATGATGTTATGCACTGTAGATGATGAGATTTGCAAAGCCTTTGCAATTTGACGTTGAGGAACGTTGTTTTTAAAGTATTCCACAATCCTTTTACGCACTCTTTCACAGATTGGAGAGCCTCTGCCCATCTTTACTTCTGAGAGACTCTGCCTCTCTAAGACATCCCTTTTATAGCTAATCATGTTACAGACCTGATGTCAATAGATGTTCTCCTAGCTGAATCTTTTCAAAATGTCTTGCTTTTTCAGCCCATTGTTGCCCCTGTGCCAACTTGTTTGAGACCTGTAGCAGGCATCAAACTTGAAATGAGCTCATTTAGTGAATAAAAGTGTCAAATTATTCAGTGTGCAAACATTTTAAGTTCTCTATGTTCTGTTGTGAAATAAATATTGGCTCATGTGATTTGAAAGTCTTTTAGTTTTCATTTTATTCAAACTTAAAAAAACGTCCCAACATTTCCAGAATTCGGGTTGTAGCTGCCTTTAGGGAGTTACAAAAATGTCCGGTTACTGACTTGCATCAAAGACTATTTTTTTTATGGGGCAGTTCATTTCAGATTTTGTTGCTGAATTGAAATATGTAATTTAATTGTGAGCTCAACATGCAGTTTTTGATATTTCAGGATTTCCCAATTAATTTAGATAGGACTTGAATGTCCGAAATAGCTGCCCAGAGGCATTGCAAATATGGCCGCTGAATGAACAGACATTCCTTGAAAGGGACTTTGCTTGCGGTACCTTAAAGGGACTTTTAAGTCATGTCCACCAATATGCCACACTCTGACTTCATAGGCTTGTTTTCTAATTGATTGGGTGTACAGTTTTCCTGTTGCAGACAAAAACCAATCAAAATAATCCTGTTTCTGATTTGATCTGAACTTTCAAACCAAGTCAACATTAAAGGGTTGATAAAAAAAAACTTAGCCTTTATAGTTAAAGGGATAGTTCAGACAAAAATGAAAATTCTGTCATTAATTACTCCAAATCAATAACACCTTCGTTCATCTTTGGAACACAAATTAAGATATTTTTGATGAAATCCGAGAGCTCTCTGACCCTCCCATAGACAGCAATGTAACTGAAATGTTCCCAGGCCCAGAAACATAGTAAGGACATTGTTAAAATACACCACGTGAACTCGGTGGCTCCACTGTAATCTTATGAAGCTAGGAGAATACTTATTGTGTGCAAAGTAAACAAAAATAAGGACTTTAATCAAAATTCTTCTCCATTTCTAAAACTGTTAGATGACAGAATTACCGGATGACAGAATTTTTATTTTTGGGTGAACTATCCCTTTAAAGTATATATTTATTGTTAATGAACATATTGGAACTCCTCAGAGGGAAATCCAGTAAAATAAGTGGGTGCATGGTTATGTAGTGATTCTGGATTTGGCCTGATCTGGTCTGAGGGTTTCAAACCTCAGCTGGAGTGACCCATGAACTGGTTATGTATGAAGTTGTCCTTTGTCCCATGAACATGACGTGTGCTCCAAATACTGATTCAAATTACCAGCTCAACCAGCAAGAACAGACATGGAAATTTGCACTTATCTAATGTTTTTTAGCAGGCCAGGGGACATTTCTTTAAATAAAATCACATGTAATGTCAACTAAACTAAACAGCCGGTGTCCTTTTCTCAAGAAGCACAGGTGTGCTGGTTGACTAGCCAGCGTTGTTAGTAAGAGATGCTGTTGATCCACCAGTAGCAAATTAAAGGGACAGTTCGCCCAAAAATGAAAAGTTGCTGTTAATTTCCTGACCCTCAGGCCATCCAAAGATGTAGGTGACTCTTCTTTTTTTTTTCTTGAGGAGAACAGCAAAGAAGATTTTTAGCTGAAACTCTGGTCCTTGGTTATTCATAAAATGCATGTCAGTGGCTGCCTTTTCTTTGAGAATAAAAAAATATTATTTAGAGCTCAAAATGAATACTCATGGCTCCTGACGATATACTCATGTCTTATGAAGCAAAATGATCGGTCTGTGCATGAAACTTACAACATTATTACCTGTAATCCAAAGTCCTTATATTAAATGAATGTAAATAAATTAATAATTAAATTAAAATTGTTATTTAAATGTATAAAATTCAATAAATTAATAAGTGAAATGCACGTTAATAAAAATGATACCATGCTCTACTAAGCTATTTGTAGGTTTAAGCTCCTCTTTTAAGTCGGGTGGGACTGTATTTATTTATTTGTGTGGCATACATAACCCTGATTCTCTATTTCTGATAGCTGATGGTTTTGAGTATTGCAAGGCGTGTCCATCACTTACAGGATGCTTTTTCTCTCTGTGGTTCCGGAAGGATTTTATAGAAAGCTAACCATACAGTTACCGATCACATTTAATGTGCTTCTGTCCCTCTGACTCAGTCTTTCTCTCTTTCTCTGTGGTTCTGCCAGTTGTTTCTCATGCGGGCATGTAGAGAATCACTCTGAAGTTTCAGGATGAGAACATGGCGCATTCGTTTACTCCACCAGGACCTAAAAGTTTCCGTAAGTTCACCCGTGAATCTCTTAAGGCCATCGAGAGCCGGATCGCTGAGGAGAACGCCAGGAAGTCCAAGGACAAGCAGGAGAGAAATAAAGAGGATGAATGCAGGAAACCCAACAGCGGCTTGGAGGCCGGGAAAAATCTGCCCTTCATATACGGAGACGTTCCCAGAGGACTGGTGTCCACACCACTGGAGGACCTGGACCAGTTCTACAGCAATCAGGCAGTGAGTTTGGATTTATATTTCTCAACAAAACCATGAGAGTCCACAAAGGTACTGCGAGGGGTCCAACCATCACCCTGAAGACTGAGATTTAAAGTCTTATTTAAATCTAAGAAAATCTGTAAAAGAAAGACATGGAAAGAAACTTTATAGATGTTTTTGAAATTTGAAACATGTAAAATAAAATAAAAAATGTAGTCAAATATAATTTAATAAAACAAAAAGCTATTCGATAATCAAAAGGTCAATAATCACATTTTTCAGCAAATGTTTTCAAATGCAAATTAAGAAGAACTAATCATATTCTATGTTGTTGTTGTTGTGCATGTTTTATTTATATAAATATCATATTAATATAAAGATATAATAATTTATTATATTGTATGTGTGTGTATTTTATGTATTATTGCTGACTGTTTTGTCCATCTTTAATGATTATTATTCATCTTCTTCATCTACCTCTTATTTAGACTTTTATAGTAGTGAACAAAAAAAAAATAATCAGCCGTTTCAACGCCACTCCTGCCTTGTATATCTTCAGTCCCTTCAACCTTCTGAGG
This sequence comes from Barbus barbus, assembly GCF_936440315.1. Classification (NCBI taxonomy): domain Eukaryota; kingdom Metazoa; phylum Chordata; class Actinopteri; order Cypriniformes; family Cyprinidae; genus Barbus; species Barbus barbus. The sequence goes on along the minus strand of NC_136739.1, from coordinate 30,129,451 downwards.
AGAATATCAATTAAGATTTTGGTACATTCATATCCTTTTCAACTGCTGAAACATGTCTTGCTGTGATGGTTGGGTCTTATGTTTTTACGTCTTTTTACAGGGTTTTTTCTGCTGGTACATTGTAAAAAAGTTGAGCCAACTTAAAATTTTAAGGCAACCAGCTTCAGCAGATTTTTGAGTTTTCTCAACTTCTTGTTTTAAGTTTATACAACAAAAAGTTGAGAAATTTTCTAGAAATTAAGTTGAGAAAACTAAAAAATCTGCTGAAGTTGAGAACCACTTTAACATTAAATTTTAAATGGATTATCATTTTGCTAGCTAAAGCTCCTTTAAATCTAATTTTACTCCATACTGCAGAAAAAAATCTCATTTCAAGTTTTGTGTATTTCAGATTTGTTCATGATTTTGAGAATGATACCTTAAAAACAGTAGTACTGTAAAATATTATTACAATTTAAAATAACTTTTCTATTTGAATATATTTTAAAATGTAATTTATTTCTGTGATCAAAGCTGAATTTTCAGCATCATTCCTCCAGACTTCAGAGTCATGTGATCCTTCAGAAATCAATATAAAATGCTGATTTGCTGCTCAAGAAACATTTTATTAGCAATTATGAAAACAGTGATGCTTCATATCTGTGTGTAAACCATGCTTTATAGAAAATAGAAAGTTCCAAATAACAGCATATATTTCATTTTTTGTAATACTATAAATGTCTGCACTATAACTTGTGTGTTCTTGATGGCTAAAAGTATTAATTTCTTTTAAATGAATTTTCTTTTGAATCTTTAAAAAAATCAAATAAATAAATCATCTTTCTGACCCCAAACTTTTGAATGGTACTTAGTTCTATCACTTAGTTTCCTTAACTGCAGCTTTCACATTGTTCAGTGTGTTTATAATGTTCACTATACTGGCAAACTGCGCTTTCATGGTCTACTCCCAACCTCCAGACTGGACCAAGAACGTAGAGTGAGTTGATCTCTTTTCTGTTTTTCAAGTATAGTGTAGAAATATTCACCGTGTTTGCTGAGTGCAGTAACTGAGGGTCTTGTTTTTAACAGGTATACCTTCACTGGAATATACACCTTTGAAGCACTCACTAAGATCATTGCTAGGGGTTTCTGTGTTGGACAGTTTACGTTCCTCAGAGACCCGTGGAACTGGTTGGATTTTATGGTTATAGTCATGGCGTAAGTATGCCAAATCTGTTATTTACCCCGGCTACACTGTTATAAGTTATTAGAATCCATTTATTATCATTGCTTAAAGGTGAAGAGTGCCATTTTTTTAAGACTTTTCTGGTTTCCAACTGACCAGCCTTTACAATCGTTCATTAAAATGTAGTTTCTAAAACCACTTTTCTTTTTGGCTCACATCACCAAGACCTCTTGCTTTTCAACTCCTCCGCTGAATCTATCCTACTCTTTTTTTTATATGAAACACCCACTTTCACCATCCAGTTTATCTTTAAAATATGTCTGAAAATGATGACAGAATGTTTATTATTTTTGCAATTCAGTTTGGTGCTGCTAATGGCATAAATCACACTCTTCAACTGTAGTGTTTCATAAAGTGGGTCAAAAATGATCATCTTCAGTTGCTGTCAGCGTGCAATGATAAGACTGCTGCAGATAAAAGTGTCTGGTAAATGACAAAATATAAATGCAAATCTATAGGTAGAAACACATTTCTTTTGAAATGCATTATGAAAGTATTGAATTGATAGTTTATATGTTTAGAGTAAAACATTTAGAGTTCAAAAAACAAACAAAACATTGTAGGGGTTCAAAAACTTTTTTCTTTGCTAAGACTTCTCAAAAACCAGAGAAAGAAAGAAAATAAAATATATATATAGTTTTTATTATATTTTATTTGAAATAAAAATGTATTATTAAAAATTTTATATTTTATATACAATGTTTGTGCACTCATTAAAACGCTTGAATAATGTGACTAAAATACTTCTGTTTATTTATTTTTAATCAGTTATTTAATTCAAATTTTCTTTTAATAATTTTTCATAATTTATAATCTTAAATTATGCATCCTTAACTGATAATTAGTCCATAAAATGCCCATAAAGGCCATTGGCATCTTCAGTGCCCATCAGCTTTATTTGTATCTGTGCATTTGGTCCCACAGGTTTGTTACAGAGTTTATAAACATAGGCAATGTATCAGCTCTCCGCACATTCAGGTGTGCGACGTCTGTGTGACCTTTGAACCCGACTGCAACCCTGTGTCTTGACCTTCCTGTGTGTTGTATGTCTGGCAGTGTTTGATTTCCCACCCTCCATGTTTCAGATATGTAACAGAGTTTGTGGATCTGGGTAGTGTGTCTGCGCTGCGAGCGTTCAGAGTTCTTCGAGCCCTGAAAACTATATCTGTCATCCCAGGTGAGAGCTCAGGGTCACAGATGCTGACACTGCTCTCTTCAAGCATGTCATGTTCTTCTCTAAGTGCTTAGAGACTTTTTATTTTCAAACATTTTCCAGTTTTCTTTTCAGGTGTTCTTGCTTTGATTCGTGATTTGATGGTTGCATGCAAAAAAAAAAAAAAAAGTGATGTCTGATTCACATTGAATAAGTCAATTCTTTTTAATCAGTAGGTCAAAAATTCACATATCTTGAACTTTATAATTTAAGAATGGTTTCTGTCCTTTTTGCTCATGAGTCATAAATCAGTGTGCTGGTTTACTACAAAAGTACTTAAAGGAATAGTTCACCCATAAAATAAAAACTGCAGAAAATGTTCTCACACTCAGGCCATCCAAGATGTAGATGAGTTTTTCTTCATCTAAGCAAATTTTGAGAAATATAGCATTCCATCACTTGCTCACCAATGAATCCTCTGCAGTTAATGGGTGCCGTCCAAACAGCTGATTAAACCATCACAATTATCCACAGAACAATTAATGATGGATTTATTTATTTTTAACAAATGTGCAGCTTTTCACTCTACAAGAGTGACAAGTGTGGATTGCTTGTGGATTATTGTGATGTTTTTATCAGCTGTTTGGACCCTCGTTCTGACGGCACCCATTCAGAGGATCCATTGGTGAGCAAGTGATTGCAATGCAAATTTCTCCAAATCTGTTCCCATGAAGAAACAAACTCATCTACATCTTGGATGGCCTGAGGGTGAGTAAATTTTCAGCAAATGTTCCTTTTCGGGTGAATTATTCCTTTAACAATCACTGTGTTATTGAAATCTGAGCTAGATTTGTTAAGGGCGGTTATATTTGATGTTTTTGTTTCTCCTCTCCTTTTGCGATGACTTTATGTTTCTACTATAGCCATCTTGCATGTTTTTGTGTAGTGACTGTTTAGTTATTATGAGCAGTTATGTGCATGTGATACATGAAATACTATTGTGAACTTAAGCATTCAGAGATTTACTCTTGTAACGCTAAGAGCGTATCAACATGTCAATGTTAAAATTGATATACACACATTCATTCAGGGTCCAAATATAATGTAATGCATTAATTACAAAGTACTGTTACATGATTTAAGTTGAACTGTAAGAATGATAGCCGGACCCTTGCTGAAGTGTTATCGGTGAATCATATTGTCAAATCTGTTGTGACTTGCACATCTTCAAATGGCTAAATTTGGCAAAACAAGGAGTCTTCTCACATGAAGAGGCTCTTGTATGTGATGTCACAATGACCTGCGCCGATTGTCATAACTATAGATGAAAACAACTGTTAAATAATTCCAGAATAAAATATTTGATTTTGAAGTGAATTTTGGACCCTGATTGCATTAGTCTAAAGTTGGAATGTGACAAGGTGTGCTCTGTTTTGCACAGGGCTGAAAACAATTGTTGGAGCTCTGATCCAGTCAGTGAAGAAGCTGTCAGATGTGATGATCTTGACCCTTTTTTGCCTATGCGTCTTTGCTTTGGTCGGACTGCAGCTCTTCATGGGAATTCTAAGACAAAAATGTGTGGTCCAGCCATACAATTACAGCTTAAACGCTTATTTTTTACTTAACAAGACAGAGCAATGTTATGAAAAAGACGACTGCAAGGCATACATTAACAATCAGAGTAAGTGCATTTTCATTGTTTTGCTGAATGGATTCAGAATCTGATGCAGCTTATGTATCAGTACATGTGTGTTTTGTTGTGAAAACTCCCCAATAATCATTCTGCAATTCATTTTAGTGATATTACAAGTAGATGTAGCTGAAAATATGTTAGTGCACAAAATAAAGAAATATGCAGTAAGCGTGCCGATATTAAACTAAGCAAATCCCTTAAATGCTTTCATGCACCCAAAGGCAGTTATTAGAAAACAAAAACTTGAACGATTTATTTGTATGTTTGTTTTTTTACACAACATAGAGAGACAAACTGACAGATTGAATTAAGGCACAAAAAACAATATTGGACCTAGGTTTCATACAAAAATCCATCCAGCCATACACATGCATTCATACATTGATCCATCAATACATCCATACGTTTCGTCAGAATACCACATAAAGGTATATAAATTAGTGACTGTACAACACATATTTACTTTACAGAACACTGAAATCTTATTTAATTGCTGTATGTGACAAGTTATTGCAAATAATAGGTGATATATCAACATCACTTAATCCAGAGGGACCGATAATTTGCATCCTGATGCACAAATTTAATGTGAAGAGATGTTATTGTACACCTGAAAATTGTCATGAAACTGTTGTGATGTGAGGAACGTTTCGATCAGGGCCGGTATAAATCCAGTGAAGAGTGACAGGTCCAATATACTAACTACAATAAAGGCCTGAAGAGGAAATATTGAGAGTGTGTAAGTGATCTGTACATCTGCCAGACAGCCAGCTGTCATCATTCAGCATTATGGACATTTACATTAGCGCCAGCCATGAAAAACCTGTTTGAAAGAAAGAGGAAGAGGAATTCCACCTTAATCATAGGGGGCGAAATATGATATCCATTGGATTATTAGCGGGGATGGGGAAAGCTATCATAGGAGTGAGGTAATCTGGCTTGCTGCTTGCTGAGGACGATGCCTTCCACATGTATCATTATACTGATAGTATACACAAATTCTGCTGGCATTTTGACATTTCACTCATTTGCATGGGGCTTGGCCCTGCTCCATTAAAAAAAACAAAAACATGTCCCATTTAATTTGATGGGTTAGAGAGAGGATGGAAAATGTCAAAAAAAGCATCAACAATTATCTGAATGATGACCATTTTCCTCATTGGTCCATTTTTGACACCAAAAACAATGACTGAAATGATCATGTATTAAGGCTTTTTTGGGGTGCCCCCCAAAAACAAATAAATAAATAAAAAGGACCAACACTGAAAATGGTAATATATTAAAACTGGTCCATTTTTTGCACCAAATTTCTTTATTGTTTTTGGTGCCACAAATGGGCCAATGAAGAAAATGGCCATATATTACTTGACATTTATTGCACCAAAAACAATTAAGAAAGTAATCATATGGTCATTTTTGGTGAAAATAAACAAATAAATAATAACCAATGAAAAATATTAAATACAAAAATGAAGAAAATTGTCATATATTAGAACTGTTTTATTGAAAAAATAAAAAAAATGGTCTTGGTCCATTTTCTGCACCAAAAATAATAAAGAAATTGGTCATATTGTCATTTTAGTTGCGAAAAAAGTACCAGTGAAAAATATTAAAATATAAATGTAAAAACAATAAATGTAAATATGAACCAACCTATAATGTTAACCAAATAAACTCATGGGTTATAGTACAAACCAACTAATACACCTTAGTTTTGTATAAGTTCTATTATGAATAGTATTCTTCTTTTTCCTGTAGGTTATCATTATATCCAATCAGGAGAGAAATATGCTATGATCTGTGGGAAAAGCAGTGATGCTGGGTAAGCAACGTGTATTGAATTATTTCATAAACCTTGGCATTGTCTTCCCTTCAAACATAATTCTCCAAAAGCAGTTGCATGTTACATGGTGAGTTTTTGACAGTCGCTGTCTCACGTGTGCATTTCAGGCAGTGTCCAGAAAACCATGTCTGTATGAAAGCAGGTCCCAATCCAGATTATGGTTACACAAGCTTTGATTCCTTTGGCTGGGCCTTCCTTGCCTTATTCAGACTGATGACTCAAGACTGCTGGGAGAAACTTTACCAACAGGTGCTTTTGCTTTGTTTGTCTACGTAGAGGAAACCAATTTTGTATGATTATAGTTTTTTTGTGGAACACAAAAGATGTTTTGCAGAATCATTTTTTTCTATATGATAAAAGTAGACAAAGTCTAGGGCTGTCAAGCTTCAAAAAGGACAAAATAATTGTGTAATATTGCGGGTGTAAGGAACAGACTGAAAAGTTGTTTTTCCCTGAAAATCTTGCCCTCCATTGTTTTCAAACCTATTGTTTCACGGGAAATGCATGAACATATGAAGTGTGCAGTTTCTTCTGTCTATTTCTGTACAATTTCAATCTGTTCACACAAATCAGTTATTTAATTTAGCATGTAGCCATATAGACTATTATGGTATTTTTGTGTTTTTGTTTTTTTTTGTAATTTATGGAGTCTCCATCCACTTTCATTGTATGGAAAAGAAGATAATCATACAGGATTTACATGAATAGCTTCCTATGTTTATCACAGAGTAATCGTGGACTTTTCTTACAGACTCTTCGCGCCGCAGGAAAAACCTACATGATTTTTTTTGTGCTGGTAATTTTCTTGGGATCTTTCTACCTGGTGAATCTGATCCTGGCTGTGGTTGCCATGGCATATGATGAACAAAATCAAGCCACTATTGATGAGGCTTTGAAGAAAGAGGAGGAGTTTAACGCCATGCTCCAGCAGCTGATGAGACAGGAAGAGGAAGCTCAGGTCTGTTGGGTGTTTTCATTAAAACAGGGTATGAATACCATGCAAATCCTAGTGTATGGCGCCTTCCATGGCAAAGTAATGAGTTTGATTCCCAGGAAATGCATGAATCGCTAACAAAATGTATTCTTTCAAAGCATCCAAATGCATAAATGTAAATGCCGGAAATCTTTACAAACTGTGTAAGTATAATCTGTTGCATGATTGCTTGGCAGGCTGCGGCTGAAGCGTCCAAGTGTGATGGGCTGAGTGGAGAAAAAACAGACTCTTCCTCGGACACCTCCAAACTCAGTTCCAAAAGTGCCAAAGAAAGACGCAATCGCAAAAAAAAGAGACAGCGTCAGGGGGAAGGCGAGAAAGTGGAGGATTCCAACAGGGAGGGAACTGATAGAAAGGCCAGCTTCCGTTTAACAGCTGATGGAAAAATCCGGCTCTCACGTGAACGGATTTACACGTCTCCACATCAGGTTAGAAAAATCTCATCTGCTGTGTGGTTTTATCTGATGCTTACCATAGAAATGCCATTGACTTAAACACAGAAGACAACAGCCATATCAAGAAATGTCTTATTGTTTAAGTGTGCTATAATTACAGTTTTAATTACAGTCAACAACACCTTTGTCTTCATCATCAAGATATTGACCATTTTTGCCACTTTTGTTCTCTCCCGCCATTGCTTGTCCAACTGACCTGTCGCTAAACTCATAATTTTCTTTAAAATGTTTCGATTTAAGTTTTTGTTATTCTTACGTAAGCTGAAATTTTGAATTGCAAAGCATCACGATCTGCTACTTTTCTTTCAAAATTGTTCAACTATGTAGTAAAATGACTAAAAACTGCTATTAAATACACAGATTGAACTTCTAAATATATTTTTTTATACCATATTTTAGGATTATTACTGTAAAATGAACAAATTAAATAAAAAACAGGACTTCCATGAATTTACATTAGAAAAGAGCAAAAACTAAGGACGATAACATTAGCTATGTAAACTATAAAGTTTTAATAATCAAGTCCAATTGTAACGATAACGACACAGAGGAACAAAATGCCTGGAATGATTTTCAGTGTTTTTTTTCCAGCTGATAAACAAAAGCATTAGCAGCCAATTAATTATCATGCACTGGTGTGGATGCTTATATTAGTTATTGTCATAGTTATATATGATAATATGTTCCTAAAGCTGGATTGGCAAATTGGATGTAAATTGGGATTTCTTCCGCCAGTTAGTCAGATTTCGTCCTCATATGCCTTCATTTGTTTGGTAATGTATTTGTAAGGCTTGTTTTTCTCCTCAGTCCCCCCTGAGTTTTCAGGGCTCAATCCTCAGCCCACGTCGGGACAGCAAAGGTAGCGTCTTCAGCTTCCGCGGGCGTGTGCATTCAGAAAACAACTACGCCGATGACGAGCAAAACATGTGTGAGGAGACAGGCAGCAGGAGAAGCTCTTTGTTTCTACCCTCTCGATCCGATCCGCTTTGCAGCACTCATAGCAAAAGCAGCCTGACTCCACGTATACTGTTGCCGTCTAACGGAAAAGCACGGTACATGGTCGACAGCAATGGCATGGTGATAGTGTCAGGTGGAGCGTCTTCACCCAACTCGCCCTCCGGAATGCTGACACCAGAGGTGTCCAGAAAAAGAACAACGTTTGACGACACTTGCGTAAGCACATATGATGCATGTGCTGTTGCTGTGGTGCAATGCAATAATAATTTTCTCTTTATGTAACATAAATCTGTGCACCCTTTTTTGTTTTTTTCTCTTTGCCCTTTTCTTTTTTTGCATTTTTTGCTGACTTTGGGTGGAAATCTGCAGAATTCTGTGGGATGGATTTAAATAAAGAAAGAGCTGCATAAGCAGATGCAATTTTTTTTTTTAAATTGCAGGGAACTTATGAGTGATCAGATTCACTTTCAGCAGAAATCTGCAGAGATTCATGTGGAAGTTCATTGCATGCAGATTCTGTGTGTGAGCCTGCGAATCAGTTTGTGACAATGAACAATTTTAATTGTCTTCCAGGATTACAGCATGTCATCAGCATTGAAAATCTATTTATTTGTCAATTATGTTTTTAGTTATCAATTAATCATATAAAAATATATATATTTTTATTTTTTTATTCAAAAGCGTGTTAAAGCATGCATTTAAAGCATGTTATTGTACATACTGTCAAATTAGTTACATTATGACTTTTAAAATTAAATTGTAACTTTTTACAACTTTTATTAACTTTATATTATATGAAGCATTTCACTGTATTGCATAAACATTTGTAATGTCTTGATGTTCTTAAAGAAATAATAGTGGCGTTTAGCACAAACGAAGACATTCTCAAAGTGGTTAAAATGTCCAGAATGAAATAGCAATGCTTGCAAGGCAGCAAAAGAATTGTGTTAAACTGAAGGAAAATAAAAAAAAATTCCACCAGCCATTTTTATTTTTCCAATTCAAATGTAGAAAAATAATCTATATATAAAATTTGCTTTGCTACTTTTCACTGGATCCCAAAAATCTGAATTTTATCATCAAGAATAAGATGTTATGTTTTGTCATAATTTATTAATTTCTTCCACATTTTTGTGAAATATCAATCTGAGATGTTTTACAGGCTGCATAAAAGAATGATTGATGAATAGCAATATATTGCTGCCTTGCAAACACTAATGAAGCACCATCGTAACATTTGTTGATGTATTTTCTGTTGATCTGATCTCTTTACAGTTTGACACAGATGAAGAATATCGACACCGATGTAATTCAAAGAACTTTTCAAGGGGTTTTCCATATGACGAATTAGCGAGACAGCGAGCTTTGAGCATAGCAAGTGTCAGCAACAACACGACTGACCGTAAGAATGCCAAACACACTTACTGTGGGCCAATCACACCGTTTTGAAATGTGGTTTTTGCTTTGAAAAATGTGCGACTTGGACAGTGGAACGGGGAAAGAAATGCAAAGTCTCGAGATGCATTTTTAAAAACTGCATGTTCTCATAGAAAAACTATTGAAAGTATCACTTAGGAAACTAATAAAAATGCATTCTGTGTGAATGAGCCCTGTACAATAAACTCCACGTGAGGGATATTTGTTAGCTTTTTCTCTGTAATTTTAAGAAATAGTTGAAATTTTTAAATTGTCATCATTTATTCACCCGCATGTTGATATAAAACCTGTATGACTTTTATGCTGCCTTGTAGCACAACATTTTTCAATGTTTTCTCAATACAGAATCAGAATCAGAAAGAGCTTTATTGCCAAGTGTGTTTGCACACACAAGGAATTTGTCTTGGTGTTAGGAGCTTCCAGTACAGAAAGTACAAACATAGTGCAGACAACGTATAATTAAGGTGATAAAGAACACTAATAATGAAGAGAATAGACAATAATTAAGAATAACAATAGTGATAAAGAATAAAAATATACAGAAGTGAGACATGACCATAGACAGATGAAGGTTTGATGAGTTATTTACAGATGTATAGTACCGGGGTGTGTTATGTGTTGTTCATAAGTTGTTCATAAGTTGTGGGCTAAGGCCTGGGGGAAAAAAACTGTTCTTGTGTCTGGCTGTTCTGGTGCTCAGTGATCTGTAGCGCCGGCCACAGGGCAACAGTACAAAGAGAGAGTGAGCTGGGTGTGAGGGGTCCAGAGTGACTTTCTTAGCCCTTTTCCTCACTCTGGAGGTGTAAAGTTCTTGGAGGCTGGGCAGAGGGGCTCTGATAATCCTCTCAGCAGTCCTAACTGTCCGTTGTAGTCTTCTGACTACAGCACAATCATTTATATAAAAAAAGGCTGTCAAGCTTTAAAAAAAATGCAAAGGAACCATAAAAGTGATGCTTGAATTTCAGCACGGGATTGTGGGCATTGTGCATAATTCCTGCTGGTTCAGCGCTTGTAACATGGGATATTCCCGCAAATATTTCAGCGTGAAAGAGACTCAGGACAGATGACAGAATGTAACATTTGAACGTGCTTAAGTCTTACATTTTTTTTTTTTTTTTTTTTTTTTTTTTTTTTTAATTGCGGTTTTTGGCATTTACATGGATAATTTAAAATAACAATAATACAACAAAGAACAAACAAGAGAGCAAAATACAGAGGAGGGGATCACAGACATTATCCACATTTTTCTTGCTGTAAAAATGGGCGCAGCCATTTGTCTATTCTATGGATCTAGCTTCCGGTCTCATCCGCGTCCAGCTATTTTTAGCTGTACAAAACAATTTGTTTTACTGCTTGATGTTGAAAATTGGTGTGTCTTATCATATTATTTTAATGTATTATCTTAATTACGATCACACTGGTTTGTTGTGCAAACAGTTTTACCGTTTACTGCACATTGTTATTCTCCTCGTTATTTACCTATAGTGGCTAATGAACCGGAAGTGTCATCCATAGGCTTGCTTCCGCGTTGAAGAAAAAGGTGGATACATGGAGGGGGGGGGGGTCACTCAACTTCACTTCTATCCTTCCATGCTAGATTTTTTATTCCCAGGGTCTTACCAGTTTAAATATTCAAGTGCAAGATTACGCCAAAGAGAACTCAATTTAGTACTTGCACGCTCTCTGAGAGACTCGCACATAAAGCCGCATCTGAAACAGCATGCGATTACAGAATTAAGTTGTGTTTTGCAACCAAACACATACAAAAAAAGGCCCGTCTTGATGAGTATTTATGTAAACACAGTCCATACTAAACATGGTCGGTATATAGGCTATTAAGTGAATTGTGTTATTTTAGGGAATTAAATAGTTTACTCAGTTTCTGTAGTATTTCTGTATCTGAATAGTACTGTTACACCTACCTGAGAAACTTAAATCACAGTTCATTTCAGTTGTATCTTGTTATTGTATTTGTTTGTCCCATTGCTTGTCATTTATTTGTTCTTATTTTATTACTGACTGTTTACTTGTCTTTTTAAGTAAAAAAAAAATCAATTCAGAGTTTGAAATCAAAGTTCATCTTCCTCCACAATATACATATGAATCAACAACATTATAAACTGCAAAACACAACTACACTGTATGACAAAAAATTTAGGTTTGATGATTTTAGTTTAAAAATATCTAAAAATATATCCTAACTCCCCTCATAAGAGTCACCTTAAGGTGGGAACTTTACGCCCCATTTTCCAAAACGAAATTCAGGCCCTCTGAGGAATAGACTGAAGGTTAATGGTGCTTTTATTGTCGTTTTGAAGTTTGACAGCCTTAGTTTTCATTGACTTTCATAGTGACGCTTTACGCTTTCACAGAAGAAAGATGAACTATTTTTTTTAATGTAGTTCCTGTTTCCTCATTTCTGTTTGCTCCAAATGTTGTCAAAATTCATACAAGTTCAAATACAGCTTTCAGATTGTTGTCTTCGTTTTCTGCAGCGTCGGAGATCTGGAAACAGAAATGTGTGGAGTACTGGTTCGAGTTTGCGGAGCGTTATCTGATATGGGATTGCAGTCCCACATGGCTGAAGATAAAGAAAATTGTCCACATGGTTATGATGGACCCCTTTGCAGATTTGTTTATCACCATTTGCATCGTGATAAACACAGCATTCATGGCCATGGAGTATCACCCCATGGATGCCCCTTATATTAACATGCTTTCCACCGCCAATGTGGTAAGAACTTTTTTAGCAGTATTTTAATGAATATGAAATGCCCTCATATACAATACTGTGAGACTTGTTCTGTTATTCTAGAAAGAGTTACTGTTATTAGTGTGCAACCCCACTACTAATTTAGTACTTCAGATTTATCTATGAAAGTGTTAAAACAGTATTTTAACTTGTAAGAATATAAACCACTTTATTTGTAGTGATGTTTTCTAAATGTTATCAATGAATCCACATTACATACGTAATGATTTTTATTACAAATTTAGTCCATGGACAGCTGTAGTTTTGTAAAACACTTTTAATTGTTGTTAATTAAAAAAAAAAAAAAATGGTCTCCTTACCTACAGATGTACAAAACCACCATGTTTGTAGTTTTTTAACACTTTTTATGCGTGTTTGTAGTTCTAATCAAATATTAGCCTTTAGAGTGTGCATTGATCTGCACTTTGAAATCTAACCGGATGTAGTAGACCATCCGTTAATCTTTGGCATACTTTTTTAAACGTACTATGATTTGGGACATACTAATTCTATTTTCGAATTCTATTTAGGATGCAAATTGGGATGCAGCAACAGTATTTTAACTATGTTTTGCATTTTAATAAGAGTAGGCACCACTTTACTTGAGGTGATGTTTTCTCAGAAATTATTATTAATAAAGGCCAATCTACATTTTAATCACAATTTAGTCAGTAGGTGTCTCTAGGTTTGTAAATAAATAATTATAATAATATTATTATTATGATGTTGCTGTTCATTTAAAAAGCTTGAATTGTCTCCTTGCCTGCAGGTTTTCATAGCCATCTTTACAGCAGAAATGATATTCAAGATCATTGCGTTGGACCCATACATGTACTTTCAGGAAGGCTGGAACATCTTCGACAGCATCATAGTCACGCTGAGTCTTCTGGAACTTTGTTTTCCTGGAATCGGTTTCCTTAGGCCGTTCAGACTGGTAAGAGTATCTCAACTAATGGCTCTGTTCTAAACCCTATATAAAGTCATATAAGAGGCAGCATAGGTGCCCTTTGCTAAGGGCTGTTTCCAATGGTACTATATGAATTGCTGTCTTCAAAGTTACCTTGTCTCGGACAAAATCTAAGGTTGTGTCACAATGAGGCTTGAATTTTCACTTGAACTGCCAATATTTTACTGGCTCTACCTCAAAAAGTATACATTTAGCAGTTCATTTATATATTTATTAGCATATTAAATAATTTTTTGCTTGAGAGAAATTTTGTTTCTCAAGTTTACTTGGGAAATTAACATGCATACATTTTGGGAAGTTGATGTGTTATACTTCAACTAAATCAATTTTACCACCATTTTTCTCAATATTTTATATTATTTATATCTCTATAGTGAACTAATAAATTCATAAAAAAATATAAGTGAGATTTGCTAAAGACTATATTTAACAATGCTATAATTTTTTTAAATAAATATTATAAAATATATATTTTTTTTAAGATTAACTTTAAATCAACATTAGATGACTTCAAAGGTAATCTGAATCTAAAACTACAGGAAATTAGCATATCAGCAGATTCTAATAAATGTAATAAAATAAATCAAATCTATATTGTGCATCTGTACTTGCCCATACTAATCTTTTATGCCCCTTATTGTCACAGCTGAGAGTCTTCAAACTAGCTAAGTCCTGGCCGACTCTGAACATGCTGATCAAGATCATTGGCAACTCACTAGGTGCCTTGAGCAATCTGACGCTTGTGCTGGCCATCATCGTCTTCATCTTCGCTGTGGTGGGCATGCAACTCTTCGGGAAGAGCTACCGAGACTGTGTATGTAAGATCTCTGAGGATTGCACGCTTCCTCGCTGGCACATGAACGATTTCTTCCACTCGTTCCTGATCGTCTTCAGGGTGTTGTGTGGAGAGTGGATCGAGACCATGTGGGACTGCATGCAAGTGTCAGGACTTCCCTTGTGCTTGATTGTGTTCATGATGGTCATGGTGATTGGAAATCTGGTGGTATGTATAGTTACTTTTAATAAATGAACAAACAAAAAAAATCTGAATTGTGTCAACCTGTAGTTGGTTTCTTCCAAATCTTGCAGGTTTTGAACCTGTTCCTCGCTCTGCTGCTCAGCTCATTCAGTGCCGACAACCTCACGGCCCCCGGAGAAGATGCTGAAAAGAACAACCTGCAGATAGCGGTTGGTCGAATCAAGAAAGGTTTTACTGTAGTCAAGCCCTGCCTTCAGAATTTCTTCCGGAGCGGCTGTATAAGAAAGAGGAAGCCAAAAGTGATTTTGAGAAGCTGCAAGGGAATAAATGATAACTCCAACCACACCACACTAGAGCTGGTTAAAAGCACTGGAAGTACGGGCATGGATAGTGACACAGAGGATTTTATCAGCAACCCAAGCTTGACCGTCAGTGTGCCGATCGCTGCTGAGGAGTCTGACTTTGAGTGCCTCAACACTGAGGATTTCAGCAGCCTTTCTTCAGACCTAGAGAATAAAGAGGTAAACTTACAGTTTTCAGCTTTTTTTTCCTTCAATTTTTCAGTTTTAATTTTTTCAAACCTCAGATTGACCAGGGAGATAAGCAGATATGAAGTCCCCTTTACATATACATTTTTAAACCTTGTGCCATTTTCTTTTTTTTTTTCATTTTGGCTGTTAATGCAAACGGAACCAATTTTGTCACAAATGTGTATTTTTATTGTTAGTATTATTCACGCTCATTTCCTTTCATGCCTAAACTAGGTATAAAATATTGCTATACTCAGGACCTTAAAGGGATAGTTCACCCAAAAATGAAAATCACCCCATAATTTACTCATCCTCAAGCCTTCCTAGGCGTTTATGACTTTCCTATTTCAGACAAATACAATCAGAGTTATATATAAAAATGTCCTGGCTCTTCCAAGCTTTATGATAGCAGTGAATGAGTGATATTCAGTAGTCCAATAGACGTTCAATAAACTGCGTCCATCCATTATAAAAAAGTGGTCCACTTGAGGGTGAGTGAATCATGGGGTGATTTTTCATTTTTGGTTGAACTATCCCTTTAAGGGAAAAATGTCCCCTTTGAAACTCATTAAAATAGCAATATGTAACCAATTTTAATGCATCTTTAGTGTAATAGAATAGAGATTTGATTTAATTCTAATATGCTGATTTGCTGCTCAAGTAACATTTCTTATTATTATCAGTGTTGAAAACAGTGCTGCTGTGGGATTTTTTTCTGAACATTTTGATTAAGTTCAAAGGAACAGCATATATTTTAAGTAGAAGTCTTTTGTAATATTAATATTGTAATAAATGTATTTACTCTCACTTTTGCTTAATTTAAAGCATCCTTGGTGAAAAAGGATGTTAATTTCTTTTATTAGAAAAATCGTACTGACCCCAAACTTTGGAACGGTAGGGTATTATGTAAGAGTTAGCATTTCTGACATTTAGTTTCTGACAACTAAAGCATTGATACATTACATAATTCAGTTTTTTTGAGTATGGTTTGCATCCCTTCTCTATGAATATTCCCTCAGTATAAAATGTTATTAGGGTTTAGAAGAGCTTGTATTTGGGAAAAGAAGTGAGATACCAATTTGTAATGTACTGAATAAATAATGGCATATTGTTCATTTGAACCAGGTGAGCAAATTATGTGAGCGATATCTGACATGGCACTTAAATGAGGGGAATTATCAACATTTTTCTTTAGACTCCAAATGGGTTTTGCAGTGATCTGATCTCAGTGCATCTTGGGTGCATTTACTCCTGGCTTTTGATGTGGTCAAGTGTAATCCGATCGTGATCCGATCATTGAAAATGCATTAATACCACAAGAAGGGGACCCTAAAGTCTGTTTGACACAACAAGTGGTTTTCCGACAGCACTTTCACAAGTGCACACCGAAGTCCTCTTCAAAAGGTGGTTGTGTGAGTTTTATTTGCAGTATGACAGCAATGCACCCTAACTTGTGGAAACAAACTGCTATTGATGGCATATTATATAATTTACATCATTATATAACAGTGCAAATTATGTCTTTTGGCGAGTCAACTACACTAAAGTCATTTGGTGTAGTTAAAATGTGCCAAAAATGAAAGCTTTTCAGTAGTGTCACTGAATTTCTCATTTTTCCGGTGGGGTTAATTGCAGTAAGTGCATTATGGATTACATCAACATGAAGCTTGACCCATTATGGAAGAGAGGTCAGGGAATATCAGTCTTCAGATCGCATTATCTGCCATTTAAGTGCTGAGTGTGAATGTTAGCCTCATGATAACACGCTCATTTGCTCTCTGCTGGGAAACGAGGATGTGGCGGTCTGTGGTTTTTGGCATATAATCATCTATTCACTGATCATTCGTATGCCAATCTCTTTGAAGTTGTTCTAAAATGTCTACTGCTTGTTTTCAACTGAAACTCAAAAATCCTACATAGGCACTAGGCAGCATTTCAAGGAATGATTGCATAAAACTGCCTCCCACAGAAAGCTGAATTACCATTTTAATTTGCCATGCACCGAGAATTCGGCACAATACAAGAATAGTTAACCCCAAAATTTAAATTCTCTGGAAATTTACTCAACCTCAAGCCATCCAAGATATAAATGAGTTTGTTTCTTCATTTGAACAGATTTGGAGAAATGTAGCATTACATCACTTGGTCACGAGTGTAACTCGTACACGTATTCTTACCGTAAATGTTCGGTCTGGGTCTTTCGGTTCAGTATGGATGTGTACCGAACAAATTCAGCATTGTTTTAACTACTGCACGAATTGGAACTTCATTGGAAACTTCCAGTTTTATATATTGTTACTTTTGATAAGAAACAAAGTCTAATCTTTCAAATGATGGACATTCAACCAATAAATGCTATTTTCATAAATACCTCAGTTCAAACGGCAGCATGGAGCCCTTTTTACTACTAGTTTTAACACAAAATAAACATGAATTAACATCTCATTCCTCATGTAATCGCTTAATCAGTGATTCAACCGCGGAAAGACGTCAATAAAACTTAATAAAAATCTTTTCGTCCAAAAAAACAACAATAAAAATCTTCTAAACACGTGGCATTCATTTACCTCTGGCAAGTCATCAGTGTCCACAGCTCTTTAGTTTTCTAGAGAAATGAACTCTAGAGAAGAGCATTTTGTTAGTGGTATAGTTGAGCATAGGTGTTAGTGATGTCCTGATTATTTAATGTATGTTTAAATAAATCTCTTATGAAACAAGTTATGACAGACACTGTGTCAATGAATATATTTCAATAGCAAATATAAATTTTATCATTTAGAAGTAAATTTAAAAACTGCATTATGTGCAATTTACATGTTTGCATACAATTTGTTTTTTTAAGTTGAGTGCTGATTATTATATTTAAAAATAAACAGTAATTAAATGTTGTTAATTGTAATCTTATAGTAATGTAAAATGGCTCCCTATAGCGTAAGCTGAGGTAGATTTGTATCCATAAGAACATTTTAATTATAAGTGAATTTATTTAAAGAAAGGGCAATTTGTTCAGTAAACCACTGAAAAAAAACAAAAAAAGCAATTTTATGTTTAGTTTTTCCCCCTGCTGTACCGAGACCATACCGAACCGTGACGTCAAAACCAAAGTACATACTGGTTTTAAGCACACGAGATATCACACCAAGCAAGCCTTACTTCTCAGACTTTGCCCAGTGACTCAGCTGAAACGACTGACTTCAGAAACCCTGTGCACGTGTATCATCTCCTCGGCGTCGCCATAGTAACGTGTGATGATGTGTCTGTGCTGCTCTTGCAGAAGCTGTCTGACGTGGCTCCCAGCTCTTCGGAGGGCAGCACGGTGGACCTCAGACACTTCGGTAAAGATGGAGAAGATGCTTTGGACTCTGAACTTGAGGAATCTACAGATCCAGAAGCCTGTTTCACACAAGGTGCTGCTAATAGTTTGTTCACCATATTAAGACTGTCCTTCAAATCTTACAAAAAAGTTCAGTAGTATCTGTGGGAAATACCATGTTATTTACAATGGGCCCCCCCAAAAAAACATTTGAAACTTAAGTCAGGCTTAAAAATTCTGAAGGGAAATGCACGTGTTGTTTTATTTGTCTATGTCTTTATTTGTCTACTCGACTCGACAATAGGCAGAATACTACATGGCACACACAAATATTATTGGTTTTTATTATGTGTTTCATCTCCATTTTTATCAATGTTTTTTGCTATTGAATAAATTTGATGGTTATTAATATTATTTTTCTTGCATGGATTTATTACACGTTTTGACACTTAAGTCAGGCTTAAAATTTGTTTTAAATAAATATTTTTTTTTACCCATTTTCAGAAAAAAAACATTTCACAACAGGAACATTGAACAACAATTTTTAAGTTGAAAATGAAGACAAAATTTATGGCACCACTTTGTGATTGTTAAGCTTTAGTGTAGCTTGTTCAGAATCAGAATCAGAATTAGCTTTATTGCCAGGTATGTTTACGCATACGAGGAATTTGTTTTGGTGACAGTTCAAAGAGGGAGTGTGCTGGATGTGAGGGGTCCAGAGTGATTTTGCCAGCCCTTTTGCTCACTCTGGATGAGTACAGTTCTTGGAGAGTGGGGAGTTCATAGTTAATGTGATGAACAACCTTGCTTGTGATGTTCCTTGTATTAAAAGGGCAGTCGTGACTTGTGGCCTAATGGTTAGAGAGTCAGACTTATAACCCATAGGTGGTGGGTTCGAGTCTCAGGTGCGGCAGGGATTGTAGGTGGGGGCAGTGAATGACTAGCGCTTGCTTCCACCCTCAATACCAAGACTGAGTTGAGACTATTGAGCAAGGTGCCAAACCCCCAACTGCTCCCCAGGAGCCACAGCAAAAATGACTGCCCACTGCTCCGGGTGTATGTTCAAGGTGTGTGTGTGTGTGTGTGTGTTCACTACTCACTGCTGTGTTTGTGTGCACTTGGATGGGTTAAATGCAGACCACAAATTCCAAGTATGGGACACCATAGTTGGCCACATGTCACTTCCTTTCCTTTTCCTTTCCAAATTAGTAAATGTAAACCTAAGGGAACTGACTTTGCACACCCACTAAAACCGCCTTCAGACTAGTTAGTGAAAAGTATTTGGAAAAATGAAAAGTTAAGAGAATAGTTTACCAAAAATTGGTATCCTCAAGCCTCCAAGATATAGATGAATTTGTTTCTGCATCAGAACAGATTTAGAGAAATGTAGCGTTACATCACGTGCTCAGCAATGGATCCTCTGCAGTGAATGGGTGCCGTCAGAATGAGAGTCCAAACAGCTGATAGCTGAAGTAATCCACACCAATTAATGTCTTGTGAAGTTAAAAGCTGTCTGTTTGTAGATGTTGTAGATGTTTTAACTTCAACCTGCTGCTTTGTCACTTTATTATGGCCAAAATAATAATCCATAATAACATGAAAAAGTCCAACCCACGTTGTGCTTTTACATCAAAATCATTATTATACTTATCCACCAACTTATTTGTTCATTTCTCCAAATCTGTACTTTGTTTTTCAGGGTGTGTCCAAAAGTTCCCGTGCTGCCAGGTGGATGCTGAAAAGGGCATGTGGAAGAAATGGTGGCTGCTGAGACAGACATGCTATAACATAGTGGAGCACAACTGGTTTGAGACCTTCATCGTCTTTATGATTCTGCTTAGCAGTGGCGCTCTGGTGAGGGAAATGCATGCTATTTTGTTTGTCAGTGTGTCACAGGGTAAAGCCTTCACTCACTTTCAGCAGAGTTTGATGTGAACATGTTGCTAAGCCTATGACACAATAATCTAGACAGAATAATACATGGCACACACAAATATTGTTGGTTTTAATTACCTGTTTTAAATTTTATTGGCATTTAAAATCAGTATTTTTCTTGGATGTATTTTTTTCACTGAACTTGTTGCAATCCATGCTTATAATCCTTTATATCTTTACATCTCAACCATTTTTCAGGCATTTGAGGACATTTACCTCGAGTCAAGGAAAACCATAAAGACCATACTGGAATTTGCTGATAAAGTTTTCACGTACATCTTCATCCTCGAGATGCTGCTGAAATGGGTCGCATATGGTTTTGCCAAATACTTCACCAATCTCTGGTGCTGGCTGGACTTTATTATTGTTGATGTAGGTTCAACTTTTGATTAAATATAATATGTGCTGCACAAAATTACAGTTACAGTTGTGGTCGTAAGTTTACATACACCTTGCAGAATCTGCAAAATGTTTGTAGTGTAAACATAGAGATGTTTACATATAGTCCACAAGAAAAAAATAACAGATGAGTTTATAAAAATGACCCCATTCAAAAATTCCTATATGCTTCATACTTGTATGATTTGTGATAGCTGTCACTGAGCAGGTACATTTGACCACTGCTCTTCAGAAAAATCCTCCAGGTCCTGCACGTCTTTTGGTTTTCCAGGATCTTCTGCATATTTGAACCCTTTCTAACAGTGTCTATATGACCTTTTACTTTAATCGAGGGACTCATACAAATAGTGCAAACATTCACTGATGGTCAAGAAAGAAGCATGATGCATTAAGAGCCAGGGTGCTGAAAAAAATAGTGTTTTAATATTACTAATATTTTGCTGATTCTGAAAGGTGTATGTAAAACCAAAAACTGAAAATTATGCCATCATTCATTTACACTTATGTCATTTCAAATCTGTACGACTGACAGGATGCTATAGTCATCATAATTGGGATTAGATACTGTTATAGATTTTATTACTATTTTGAATAACTTTGTTTTCTTTTTATTTTAGTTGTAGTTATTTTAGTACATAATTTAAAAATGAGAAATTTTGCTAACTGAAATAAATTAAAATTTTATGTTTTTTGCTTTTTTTTTTTAAGTTGTATTTATATTTTTTATTATACAAATATAATAAATAAATAATTCCTTGGCAGTAAAATATAACAGTACTATTTGGCTGGTTCCCTGGTTCCCCACATCAATTTATAAAAGCACCATTGTCAAGAGAGCATCAGTGAAATGAGGATGATTGATTGGAAATGATGGCTTTCGTGTGTGTTATGCATGAGGGTGTTGAGACTGAGCGAGTTTATACTGTTTGATAACAGTTGCGAGAGTGAACTGGACATTTGTGCATTTGAAAGGCCGTTTTCCCATGAGAACCCGCAGAGAAGTTGAGATTGGAGCAGGAAGGAAGGGAATCGTGACTGCTTTTCTCCTAATGAGCTCTGTTGATGTGTGTAGGTTTCTCTGATCAGCCTGGTGGCCAACGCCTTGAATTATTCAGAGCTGAGCGCCATCAAATCTCTCCGAACCCTGAGAGCCTTCCGGCCGCTCCGAGCTCTCTCACGCTTTGAAGGAATGAGGGTAAAATCTGTGAACTATTTATTCATTTACATATATAAATCTTTATTCTTAAATTAAATTAGCATATCATAAAATTACATTACATTTATAATAAATTATACATTTATTGAGGACTTATATTATATAGAGAGGACTTTATTCAATCAATGAAAGTCCTGGTTGGTCAGGTTTTGAGATTTCACACTACTATTGTAAACTCTGGGTTAACGTTGTGAGTTCTGTTAGAGAGACCAGTTTTACTGTTCAATTCTATTTTGATTCACAAGCTTGTGATTTGGCCTAATGGATAGATAGTTGGACTTGTAATCTGAAGGTTGTGGGTTCGAGTCTCAGGTCCGGCAGGGATTGTAGGTGGGGGAGTGAATAACCAACAGTCTCTCCACCCTCAATACCACGACTGAGGTGAGACCCTTGAGCAAGGCACCGACCCCCAACTGCTCCCCGTTGGCTGCCCACTGCTCCGGGTGTATGTTCACTACTGTGTGTACACTTGAATGGGTTAAATGCAAAGCACAAATTCAGAGTATGGGTCACCATACTTGGCCACAGACCACTTCCCATCCCTCAAGGAAAGAATTCACATTACTATAATAATATATAATATTACTGTAATATTAAAGTGATTTGTAAACAAACATTTAAATTGCACATAAGGCTGTTTTTATAAAAACTTATTATTGGCCTATAATCATGTTTCTACTCCAGTTTGTAGCAATTTAAACAGTGGATGTCATAACTTGTTTTCATGATAGATTTATTCAAGCATACATTAAATATTAAAAAACATGTTAAGAAAACAAATAATGAATATATAGGCTAATATAGTGTGTACATTTAGCATAATGTTCCTTCCTAGAGTTCATTTTCCAACTGGTTAGCTATAAACATTGAATTGCTTTTTTTGTTCATGCATCATCTGAAAACAGACCAATTTCTGGGATGTAAGAATTGATTTTGGAGAATTCATTAAAATGGAGAGATCAATATTTTCATCACAGCCCTAATTTTTTATATTTATGAAATTAAAATCTGATAAATACAGCATGCGGCAAGTATGAAGTCGATTTTAATAACTTCTGTTTTACCTTTGAAAAGATGTCGCCATGCCTTCTGAAAAGTAAAAGACAAAAACAGAATGAAAACGCACAACTTTAAGAAAGTGCATACATATTTAATGAGCCGAGCACTGATTGATTCATTATTGGTTGTCTGTTGCTCTCTGTAGTTTAGGTTACCAATTCTCCTTACTGTATTTTGATGAAGTTTGGTAAAAGCAGAATGAAAATGAGCTTAATGAAGACTTAAGAAGACGTTAACCCAATGTTTATTGCAGTACGAAAAGCCCGTTTCAGTAGTTTTGTGTTTCTTTCTGGCTGGACATGTGAATGAAGTCCTCTGAGCAGATCAGTTTATTGAAGTCAACATGAAACTGGCATAAAAAAAAATATTGTGGGGCTTGAGTTTATCTATCAGAAATGGTTTATATCATAGAAAGTAGGTGTTAAATACCAAAATAGAGTCACGTGTAGTTACATACACGTGACTATTTTTTCGAGGTTTGATGTAATCTGAAAAGAAACGGAGCAAGTTGGAAGATTTCAAACCTCATTATTTAGTACAGGGTTGCCCAGACTTTGAGAGTTGATAAATAGCTATTAATTAATAAAATCAAAAATGTATGACCCTTTAGTTATTTACTTATATATATATATATAAGTAAATAATTAAAGGGCCATCATTTATTCACTCTTAAGTTGTTCAAAACCTGTATGAAGTTGTAAAAGAAGATATTTTGAAGAATGTTGGTGACCAAACAGTTGCTGGTTGCCATTGACTTCCATAGTATGGAAAAAAGTACTATGGAAATCAATGGCTAACTGTTTGGATACCACTCCACCATTCTTCAAAATATCTTCTTTTGTGTTCAACAGAAGAAAGAAACTCATACAACAACTTGAGGCTGAGTAAATGACAGAATTTTCCTTTTTAGGTGAACTATCCCCTTAAAAACAATCAAAATGAAACATTAATATATTTTATGTTTACCCTGCATGCCATTTGACTGTTTTGAAAAATGAACCTAAAATCTCAGGTATACTTCAGAAAATATTTTAGATCAAAGTGGTTCAGCGACAAAAACGAAATGCTGCTTTAGTATAATGTGCACGTTATCATTCACAATAATTCACTTCAATTCAAGTTTATTTGTAAAGCGCCTTTTACGATACAAATCGTTGCAAAGCAGCTCTACAGGAATTTAAGTTTCCACAATATATTTATATATTGCAGAACCTTAATATATTTAATATTATATAACAACAATAAGGTTGTAAGCATGCATAAAGAAAGTAAATGGGGTTAAAATTGATTTCATGTTAACTTTAAGAGCGCAGAGAGAAATGTGTGCCTGTTGTACAGTAGATCGTGACTGTGGCTTTTTCCTCTGTCTCCCCCTCTCACTGTTCCAGCTAAATGTGTGTCACAGCATGAGTCCCCAATAAACCTGATCAGTTAACAAGACTGACAGCAACCTCTTTGCACATTCCTCATTCTAGACAATGCAGATTAAAAAGGTGCATTTCTATAAAATGTTTTTAGAAACTGAGAAAAATTGATTAACATGACCTCGTCCTAAAAGACAATGAACAAAAACTACTTATTGGCTGCTGAGAGCTTGAAACCATTGAAATTCAACTGTGACATAATCCTGTGTCCGGTCATCATTTGTGGTGTTTTACTAAACAATTACAAGCTGTGAATTGCAAGCAATGGTAGGGAGCATTGACGTGCTGCTTTATGTAATAAGCTCAGGGGTGGGGGTCGGTAGTGCTGTTATTGACCAAACGCTTGCGTACGTTCTCCACATGAATGTGATGTTGCAATGACTTCCCCTCACGTGGCAATCACTGATCTCTCCTCTGTTTGTATTGACAGTGTCTAGAAATGCACCGTGCATCCGGATGTTCCATTGCTGCTGAGTGCCTTTAACGTGTGCTTTCATTTCTTTTTGTGTTTGTTCATTTACAGTAAACGTTAATACCGTGGCTTCACCGTACATCCTAAAGGTCATGCTTTTTCATGCCAAGGTTGTGCATCATTCAGAACTGAATTGAGAGGCATTTAAATAGCATTTCGGTTCCTGAATATGAATTGAGGTAGCAGACAATTGAATTTATGTATATATATAATCTACATAATTTATTTAAAATAATATATTAAAATAGAAATATATAATAAATTACATAATTATAATTTTATTATTTATTTATCATTTATTATCACAAATGATCATTTTATCAGGTAAAATATTTTATATATATATATATAGAGAGAGATTAAATATTTAAAATTGTATATATTTTATACTATATGTTTTATAATTTATATTTTATATATTTGCAGCCTTATTTCTTTAAATTGTTCCAAATCAACATAATGTGGTGACATTTCAAATTCAGCTGATTTTTCAATTCTGAACTTTGCACAATCATCCAAACGGCAAAACTGACAAAACTAGTGAGTGCACAGATCGACGTGCACCGATAACTTTCCCTCTCCATTCCTCTTTCTTTCTTCCCAGCTTCACCCCTCGATCGTTATTGTCATTGCCGGTAATGATGTGTCCTCCTGCCATTGTTACTGCTAACCAGTTTCTCATTACACTCATGTGTTTTCCTCTCTTTACCAAAATTCAACAGAATAATAAACGGATGCACTTAGTTTTACTGGTATATCAGGCCTATTATAGAGCTGGGTGATATGGCAAAAAAAGTTAAGTGAAAGATACGTGATATCAATATCGATGTTTTTACTCTGAAATTACAGCGTGCTGCTTTTATTTCACTCAAATGAATAATCATTTCAACCAGTCAACCGTTATATTTAAGAAGATTCAAAATGTTGAATGTAAAAGACTAATCGAATATATTCAAGGCATGTTTTCCACATTGTTTGTCACTAGATAAATATGAGAAAAATTATATTTTAACAATATAACACCAATATACAGTAAGAAGCAATTTTTACTTTAAGCAATTAGTCATTTTTACTAAGCTGTAAAACAAAGTGCTTCTGTGACGATTGCACATATTCATGACACTTTGTGAGTTTGTGATGTTTCTGTTGACGCAGGTGGTTGTGAATGCTCTTCTGGGTGCCATCCCCTCCATCATGAACGTCCTGCTGGTCTGCCTCATCTTCTGGCTCATTTTTAGCATTGTGGGCGTCAACTACTTCGCCGGAAAGTTTTACGAATGTGTAAACAAAACCACGGGACTGCGCATGTCTACTGCACATATCCGTAATAAAACGGAGTGTGTCAATAGCCCCCATGAACTCCAATGGAGAAATTCGAAGATTAACTTTGACAATGTAGGAAATGGATACCTGTCCCTGCTACAAGTGGTAAGGTTGCCCCAAGCATTTGATGGTCAATAAATATGAGAGAGATTTGTTTTTAATTTAAATTTAACTACATTTTTATTTTTTTAATCTTGAACATAGAAAATGTATAATGTTTCATCATAAGAAGAGATTTTTAACATCGTCTGTTTTTATTTTGTAATCTCCATTAATATTATTATTATTATTTATTATTAATAATAAAATATGATTTATATTATTATTGACATTATGAATTTAAAGTTAGGTTTAAGACAGTACATCAGATCTTACCCTGATATTTAAAGGGGTCATATGACGTTGCTAAAACTTTTATAAAGAAAATCTCTTTGAGACTTTAGTCTTTGCCACTTCACGGATCTTATCTCTGCATGAACAGCTTGTAAGGCTCCAAAGAGAAAGGAAAGCTTGAAGTCTCATCATATGACCCCTTTAAATGCTTTACAGTATAAAAAACATTTTTTTATTACCGCAAAATATTATTTACCATGCAAAATGATTTCACAATGCAACAATATTAATGGTCCTAAAATCAAAAAGTAAAATATCAAGTTTTTTTCATTTTGTCTAGGCCACTTTTAAAGGGTGGTTGCCCATTATGTATGCAGCAATAGACTCTCGCAATGTAAGTCTTTTTTGATTGTCATTTTATAGCTTCAATAATATTTAATTCAAAATTATGATTTATAATCAAACTGTACTGGTGCATGTTGCCCTTCATCTCCATTACTGCAGGTAGATGAACAGCCAGAGTATGAGGTGAATCTGTATATGTACCTCTATTTTGTCATCTTCATCATCCTTGGAGCTTTTTTCACATTAAATCTCTTCATTGGCGTCATCATTGACAACTTCAATCAGCAGAAGAAAAAGATAAGTATCTATATATTATAAACTTGACAAGAAAGCCAGCTGCTTTGGATGTTTTTGAAATGATTTTGACTCAGACATATATATATATATTATAAGTGTGTGTGTGTGTACTCAATGGATGCTCTACAAAGAAGATGGCTTTACAAAGTACATATTTTGGATGATAAAATCGAGGCCGTTTTAGTCCCAAAATGATCTTTCTGTCTTTTCTGTCTTTACTTTGGGGGTCAAGATATTTTCATGACAGAAGAGCAGAAGAAATACTACAACGCTATGAAGAAGCTCGGCTCAAAGAAACCTCAAAAACCCATTCCAAGGCCAAAAGTAAGCATTACTTTGAAAAACAGCTTACATTCTTGTCATCATGTCATGCCAGAACTTCTCTTTTTTTCTATGAAATGCAAAATGAGGCAGAATGTCTAAGCTTCTCTTTTTCATAAATCTAAAGTGTATGGTGATTTTTCTATAAATATAGACTGCTGTTAAGATTTCCTGGTATAAATCACAACCGCTTTTGTTATGGAATAGAGAAGCGCAAACATTCTGCTTTGCAGAAGATACAAAACAAAAAAGGGGTTGGAATAACTTGATGTTCATCTTTTCATGTATGTATTCTCATTTATTTCAGAACAAGATTCAAGGATTCATCTTTGACCTCGTAACCAAACAGGCCTTTGACATTTTCATTATGCTCCTGATCTGGCTCAATATGGTCACTATGATGGTGGAGACGGAAGATCAAACCAAGGTTATGGCCAATGTGTTGTCCTGGATCAATCTTGTTTTCATTGTGCTCTTCTCCAGTGAATGTGTGCTAAAGATGGCCGCGCTACGGCAGTACTTCTTCACCGTCGGCTGGAATGTATTCGACTTTATCGTGGTCATCCTGTCTATAGTTGGTAAGATCTGCAATATGATGAGGAATTGACCCTTTACTAAGCAACTATTTTATCACCCCCTCCTGTTTTTCACAGTTGCAAAATCAACTAAATATCATCTTTCTTCTTTTCAAACCAGCAAACATTTAACTGCAGAATAATCACACAAAGTGCAGTACTACTTAGCTATTGATATTTTAGTGTGATGAAGCATGAATGAATGATAAAATAAAGTGAGGTGCGTGCTTGATGTTAAAAAGAATTATGAGCAATAACAGGAAACACCCATGGTCACACATGTTTGAATGGTCAAATTTGTTATGTTATCTGTTATGTTTTATGAACATAAAATATATTGGAGAAAATTCAATGTGCGTCAGTATATTAGATATGTGCATGGGGGCCAAATTTACTAATAGCTTGCACCAGCGCAAACCGTCTTTTTGCGTTATAATAGTTCTGTCAGGATTTATTAAAGAACCAGCCTAATAAACCTGGTACAATGAAGAATTAGCACTGAAAAAGCGTGGGCACAGTTATTTTTGCGCTTGACCTTATTGAATATGCATTTGTAGGAGTTTCCCTTTCAGACACAAAATTTATGGGAGGAGAGTATTCAAATGAATCACACAACGTGATTTACTAACATTTGCACTTGTCAAATTACTTGTATTTGTGCCATTATTTAAAGCCCATAAAAAGCATGTCTTCAACTTTTTTGCGCCTGTGTTGTAAGCAGATCACCCGGACCTGATGAGCATCGGCTCTGCTTATTTTATTTTCACGCCCATCAGCTGTGTTTTGGAATTGCGCTCTCATGCTAATTTGCCCTGTTTAGTAAATTTGGCCCTAGGTCTTAAAGTGACAGCAGCCTAATAAACCTTCTGCCATCTATGCACTTACTCATAATCAATTTTGTTAAAAGTCATGTGGTACAACTTGGAAAAACACAAAATAAACGAGCCTTCAGCAATTTTTTTTATTTTATTTTCTTTGTATATACGACTACTGTCAATTTATATAGCGCTTGTCACAACATGCATTATTTCAAAGCAGCTTTACAGGAAATCACAATGTTGAAAATATCTTAAAATCTTTATGCTTTATAATCACATTTAGCAGATAATATAGTTACATTTTGTGACGATACAAGCCATCAAGTAAAATTCAGACATTTTGATCATGCAAATCACACAAAGAATCCCGGTGGTACTCTCTTTTGTTCTCTGAACTGTAAATTTCTAACTTGCTACTTAATATTTTTTAACAAAGATAATCTTGTTTAAAGTTTAAGTGACAGAATTTGGTAAGACAAAATTTTGGAAATTAACATCACCCTCATTTTGCTTGCAAAAATGTCAAAAAAACACTACATCCTCCTGAATATAGACAGTGCTGTTTCAACATTCATTTACCTCTTGTCGTTGCAGGCATGTTCCTGGCAGAAGTCATTAAGAAGTACTTTGTCTCGCCCACCTTGTTTCGTGTCATTCGCCTCGCCCGGATCGGCCGCGTGCTACGTCTTATCCGAGGCGCCAAGGGAATACGGACCCTTCTGTTTGCGTTGATGATGTCACTTCCTGCCCTTTTCAACATCGGACTTCTTCTCTTCCTTGTCATGTTTATCTACGCCATCTTCGGCATGTCCAACTTCGCTTACGTCAAAAAATCGAACGGCATTGACGACATGTTCAACTTTGAGACATTTGGCAACAGCATGTTGTGTTTGTTTCAGATCACCACCTCGGCAGGCTGGGACGGCCTTCTGGCACCCATGTTAAATACTAATGGAAACGAATCCGAATGCGACCCGCATAAGACCTTCCCCGGCAGCCAGGTTAAAGGCGACTGCGGGAACCCGCCCATCGGGATTTTCTTCTTCGTCAGCTACATCATCATATGCTTCCTGATCGTGGTGAACATGTACATCGCCGTCATCCTGGAGAACTTCAGCGTGGCCACCGAGGAGAGTGCCGAGCCTTTGAGCGAAGATGACTTCGATAGGTTTTACGAGGTTTGGGAGAAGTTTGACCCGAATGCCACGCAGTTCATAGATTACGACAAGTTGTCGGACTTTGCCAATTCTCTGGATCCGCCTCTGCGAATACCGAAGCCCAACCGACTGCAGCTGATCTCCATGAATCTGCCGATGGTGAGCGGCGAACGCATCCACTGTCTGGATATCTTGTTTGCTTTCACCAAACGGGTTCTCGGGGAAGACGGTGAGATGGACATCCTTCGCGGACAAATGGAAGACCGATTCATGGTCTCCAACCCCTCAAAGTCCTCTTACGAGCCCATCACCACAACCCTGCGCAGGAAGCATGAAGAAATGTCTGCTGCAATCATCCAGAGAGCCTTCAGGAAGCACATGGTCCGGGATAGTATGAAGAAGGTCCGTAATGACAACAGAGAGTCCAGGAATCAAAACGGGAAGGTCCCGAGTAAAGAGTCTGTTGACAATGACAAGTGTGATAATAACAGTGCTTCGGAAGACTCAAACGCAACGCCCGCCACGTCCTCTCCGTTGTCGTATGATAGCCTGATGCAGAACGCCACAAACAAATACAAGAAGGATAAACATGAGAAGGAAGTGGAAGACAAACGGCGTTTAGAGTAGCATTACGAACAATTGTTTACAACTTTTACTTCAAGTTATTTGTCAGGGTCAGGTGACCTTGCCAGTTTGATGTGGATGTCTATGCCATACTGCCTGAGCATACTTGAACTTTTTGCCTATTTTGGAGCTGTGATTGACATGATTTAGGCAGTGAAGCTGCTACGCCTAATCTGTTTCACTCGCTGGCGAAAATGGCGATGGACCAAATGTTGTTGTTTTGTCTAAGTGTTGTGATCTCATGCGTTTTCTTTGTGTGCTCTTCAGCAAGTTTGTTTGTTGGAGATGCATCCAGTGTGTTGCATTGAGAAGGTGAAGTGTGTGATTTTTGTGCCACTAGTGGCATCAAACCTTAAAGTCAAAATATACAAATATAGTGTGTAATTAAAGCATATGTAATATTGCATAAATATATATGATTTGCATATATATAATATTAAAATCAGCATATTCAAATGATTTCTGAAGGATCATGTGACACTGAAGACTGGAGTAATGAAGCTGAAAATTTAGCTTTGAGTGACAGGAATAAATTACTTTTACAATATATTAAAATAGAAATCGGTTATTTTAAATTGTAATAATATTTCACAATAGTAATGGTTTTACAGTATTTTTTATCAAATAATTGCACAGTATGAGAGACACTATATAAGTGTTTCAAAACCCCGAAGTTTTGAATACTGTTGGCATTACATAAATATATAAATCACTGTGATATTTAAACTATCAGGTGATTTTATATTGCAAAATATACTTTATATATTTAATATATCACCCAGCCCTATTTGCTAGAAAACAGTAGTCCCGTCCGCCATGAAAAACAGGCAATTGGTTGTCAATGGTTGTCAAAATTTGACTAGTTAACTTTACTAGTTAATCCCTGATGGTAGATGCTGTAACTACACCATTATGGGAGCAAAATAATATAGCACTAGTGAAGGATATGGAACTATGTGTTCTTGTGATGTTATTGTTGAGGTATGTTTGGTGCTTCTGTTGGTGCAGAAATTACAAACTTCCTCTTTAAATGTCATTTTGTGTTTGTTAATATAATTTTGCGTTTCTCTTATCTGTTTTTGTTTTTAAGTGAGAGTGATTTGTTGCGAGGTTGCGTTTTCCTATGTTACTCGAGATAAGAGTTTAAGTATTTTTTTCTTCTGTTGACTGTTGCCGACCACTGTTGCAGTCGGTTGTTGTTGATACGTGTAATTATAGTTGCATGATAGCTCACCTGTAGTCATACAAGTTTCTCACTCAGTATTTCAGAATGGCTCAGTGTCTCTCAGGTCTCTCTTCAACATGCTAGAAAGCCATTCGCACACGTGCCTTCCCTAATCGAGAGCTTGCAGCTAACATTTTCCTTAAAACCTCAAGACCTCTGTCACATCCTGAACTGTGAAACCGGTCTGATTTCAGCCTTTCCTGTAGCTGCATCACTGATATTGCACTTGAAACAGCTTTGAAGAAATAGTTCACTCAAAAATTCAAAGTGTGTGAAAATGTATTCACCCTTATGCTATCCTAGATGTAGTTGAGTTTGTTTCTGCATCAGAACAGATCTGAAGAAATGTAGCATTACATAATTTGCTCACCTATGGATCCTCTGCAGTGAATGGGTGCCGTCAGAATGAAAGTCCAAACATCTGATAAAAACAATAATCCACAAATAATCCACACATCTCCAGTCCAATGCTTTGTGAAGTGAAAAGCTGCATGTTTGTAAGAAACAAATCCCTCATTAACTATTTGTCTTCAATCCATTGCTAAAATACAAGTCCTCCATCCATAATATTGCTTTCTCCATTTAAAAAGTTGTCTTGTCTGAATCAGGGGAGAAATATGCAAAGATTAAGCACTGTTTACAAGTGTGGATTACTTGTGGAATATTGTGATGTTTTTATCAGCTGTTTGGACTCTGATGGCACCCATTCACTGCAGAGCATCCATTGGTGAGCAAGTGATGCTACATTTCTCCAAATCTGTTCTAATGAAGAAACAAACTCATCTACATCTTGGATTACTTGAGGGAGAGTACATTTTCAGCAAATTCTCATTTTTGGGCAAACTGTTCCTTAAACAAAGCTTTTAGAGATCTGTTCCCATCTTCTTCACTTCTGCATCGTAGCGGGATTCATCAACGGTTGTGAATTAATTTTTGTATATGAACTCTGATTTGGTCATGTAGCTGCTCTAGACCATGTCTTAGGCCAAAATCGCATCTTTCAGCATTCAAATCTTTGCATTTTTAAAGATTTCTCTTAAAAATGGTTCTTCATATTTGTAAATATTTTGTAGGAATATGCAATCTGTTATAAAATTTCTATAATGTATAAATTCTGGATTATAATCTATATAGGGAATGTGAAAGGTTTAAAGTAAAAGGTTATATGCATCAAAAGCTAAAATACAAAATTATGCTGAAGTTATATGGGAAATATAATCTTTTTGATTATTTTGAAGCTAAAATATTGTGAAATATGAGCGTTTTTATTTATATTATGCATTCGTTTTTTATAAATAACACTGAGGAATCTATAAATGCACCATTTGTGTTTGCTGCATATTTCACCAATGAAGATTCTAGTTCTATATATTTCTGTTATCAATGTTAGCCAACAGGTTGTTTGACATGTGTCTTTACGATGACTGAAGACTGATGGGATAGTGTGTATTTGTTTACATTTTTATAGTTATGAATGTTATCATTACATTTCGTTTCATGTCAGAGACTCATATGTTCCACATAAACACAGTCGTAAGTGTAACTGCTCCATGTGAATGTGACGTATTGAGAAAATGAATTCTATATTATATCATAATGTATATTATGAATTTATATGAGACGAATATCAAAATAGCATAAGACATAAATCACTAGCTTTTATATGCATCATGCTTGTAGTCTGTGAGTTAAACTGCATGCGAGACATTGCTATGGATCAGTTCTTTAAGCTAAAAGAATAAACTCATCACATACCTCACACCTGATACAACTCTTGTGTATTTACTTTTTTTTTTTTCATGAATTTTGGTTTTAACTGTTAAAGCACCCTTTGTATCTGTTGTGATTATTTGAATTCACTCTTTATTTGGCCACTTTTACAATCCATGACTTGAGTACGAGACATGAAAGTAAATAGAATTGTGTATAATTTGTGTGCCACTATTTCACATATGCATATTAATTTAAATTGTCCCCCTCCAAAGGTTTGAAGTTACTTAAAAAATTTAAGTATAAATGTATTTCCTGTTTTTTTTTTTTACTTTATCCCATGGAGAAAACAGTCTTCGATAGAAAACAGTAACAAATCAAGTCTAGAAAGCGCAGACTTTTTTAGTTTTAGTTTTTACATCAACATTTCAAATCAACTTGGCAACGATGACAGTTTGCGCTGATGATTCCTCTAAATATATTCACATTTTACAGCATCTATACGCCCTGATGTCTGTACGTAAACATCTAGTAATGTTTCTCAGGGAGAGAGATGTTTTATGGACAGCGCTCTGGTCTCAAGTGACTGTCCGCTCTAATTAGGAGCACATTAGAGCTCCCGTAACTTCAGTCCTGACCATTTCAACTCCACCACAATCAACATTAGACCTGATCCACTTCCGCAAAACACCACAGTTTCTCTGCTAATGAGCTTTTATGTGAAAATGCTTCATTTTGTTGTCCTCAGAGGTTTCGTGTGTGAGTGCACATGTGCCTGACCTCACATCATCTAATGCTTCTGTCTGATTTGCAGAGCAGCAAATGTAGCAAGTTTTTTATGACAGTAATGCTAATAGTTGTTATTATAATTATATTCTTTATTGAATCATGTCAGATTAATAATAATAATTATTATTATTATTAAAATTATATTTTTATTATTCGTAATTATTAATAATAATAATTATTAACATGACATGATCCGATAAAGAAAAAGAGAATGACAATAATAAATTAGCATTATTGTCAGATTATTATCATTATTATATAAATGTCAATGTTGGTAAATATATATATATATATATATATATATATATATATATATATATATATATATACATTTAAAATTGATATATTTCTTTGTTACCACAATATATAATTATGTTTAATATTATATATAAATATATAATAAATATATCATTTATTTATTATTCTTATTCTTATAAATTTTTATTATTATAAAATTCTACCATTTATATATAATTTCCATAAGATCATAATTATATGAAATATTAAATCAATAATTCGTTAAAATCCAGGATTCATTAGTAAATACTGAAGAGCACATTTGGCCACAAAATACATCCGAATAGATCATCAAGACAATCTGCCTCTTTACATGATTCAGAAATTGCTGGTGGAATCTAATAGGACTTGATTAATTATTCATCTGAGATCTCAGATGAGCTCTTATCTGAAGATGACTCAATTTCCAGCCTGGCATACAGGGAAGAAGAAAAAAGAAAGATCTTGCCATTTTCTAGTTATTCAATAAAACTCCCTCAGCGTTCTCGTTTTTCACCACACCACACCCTGTTATCGTGTCATTTGTGGTGCTTATTTCCGTTTTCCACTAATGGTCATTTTAGATAATGCAGAATAATTCAGTTAGATTCACAGACTGCCTCTCCTTTGAGCCCATCAGTAAGACAATAACTTAATAATTTAAGAAAAACACAATTAAGCAAGTGGCCAAAACCAAGACGTTTCCTTACGAGAGACCCATAGGCCGGGCCGCAGCAGCACAGATGGTGTAGTGGCCCAGTCAGTATATTTGCAGAAGCTAATGGCCTCGTGATCGGACGACCCAGGAAGCTCTGCTCCAGACACTAATTCAAATGAAAAGTGATGCTGCAGTTTCTCCCGCGCTGTTGCTTAGTAACGTAACATCATGGAGGTTCATGTAGTTACAGTGTTAGCAAGGCAGAACCGCCCTCATGTTCCTTCAGTCAGTCTGGTTAGGGCTTGTTCTAAATCTCTTATACATTAAGTATACTTTCGGCAGTCGATCATTTAAACATTAAAAATTTTAAATTTTGAAGTTTGAAAATCTCCTGTTAACTTGGAATGTTCAGTGTGGCCTCTCATTTGCATATTGAATTGTGATTGGTCTTCTTTTTTATGTCTGTTTGCGTACTTGATGATTGGTTTGGTCTTCTTTGCATATTCAGAAAAGGTTATTATAGGCTTATATATATATGTGTGTGTGTGTGTGTGTGTGTGAGAGAGACCCTGGACCACAAAACCAGTCTTAAGTCGCTGGGGTATATTTGGAGCAATAGCCAAAAATACATTGTATGGGTCAAAATTTTTCAATTTTCTTTTATGCCAAAAATTATTAGGATATTACTTTACTTTTACTTTTAGTCATTTAGCAGACGCTTTTATCCAAAGCGACTTACAAATAAGAAAAAGTAACTAAAACTAAAAGTTAACACTCTGTAAATACTCTATACACACCCATTTAAGAAAATACAGAAATTAAATAAAATTGACAAATGCATACAACAACAACATTTCAATAGTAAACATAAAAAGGGAAAAAATTACAAATAAATCAAAAATAAAAAGTGATACTTATGTCCTTTGCCGGTGTCCTAGCCCAGCTAACCCACATTAATGATTAATATTATTAAAATATCATGTTCCATGAAGATATTTAGTAAGTTCCCTACCGGAAATATATCAAAACTCAATTTTTGATTAGTAATATGCTTTGCTAAGAACTTAATTTGGACAACTTTAAAGGTGATTTTCTCAGTATTTTGATTTTTTTGCACCCTCAGATTGCAGATTTTCAAATAGTTGTATCTTCCAATTCCAACTGTTGGTTTGGAATTGGAAAATCGTTTTTTTTTTTTTTTTTATGAAAAAGTGATCCCCAAGGCATTTATTTGATCAAAATATAGTAGCCTAAGTAAAAACAGTAATATTGTGAAACACTATTCATTTAAAATAACAGTTTCCTATTTTAATATATTTTGAACTGTAATTTATTCCTGTAATGCAAAGCTGAATTTTTAGCATCATTTAATCTTTAGAGTCATGAAATCGTTCTAATATGCTGATTTACTTATTATTATCAATGTTTTTAATATTTCAGGATTCTTTAATGAATAGAAAGTTAAAAAGAACAGCATTTATTTGAAATCTAATATTTGTATAAAATTATAAATATCTTTACTGTCACTTTTGACGAATTTAACGTGTCCTTGCTGAATTGTATTAATTTCCTAAAACAAGAAAAGAAAAAAAGAACTTACTGACCCTCGTCTATTGAATATTTGTAAAATCTGTATGTAGTATGTATGCTAAACATAATATGGAAACATTATGTATGATGCATTACCCAGATGAACCAGACATAATATCAGTAACAATTAATTTTTTTTATGTTAAAATCACATGCAATGTGATGATGTCATGTGACAATCATGTACAGTAGCATTTTTTAAACATTCCTTATTAAATTCCAAATATACCAAGTTTTGATTCTTGTGTGCAACCAACTGAAAGCAGTACTGAGTACTGACATTTACAGCAGTATCAAAGCATCATAACCTAAACTGACCTAACACTTATTTATTGCAATTCTAATCGACACATGTACTGTAACATTTTATGATACATTCAGACAGACAAACACAATTTAGTGCACAAAGCAATTTAGTGCTTAATGATTGATGCGTGTCAAATCCCAGTTATCAAAATTTTATTGCTCATATTCAATGGTGCATTTAAATATTGATCCATTTAAATATCCATTTACTGATTGTCACTTATATTTTATTAAAAGGTCTATGCAACCTTTTGAGATTAAGATTTTGAGAGTGCCCTACAGTGTGTCCTGGAGGTCACCAGATGGATCGATGAGGATAACTACAGGAAAACCACAATGCGGTAAGACACATCCAGCAAATGGAGCCAAGAGGAGCCTCTAAGCAGCAGAATTACGATAAGGTTTGAGAATGTTCTTTAAGGAGCTGTTGTATGTAATGTGTAAGAGCACTCACTGTGCTATTGATCAGAGCCTGGGCTGTCTGAGTAATTGTGAATATTGGCCTAAACGTGTTAAAGTGCTTTTGACACCGAGGTCATAAAAGAGCAACATCTTCCCCAGCAGCAAACCTTCTCGTTGTGTTTCAATCCACATATTTTTACAGGTATGTGAATTTTGGGGTATTGCATTGAAACCATCGAATGGAGACATTATGATGTGCGTTAATTGTTAAAGGAATAATTCACCCAAAAATGAACATTTGCTGAAAATGTATTTACCTTCAGGCCATAGAAAAAATTTACATTCATTTGTTTCTTCATGGGAACAGATTTGGAGAAATGTAGCATCACGTCACTTGCTCACCAATGGATCCTCTGTAGTGAATGGGTGCCGTCAGAATGAGAGTAAAACATCACAATAATCCACATCACTCCAGTCCATCAATTAACATCTTGTGCAGCAAAAAATGCACTTGGTGAAGGGAGCGTCTTATATATATATATATATATAATATATAATATATATATGTGTGTATGGGTAAACAAAAACTTTTATTTTGGATACGATTAATTGCGATTAATCGTTTGACAGCACTATTTTTAAAATGTTATATAAAAAGTGCTCTGTTACAGAGAATTCCTGGTTTGTTTTATGTGCACAGAATCATCAAGTAGTTTCTCGATTATGGAAAATACAAACCTTCTCAAAATCATTCAGAACAAGCCCGGTGCATTTACATATGAGGAGTATCACTATCAGACCGCCATGTGCGGACAGCTGTCCGATCATCGTGCGTTTGATGACTGCTGCTGCTGATAATGATTATCTGTCAGTGTGTATATAACTGTATCGGACAGGCCGAGGAAAGGCCCCCCTTCGGGACAGAATGCACGGCCCTGTGTGTTTAGACTGGGACCAGGGCTGAGGACACCGGCGTCCAGGACAAACCCAGGGCTGATTTACACGATCAATGAGCTCAAACTGTGTTGTTTAACCTCAAGTCTCTCATTAAGGCTGATGAAGATGAGAGCACATTTCCATTTCTCATGCTGTGTGGACAATGTGAACTGGACAGCAGGAGTCAAGCGTACTGAATGGCCTCTGATAGGGAGTTTATACCAAAAACTATAATTAACTTGACAAACCTGTATATATTTTGTACCAGACATGAATCTGTATTGTGCACTATAAGCTATTTAAAAAAGTAAATCATATCAAATATACTGTTCAACAGTTTATTTATTAAAAAAAGAAAAAAAATTAATCCAAGTATTTCATCACGGTTTCCACAAAAACTTTAAGCAGCACAATGTTTTCAAAGTTGCTAATAATAAGAAATATTTCCTAATCAGCATATCTGAATGATTTCTGATGGATCATGTGACACTGAAGACTGGAGTAATGATGCTGAAAATACAGCTTTGCATCACAGGAATAAATTACATTTTAAAACACATTCAAATAGAAAACACTTATTTGAAAATGTAATAATATTTCACAACAGTACTGTTTTTACTGTATTTGTTTAACCAAATTATGCAGCCCTGGTGAGCAAAAAAGACATTAAATAAATAAATAACAAACATCTCACCGACCCCAAACCTTTGGACACTATATACATACAGTATATATATATATATATATATATATATATATATATATATATATATATAATTTAATTATCTGTCTATATAGAAACTACATAAATATATAGCATGAAATTAAATTCAAAAGACATTTAGAAATCCATATTTTGTGCCAATGTTCTTACATTTTCAGTATACAGTATTTCAGTATTCATTTTATGTCCTAGCAACAGTTTTGAAGTTTAGTTCTGAAGCAAAAACCAGTGCAGTGCCCAGAGATGGATGGGTTTTGAAACACCAGCAATCTGTGTGCCACACACTTCAGCTCTGACCACAATTCAGTCATGTGATGAGATTCAGAGACTGAACCACCACAGCAGAAGCATTACAGTTTGCATCTATTCAAAACAGCCCGACCTCACTTTTACATGCAGATCAATGCAAAAGGAGAAAGAGCCAAAGTCAAGCATCACCTCAGTGAAGGAGTTATGTCACCAGGTGAAAGGTAGATGTAATTCAGAAAACTGTGAACATGTTCAAAGCCTTGCAAACACCTTGAAAGCCTGAGTTATTTAATAATCCAAATAAACAGGCAAAAAGTATTATGCATACAAGAGGAAAACTGTTATAACTGAAGGACTATGTTTTTTTTTTTTGGTCTTGCATGCTTTTTTTAAATGTTATGTTGTTTTTAAAAAGAATCCGATTATAAAAATACAGTCTTAAAACATACAGCAGCAGATTAGCCAAAATTCAGCTGCATAAGAGCATTTTGATGTTGCATTAAAGTAGCCTACTTCAAACTCCTATGATACACAGAAGACAGAGTGCATAAGCTTTACAGTTTAATTATAACCATTAATCATTAAAAATGCAAACCTATTTCAGAACAGTCAAATATCTAGTGCTAATTATAAGAAGCGTGCCACAGTTTTGAGCCTGTCACTGGACACACACACGCGCGCGCACACGCACACACGCGCACACACACACACACGCGCACGTTTGTTTCTGTGCATTGTGGGGACTTTCCATAGACTTCTATTACTTTTATACTGACCAAACAATATTTTCTCTCCCCTAACCCTAAACCTACCCCTTACAGAAAACCTGTTAGCATTGTTACGCTTTCAGATAAACATAATTTATCGGCCAGCGGGGCAGTTTTGTCTTTGCTGTTCCAGTGCTTTTGGAGGGCACTGTGTGTATATTATATATATATATTTATATTTATAAATGTGTATGTATATACAGTATATGTATGTATGTGTGTGTGTGTGTGGTTGTACATATATATATATATATATATATAGTTTTTTGGTGTTTGGCTTAGTGTTATGTTAGAATCATTATATTTCTCATACCTTTTGTTCTTTAATATTTTTAATTGTGTTTAGCTTTATTTTTCATTTAAATGTTAAGTTTAAAAATGTTGTTGTATGCATTTGTCATTTTCATTTAATTTCTTTATTTTTAAAATGTGTATAGGTAGTATTTATACAGTTTTAGCTTTTAGTTTTGGATCTGTTTTTAGTTGTTTTAATACTAAAATTGATTGCTTCTGTTGTCCTAATTTGGATAAAAGCATCTGCTAAATGACTAAATAATAAAATAATACTATTTTTTTATATATATTTTTAAAGGCTGGTCCCCACAATGTAGCATAAAACAAGTAGCCTACACACAAACAATAAATAAATTGTAAAAAAAAATACCAATATATTAAATAAAATAAATAAAAGAACTGAACTCTAATGCATTATTACAGGAGAATCTTTGAAATCTTAAATCACAAGATTTTGAGAAGATATTCTCATCTGAGAAAAAAAAAATATATATATTTTTTTTTATTCATATATGACATCTTTTGATGTTAGAAACGCAATTTGAATATGTATTCATAAATGTATTTGTAACTGATGTACACTTATCTGAGCTCCAAATAAAAAACATATTGTGGCGCCACCCTGTGGTAAGAAAGTGGAAGTGCGCCACTGTTTCACTGAGTCGTCACTTCCTGGTTTCCAAGCGGAAATAGCGGAGTTTGTTTGGTTACTATGATGCTTCATCTGCTTAGCAAAGATGCTATCCGGGATAGAAAGACCCAGAATCGTCTGTTCTGTGTGTTTTCAGGGTTGTTTTGACAGCTGCAGTGTGTGACACTATGGCGGGGGCTGATGATGAGGAATGCGCGCTTGTAAGTCATAATAATCAGAATAGCACCAGAATGTTTTGTGGAAATGCATGTAGTTTCTGAGATGTTTCATATATGCTTAAAAATAAATAATACATTTCGGTGGGAAAAAGCAACCTGTAAAGCCTGACACATGAAATAATTGTATTAATGGAACAGTTTATTGAAATAAATATAAAAGAAAATGCGTGTGTGCTGGATCATATTTGCTTCATCAAGCTTTTATGGCTCATATAATAATATGATATAGTGATGGAGCTCATGCTCACAATAATGATGATTGAGAAGTGAACATATACTTTCCTCAAGAGCCTTATGATCATATTTGATACTCACTTTTATTTTTTGTATGGATAATCAAGCAAACCCAAGTTCAGTCCAGTATGTGTTGATCTTATTATATTACTAACAATATACAAGTCTTACGTTTACTCAATAAAAACAGTCACAGCAAAAAGACACGTGAACCACTGGATGTTTTTGCAATTAAACATAAAGTACTTGCTAAAAAAATGTCAGCTATCAACAACATGTTGATCATTTATCAGAGGCTTATTTAGAAATGCATGTATCAAATATGATACAAGATGTTTTACAGAGTAATATATATATATATATTTAAAATAAATCTGTTTACCAGTGGTTTTCCAGTATAATTAAAATGCGTTGCATTGTAGGATTGACCCAGTTAATCAGCTTAAACCCTACTGAATTTATTGCCAATTTCAGGCCTTGATCTTATACTACTGCCAGGAAAAGTACTCCAGTCATGTTGTAGATGTTTCCAGTGAAGCTCAAAGGAAATTCAGTCATGATCCAGTCTTCGCATTCCTCCACGCTTATGGGCTGCTCATGCAAGGTGAGGAAACCCCTCTGTTTTCTATCTCTGTCTTCATTTGACGTCTTGAGAAATGGTCTGAATCCCTTGGCACCTGTTTGTTCTTTGTAATTTTATTGTTGTAGATCAAGTGTTGGATGCCATTCAGGAGCTGGAGCAGCTGAAGGAGAGAGGAGACGTTTCCCTCTGTGTGCTCATGGCTCTGGTTTATGCCCACAAGAAAAGACCAAACCCTGGTAAGAAATAAATGACTCTCTGCAGTGAATGGGTGCCGTCAGAATGGGAGTCCAAAAAGCTGATAAAAACATCACAATAAGCCACACCACTCCAGTCCATCAATTAATGTCTTGTGAAGTGAAAAGCTGCGTGTTTGTAAGAAACAAATCCATCATGAAGGCATTTTATGTTACTTCTGGCCAAAATACAAGTGCATAATCCATAATAACACTTCCTCCAGTGAAAAAGTCCATCATCTGTTGTCATCTCACATCAAAATCCACCAACATATTTGTTCAGCGCTATTTTGGACTGTTTTAAACAGTGCTTGATCTCTGCATATTTCTCTACTGATTCAAACCAGATGACTTTTTCACTGGAGAAAAAGCTGTATTATGAATCTAGAGGATTTGTATTTTAGCCAGAGGCAAGGGTTTGAAGTTAAACACATCTTGATGATTTGTTTCTTGCAAACATGCAGTTTTTACATCACAAGATGTTAAAGGAACACTCCACTTTTTTTGGAAACAGGCTCATTTTCCAACTCCCCAAGAGTTAAACAGTTGAGTTTTACCTGGCGGTAAGCACTTTTATCTTATCTTAGCATAGATCATTGAATCGGATTAGACCATTTGCATATCACTCAAAAATGACCAAAGAGTTTAGATAATTTTCCTATTTAAAACTTGACACTTCTGTAGTTACATATATCATAGGCTACAGAGCTGGGGACTACTTTCAGGCGCTGCGTAATATTATTGCGTCTGCTGCACTCATGGTACGGCAGCAAAATTATTACGCCATATCGGCCTAGAAAATCACAACTTTTCATTTTCCGTCGGTCTTAGTACACGATGTAACTACCTAACCCTATTTCCAAAAAAAGTGGCGTGTTCCTGTAATTGATGGACTGGAGTTGTGCGGATTACTTGTGGATTATTGTGATGTTAGTATTAAATGTCTCTTTAAAAATCCTTTGTGTTGCATGGAAAATGTATTAGCATACAGGTTTGGAGTGATATGCATGTGAATAAATAATAACAAAAGGTGTCTTGCATGTAGACCGTGACGTGATCCAGGAGCTGGATGGAAGGGTGAAGGAGGAGAGGAAGACGGCGAGTCCCAAAGCTCTGTATTACGCTGGCATGCTGCTGTGGCTGCTGGGCCGCAGTGACAAAGCCAGAGAGTATGTGGACAGAATGATCAAGATCTCCAACGGCTCTAAAGAGGTGAACTTTTCTAATGCATCTACCCTTTAGATTTCTGCTGACGTGGCTTTTCATGATGGGAAAAGGACTGATCAACCTGTCTGCATCAAAAGGATAAGTCTGATGGTGGGAAAAAATTCTGCATCTTCCAAATTATGCAGCAAGATGCATTATTACATTTGGCCTGTTAATTCCTGGTGATCATAAAACACTAAACAATGACTTTTTCAGTTCATTAAAAAATTTATTAATATTTATTTAAACATCAGGGGTCCAAACGTGTAACATGACTCCTTTAAATATAGTTATAGTTAAATAAAACTAAAACCATAAAAACCTTTTTCATTTTTATGTAGTTAACATAGTGTAATGTGCTAAAATAACTAAAAATAAATAAATACATATAAAAAAAAACAATACAAATACTAAAAAAATTTCATTAAAATGAAAACTAAAAATGACAGTCTAATTCAAAATATTAATAAAAACTTTA
Organism: Barbus barbus; assembly: GCF_936440315.1. Classification (NCBI taxonomy): domain Eukaryota; kingdom Metazoa; phylum Chordata; class Actinopteri; order Cypriniformes; family Cyprinidae; genus Barbus; species Barbus barbus. Next base: position 30,085,325 of record NC_136739.1, on the reverse strand, counting down.
AAAGTTTCTCAATGATAACTAATAACACTGATGATCACCAGATTGTCCACATATTTTGTTGTTTGTTTAATATTGGGATCATTGTTTTGTAGGGAATTGTACTGAAAGGCTGGATTGATCTACGATCTAATAAAGATGCTTATGCAAAGAAGTCTGGGAAATACTTTGACGAGGCCCTGAAGGAGAAAAGCGACATTTTTGCTCTGATGGGGAAGGTAACTCTATTTCTGATCACCATTTAATAATTCAACAAACAGAAAATTCCTTATTGATGCACATTTTTTATTTACTTTTTTCAAAGGTATACATCTTAAAGGTGATGTGTGTAATTTTTAAAAAATATTAATACTTTTTAAAATACCACAGAGAATCAACTTAAAGTGATTCAGAGGCTGATAAATGTTGAAGTGAAATTTCACTTAATCTCAAAAATATTAAAAACATGGGAAACTATGTTAGAGATAGTGAAAAAGGAGGCGGCGTTATTTTCTAAATTTTCTATTAAATGGCAATAATAAAAATAAAATATTTTATTGTGCGTAAATGAAAAACAATGCAATTTGTTTTGTAATGCTCTAATTGTGTCTTTCTGTCAGGTACATTATTATGAATTTCGTCAGAATTATTCTGGTGCTTTAGAGACCATCAACCAGGTGATTGTGAGTTACCCGTCCTTTCTACCTGCCCTGGTCAAGAAGATGAAGCTGCTGTTGATGCTACAGGACTGGGAACAAACTATAGATGCAGCTCAGAGGTAAAACTTTTATTTAATGGTTTAAGTAATATTTGTTTTTGTTGTTGTTTTTTAAATGCATAAATGCACTCTAAAAGCTCTCAAAGACTTTCAGAAGCGAGCTGCATTCAAGTGCAAATGGAAATTAGATGTGATTCCATGGATTTGTACAGAAAGACTGGATCATTGTTTCTCTTTCCCTGTTGGATGAGGGCCAGCGAGAGGCAGAATGAAAAGGGCCTTTTAGACTGATCACTAAGAGCCGTACGAACTCCACGGCGAGACCTCAAAGGGTCTGTTTGAAAACCAGTTCTCTCAGGTGGAGCTGGATTGTGATTGTTCAAGATAATTTATGTACAGTATTTGCTCTAAAATTGCTTAAAAGAGACATTTTGTATGAATGAATGAATGAATGATGCATTTATATAGCGCATTTATTGTGTATTGCCGTACACTCAAAGCACTTTACAATCATGTGGGGGGGGGGGGGGGGGGGGGGTCTCTCCTGTAAATCAGAGGGACTATAATTTAAACTAAATATTCATTATAAATAAATAAAAAAATGAATGCAAGAAGTAACATACTTGAAAAATCTCATTCGAATAATCAAATAATCACTGTTTTCCACTAAATGTACATAAAGAAGAAGAATATTTAATAATTCTCATTAATATGCATGAATATAGCAATAATATACTTTTTAAAAACATTCAAATATAATGCAGGAGCTGCTGTGCTGATGCAAACTAATTGTTGAATTGAATCGCTTTGAATTGATTCTTTGAGATCGACCATTTAAACTGATTCCTGGAAATGAATCATACTTTAACACCAAAAGGACCGTCAAAAGTTTAGTCGTTTAACAAGAAAACACAATATAATTAAATTCTTCTGTAATAAAAACTGATGACAGGCAGTTTTATAGTGTGGTGTTTGTCACAGAATAAAGTAATGTTTATAATGGATATTGAAGATGCATATCTAAATATTCAGGAAATAATTGCTTTATGCAAAGACATAAATGCATGTCTCAGAACATCTGTTTTACACATCAACTGATCCTGATTCTGTCATCTTCTGAACTTCAGGCTTCTCCAGCGAGATAAAAATAACCTGGAGGCCCTGAGGATGCTGGCGCTGCACTCTCTCTGCAGGGAAGGAGATGTTGGAGAGGTGTGACATTACAAACATATGTGTGTTTACTCAGATTAAATGCCAGAAAAGTCATTTATTATGGGTTCAGATAGTCTGAATTGCTGCATTAAATTTAGTTCCTGTTTAGTTATTACACTTCAACCTGGCATTAATCCTTCATGAAGTTCTGCTTCATATTTTGAATGTATTTGTGATCAAAACCTGTCAGAAAAGTCTCGAAATCTGATATAAGGTGATGCATGACAATTCAGATTCATTTATGTGTTTGAGTGGTGGCATTGTGGATCATATTTTGTGACTATAAATTTTATTATGCATTTATGAATATATATATATACGCTGTCATTCAAAAGTTTGCTTCTTCAAAAGTAAGATTTATTTATTCATTTATTGATTTTACAAGCAATTATTACTTCTATCCAGCAAGGAGCCATTGCACCCCATTAAAAAGATTTATAATGTAACAAAAGATTCAAATAAATGCTTTCTTTTCATCAAAGAATCCTGATGTCTCACGGTTTCCACAAAATGTGCAGCAGCACAACTGTTTTCAACATTGATAATAATAAGAAATGAGCAGCAAATCAGCATATTAGAATAATTTCTGAAGGATCGTGTAACACTGAAGACTGGAGTAATGATGCTGAAAATTCAGCTTTGATCACAAATTCAATTTTTACGTTTCAAATTGTAATGATATTTCACTATCACTGTATTTACTGTATTTTCGATAAAATAAATGCAGCCTTGGAGAGCTAAAGAGACTTATTTCAAAAACATTAAAAGATTTACTGACCTCAGACTTTTGAATGGTTCTCTCTTTAACGATTCTCATTCATTTTCTTTCGTGTTTTTTTCAGTGTGTAAATCAACTATCAAATCTGATCAGTAATCTGGACATTCAAGAACCAAACAATCCGGAGCTCTTCTACAGGATGTCTTTAGCGTTCACTCGAGTGGTAATACTCATCCATGGACATACAACTTAATATTCATTTGAACCTTAAGATTAGAATCCTGCAAAGAGCGGGAAATAACATGTTTTAATAGGCTGTTGTTTCATGAAAGATATGATGCTGCAGATTATGGCAAGCCGTTTTGACTTTTATTCATTCACAGGATATGAATTCTTGATATCAACAATTTAATTCTTATTATATCAATAATTAAATCGTTGATATCTGTAATTGTATTTTCACTAATTAAATGTCACCTTAAATGTCACCAAAATGAATTGTTGATATCAAGAATTAATTTCTTACTATTACTTCCAATTTCACATATCAGAAATACAATTCTTATTAGTAAAAATGTCTATTTTTGATGTCAAGAATTAAATTGTTGATATCAGAGATTACCCTCCCAATTGTTGATATCAGAAATACATTTTCAGATATCAGAAATTAACATGGTCACTAGTGACAATTAAATTGTTGATATCAAAAATTAGCATTTTAACTAGTGAAAATGTAATTGCTGATATCAAAAATAGCCAAAAATATCAACAATGATGTGAATATCTGATCACTCTGCAGTGTGGAAGAGCTGAGAAGGTCCTTCAGCACACTCACAGGATGGTGGAGCGGGCGTTTGCACAGGCTTCGAGCGACTCTGAACTGGCCACAGAGATGGGCTATCAGCTGGTTCTGCTGGGCAGGGTGAAGGAGGCCATGAAATGGTACAAGACAGCAATGACACTCGATGAGAGCAGCGTCTCCGCTTTGATAGGTGAGAGCAAAAGAGAGCTTATCAAATAAATTATGATGGATGAGTCACATTCAAACAAAGCCTTTGTAAAATGGCTTTAAATGCACATCTGTGACAACAAATTATATATTTATGTGCAAAGTGGCAATTGAAAACAGTCTACAGTTACACTAATTAATTATTTACAGTATGAAAAAAAGATTTTTCATCAATACCTGTATTTATATATTGAACAATGAATGGTTGGAAAATAGTTTTTAGTAATTGCTGTTGCCGTCAATTCGTAAATGCAATCTTTTGCATTAAATTGGCTAAAATTGAGTGATTCAAATCAAACGATCAATTAAAGAAAACTTGTTACAACTTGAAACTTCACTAAAAGACTGTCTAGGATCAATGTTGTGATTGTTTATTAAAACTATTAAACTACAGTTGTCAACATTTCAAGTGGATCAAAAAAGTCATCCTAAGACAAGAACGAGTATTGTTTTGGTTTTAGGACAACTTTGATGAAAGGTTTTGATCCAAATGTTGACTACTATATTAAAAATCATTTTTGGTAATTAGAATCTGAAATAAAATATTATCAGATAAAAACTTAAACATTTAAAACTAACTAAATGTAATTAATAAGTGGAAGTACTTAAAATGACTAAAACTAAAATTGAAATCAAAATCAATAAAAGTTAAATAGCGTTATTTAAAAAAAAATGTACACAACAAAATTACTAAAACTGAAAATGTAAAAATAAAAGCTAATATCAAATATTAAAAAGCACTATAATGTCTAGCATGCCTGGCGTATTTTTTTTAAATGTTTTAAATGCATTACTAGAAAGAGCATTAACTGAGTGGTTTTGGTGTTTGGTGTTTGTGCAGGTATCATCAGGTGTCAGCTTATGGAGGGACACATAGATGATGCAGAACAACAGCTGGAGTTCCTAGCAGAGATCCAGCAGTCCATTGGCAAATCAGGGGTGAGAAACCATTTCAACGACTTACTATGTTATCTTAAAAAAACAATGTGAGCTCTTGGAACAATGTTACACAGAGAGACTCTTTCCAGAATATTTCAACAGAATTTAATAAAAGATAAAGAAAAGCATTTTTGTAGAATAATATCTATCTTTGATTTGGTTTATTAATCCACTTATGTTGTTTTTATCCATTGAGTCATCCACAGTGCGTAACAGAGCCTGTTTACTCAAACCGAGACTCTTGTCTGTGTGGTTTAGCGCACACTTAAACAAACACGCACATCTGCTTAGTGAAAAACAGCTGTCATGTTATATTTGTAGAGCAACAGATGTATAACAAAAACAAAGCTTCTTTCTTTTTTATTTTGAGCTGTGCCTGAGGAATTAAACTGTACAACATTAGTGAACAGATTAATTAGCACGTGACATGGTCTTAAAGCACACGATAAACAGAATCATCTTTAAGGGTTGCTTAATCTGCGTGTTTGTGTGTGTTAGGAGCTGTTGTATCTGCGGGCGCTGTTGGCTTTGAAAAAGCGTCGGCCCCCAGACGAGGCGACCAATCTGTTAAACGACACGGTGGACGCACACTTTTCCGCCCTGCAGGGTTTGCCTCTCAGCGTCGAGTACTTTGAGAAGCTCAACCCTGACTTCCTGCTCGAGATCGCCAAGGAATACCTGGCGCTGTCTCCTGCCAAGGTCTTGCCTCTCTTGCGCTGCCATGCAAACAATCAGAACACACTGTATGCTGCCTAACAACATCCTAGCAACTGTCTTTTGTCCAGCCTTGGTTCTATGTCTGTCTTGATGAAGATTACCCCTGTAGTTTATTGGCTGATGTTGTTTTCGCTGCAGGCTCCAGCTCCAGGTCAGCCTCCTGCACCTCAGCTGCAGCACTGTGCATCTGTGCTGGACACGGTGGTCAAAGTAGTGCCTGGACTGCGGCAGGCCGTCTTTCTAATGGCCAAAGTCCGATTTCAGTCAGGTGTGTGCATGTCTGAGTTCTATTTTCTGATAAGTATGATTGTATTGGTATCTTTCTATTTATTTTACAAGCAAAATCAAACATCATGGCTTGATCTAATTGGGTGAATCTCTCAAACTTCTTTCACACAGGCAGTATTATTTTAGTATCACTGAGATATTATTATAGTTTTTATGAATATTTTGAATTAGTTTATTTTTGGATTTTATATTTTAACTTTAGGCAAAGTTTTAGTATTTAGTATTTTTGTATGTTTTTGTCATTTTTATTACTTTTTGTCTATATAGTTTTTATTATTTTTTTATTTCAGTTTTGTTATTTTAGTACATAGTTAAACTAAATGAAAATGAAAAATGTTGCTTTTTGTACTTCGTTTTATTTTAGTTAATGTTTATTTTATTTAAAGTAACACAATATTTTATGTTTTTAGTTTAAATTTTAGTTAAGAACCGTATAATAAGACTGCTTCCAGGTAATATTTCACCTCAAAATCAAAAGAAAAAAAAAGAAGAAACTATATTTTGTTCTCAGTACTGTAATGGGGGAAAAATTATGTATTTTTCAAATTGCAAAGTGCTTTATACAGCATTTATTGTCTTGTTAATTTAAATAAAACTGTTATTTTACAGTAATGATAATATTGGGAAGTAAAAATAATAATAATAATAATAATAATAATAAAACACTAAAAAAATCTATAATTTTTGTCATCCAAGTAATAATGTTAAAATGCAAAAATCCAATCACTTTTTTAATATAAGATATAATTTCTTATTTTTGACCAGTTTGTTCAGTAAGCCAGGTTTATGATCTCTTCATATGTTGTCCCCCTACAGGAGATATCGAGGTGGCCCAGAGCAGCCTGCAGCACTGTTTGGATCAGAACCCGGCCCATGCTGACGCCCATCTCCTCATGGCTCAGATCCATCTCATGCAGGGCAACTTCAAGCTCTCCTCCCAATCTCTGGAGCTCTGCCTCAGCCACAACTTTGAGGTGACACAACATGCCAGCCATACTGAACTGCAGAAGTAAACCAGTTTCAGGGTATTGATTTGATGGGACTGAATATGTGGTTTGTTTGCGCTCAGATCCGCGAACATCCTCTGTATCACCTGATAAAAGCTCAGTCTCAAAGGAAGATGGGGCAGCTTCAGGAGGCCATTCAGACGCTGCAGATGGCTATGAGTCTGTGTGCTGTGAAGAGAACGGGCTCCTCAAACAAAAGACAGAGTAAGAGAGTTGAGCTCAGCTCACCTGACTGCGTATCTGTGTTCCTGGAACTAGCTGAGGCTCTGTGGCTCAATGGAGAACAGGTTAGAGTTTAACTTTAAAACTTTTCCCCCCAAACATTTCTTAATTTTCTTAAAGGAACAGTTCACCCAAAAATGAAAAGCTGCTGAAAATGTACTCACTCTCAGACCATCCAAGATAAGTTTGTTTCTTTATCAGAACAGATTTGGAGAAATGTAGCATGCTTACCAATGGATCCTCTATAGTGAATGGGTGCCATCAGAATGAGAGTCCAAACAGCTGATAAAAACAGCACAATAATTTACAAGTAATCCACACAACACTAGTCCATAAATTAACATCTTGTGAAGCCAAAAGCTCTGTATTTGTAAGAAACAAGTCTATAATGAACCTGTGCTACTGGCCATAATCCAGAATAATGCTTTCTCCAGTGAAACGTCTATCCCTTGTTGTCCATTCTTACTTCAGAATCCATTTATATATTTAATTAGAACTGTTTTGGGTTGTTTTCACTAGTAAATGGTGATTGATCTGTGCATATTTATCTCCTAATTCAGACAGGACAACTTTTTCACTATAGAAAGCAGTATTATGGATAGAGGACCCATATTTTATCTGGAAGCAACATTTGGAAGTTAAAAATGTGTTAATGATAGATTTGTTTATTATAAACAGCAGCTTTTCACTTCACAATATGTTAATTGATGGACTGGAGTGGTGTGGATTACCTGTGGATTATTGTGGTGTTTTTATCAGCTGTTTGGACTCTCATTCTGACGGCACCCATTCACTGCAGAGGATCCATTGGTGAGCTTGTGATGTAATGCTACATTTCTCCAAATCTGTTCTAATGACGAAACAAACTCATCTATCTTGAATGACTGGAGCGTGAGTAAATTTGAGCAATTTTTTTCACTTTTGGGTGAACTATTCCTTTAATAATAAATAGTGTGGTTTATTAGTGTTATTTTGGTCTTTATTGTAGTAAAATGAATATTATTTTTGCTAGTGCTTGGGGTTAAAAGTTGTTCTGAATTTCAGCATGAGGCAGCTAAAGTGATGCAGGATGCCATAAATGAGTTCACGGGCACTCCAGAGGAGCTTCGAGTCACTATTGCCAATGCAGACCTGGCGCTAATGCGAGGAGACACAGAGCTGGCACTGAGCATGCTCAGAAACATCACGCCAGAGCAGCCCTACTGTATACAGGCCAAAGAAAAAATGGCAGACATCTACCTGAACCACAGGAAAGAGAAACGGCTTTATGTGAGCTGCTATAGGTAATTCATTTTTATTTGTCAAATTAACTCCTCATATTCACTACATGTATTATAGCTTACAAAATATGTTTTTTACAGTATATGGGTGAATATCATAAATTCATGTCCAGCTTTAACGCAAGCTCTGATACACCTGTGCAAACAATCATCAGACACTCGTATTCAGAACATTAATGTATCCGTGTTCTCATCAGGGATTTGGTGGACAAATTGCCGAGCCCTCATACCTTCCTGTTACTCGGAGATGCCTACATGAACATTCAGGAGGTGGGAGAGATTCTAGTTGTTTATTCTGATGTTTACATTTGTGTTGAATGTCGCAGTTAGCAAAGGTTTTTGTTTAGAGACTCAAATATCTGTGTTTTTTTTTTTAATATGATGTCTCTCTCAATCCCCACGCAAATATTTACTATACAGTGTAAACAGTGATTCGTTATCTGTCTGGAAAATTCATTGAAATTCCGGAACCCGTTTTTTTATACGGTTCCATTAAGGTTTTTTTTTTTACTTTATCATTACAGTTTCTTATTACAAAAAATAATTTCTACTTTAATTGCGAACTAAATTTTATTTTATTTTTTAAAAATGCAACAAATTCTATATATAATAATGGTATAATACTATACAAATAAAATATACAGGTGCATATAGATGCATCTCAAAAAATTTGAATATTGTGAAAAAGTTTAAAACTCTTGAAATGCAATAAAACAATAAAACTCTTGAAATGCACCTTTACTTTACATGTAATGAATCTAGAATATATGAAAGTTTCACTTTTTGAAATAAGTAACAAAAAAAAAAAAAACTTTCACGATATTCAAATTTTTTGTGATGCACCCGTATTTATTTTTTGCATAACAATTTTATTTTATTGTTATGTATTTATTTATCTGCATTATGGTAATAAGAACTACACGGAAAATGTGTTAAATTATGAAAATATTTAAGCAAATATATGTATATACACTCACCGGCCACTTTATTAGGTACACCTGTTCAATTGCTTGGTAACACAAATTGCTAATCAGCCAATCACATGGCAGCAACTCAATGCATTTAGGCATCTAGATGTGGTGAAGAGGACTTGCTGAAGTTCAAACCGAGCATCAGAATGGGGAAGAAAGGGGATTTAAGTGACTTTGAACGTGGAATGATTGTTGGTGTCAGACGGACTGGTCTGAGTATTTCAAAAACTGCTGATCTACTGGGATTTTCACACATAACCATCTCTAGGGTTTACAGAGAATGGTCCGAAAAAGAGAAAATATCCAGTGAGCAGCAGTTGTGTGGACGAAAATGCCTTGTTGATGTCAGAGGTCAGAGGAGAATGGGCAGACTGGTTAGAGATGATAGAAAGGCAACATTAACTCAAACAACCACTCGTTACAACCAAGGTATGCAGAATACCATCTCTGAACACACAACACGTCGAACCCTGAAGCAGATGGGCTACAGCAGCAGAAGACCACACCGGTGCCGCTCCTGTCAGCTAAGAACAGGAAACAGAGGCTACAATTCTCACAGGCTCACCAAAATTGGACAATAGAAGATTGGAAAAACGTTGCCTGGTCTGATGAGTCTCGATTTCTGCTGCAGCATTCAGATGGTAGGGTCAGAACGTAAAGAACATGAAAGCATGGATCCATCCTGCCTTGTCTCAACGGTTCAGGCTGGTGGTGGTGGTGTAATGGTGTGGGGGATATTTTCTTAGCACACTTTGGGCCCCTTAGTACCAATTGAGCATTGTTTAAATGCCACAGCCTACCTGAGTATTGTTGCTGGCCATGTCCATCCCTTTATGACTACAGTGTGCCTATCTTCTGATGGCTACTTCCAGCAGGATAATGCACCATGTCACAAAGCTCAGATCATCTCAGACTAGTTTCTTGAACATGACAATGAGTTCACTTTACTCAAAAGGCCTCCACAGTCACCAGATCTCAATCCAATAGAGCACCTTTGGGATGTGGTGGAACGGGAGAATCGCATCATGGATGTGCAGCCGACAAATCTGCAGCAACTGCGTGATGCTATCATGTCAATATGGACCAAAATCTCTGAGGAATGTTTCCAACACCTTGTTGAATCTATGCCACGAAGAATTAAGGCAGTTCTGAAGGCAAAAGGGGGTCCAATCCGGTACTAGCAAGGTGTACCTAATAAAGTGGCCTGTGTGTGTGTGTGCATGTTTATGTGGTTTATGAGGACACAAATGTGTATAATGACATGGGTATGACAGAGGTATTACAATATGAAGGTGGTTTATGAGGACACTGCCTATGTCCCCGTAATTCAAAAGGCTTAAAAAACATACTAAATGATGTTTTTTTTGAAAATCTAAAAATGCAGAAAGTCTCCTGTGAGGGCTAAGTTTAGGTGTAGGGTTGGTGTAGGGCAATAGCACACACAGTTTGTTCAGTATAAAAACCATTACGCCTGTGGAGAGTCCCCATAAACCACAAAAACCAACGTGTGTGTGTGTGTGTGTGTGTGTATATATATATATATATATATATATATATACATATATATATATACATATATATATATACATATATATATATATATAATATTTTTTTTTTTTTTTTGTGTATATATAATACTGTTAAAAGTATGTGAAAAATGAAAAAAAAAAAAAGAATTCATGAGATTCTCCTAAACATGGTATCTGTCATGTCAAATGAGTCCTTACATTTCAGTTGGACATAATAATTTTTTGTTATCACATTGTTGCTTGTGTATGAAAATAATGTTCTCTGCTGACAGCCGGAGCTGGCCATTGAGGTGTATGAACAAGCCCTGAAGAAAAACCCCAACGATGGAGCTGTGGCCAGTAAGATTGGAAAAGCACTTGTCAAGACCCACAACTATGTGAAGGTAAGTGAAGAAGAGTCTTTGCAATAATATCTCTTTTAAACTTAGAGTGTGAGTTTTCAAAGTGGGTTTTTCAAGGAGCTCATTTTGAAAGAAGCACACTACAGTCAAAAGATTTTGAATGATAATATTTGTAATGTTTTTAAACAAGGCTCTTCTGCTCACCAAGCCTGCATTTATTTGATCCAAATTACAGCAAAAACAGTAAAATTTTGAAATATTTTTACTATTTAAAATAACTGTTTTCTATTTTAATATATTTTAAATTGTAATTTATTCCTGTGTTTTTAAAGCTGAATTTTTTGATCCTTCAGAAATCATTCTAATATGCTGATTTGCTGCTCAAAAAACAATTATTATTATTATTATTGTTGAAAACAGCAATATGAAAACAGGAGAAGGTTTTTTTCAGGTTTCTTTGATGAATAGCAAGTTCAGAAGATCAGCATTCAATCAAAGAATCCTGAAAAAATGTACTCAACTGTTTTAAATATTGATAATAATAATTTTAAAAAATGTTTCTTGAACAGCAAATCAGCATATTAGAATGATTTCTGAAGGATCATGTGACACTGAAGACTGGAGCAATGATGCTGAAAATACAGCTTTAATCACAGGAATAAACTACATTTTAAAGTATATTCAAATAGAAAACAGTTATTTTAAATAGTAAAACTATTTCACAATCTTACTGCTTTTGCTGCATTCAAATAAATGCAGGCTTGGTGAGCATGAAGAGAATTCTTAAAAAAGTAGCATTGGTAATGAATTTCTGTTTTAAAATGCAAAAAGAGGTCTTATTCAGTGGGGATTGTCAGTAAGAGTAAACGTAGCTTCCTTTGTTAGAAGCATTTTCCTCTGTTAATACAGTTTTCTGAATGCAGTTTCTCTATGAACTTTTCCCAGGCAATTAACTATTATGAGGCGGCGCTGAAGAGCGGGCAGCAGAATTTCCTGCGTTACGACTTGGCTGACCTGCTCATGAAGCTCAGACAGTACGAACGCTGTGAAAAAGTCCTGCAAGAGGCTCTCACACATGATCCTGGTGAGAAACAGCTCAGACATTCTGAAGTTATTGTGAAATGGGGACATCTCACTTCAGTCACCCCTAAAAGAGATTTTTTTTATTAGTGCTTCATTCAAATTGAACTTAAACTGCGGTTTCCAAAAGATTAGTGGAGAATTGAGCTTGTTTAGATATTGTCCGTGATATTTTTAAGTCTGATAAGCGATGAAATCAATGTTTCAGCAATAAAGAGGAATAATGCATGTCTGCTGAGTATTATCACTTGTATTTTACACTATATTTACTACACCTTAGAAATGCTGAATTATATGTTTCAGGGTGTGTATTCAACAACATGTCACATGACTGACAAATTAAATCAGGACTGTCCTTTGGGTGTGTCATGGGAGAACAGGGGTGTGCATTTTGATTGATGTTTGGAAGCTGCTTCAGCTTAATGTAATTTAAAAAAAATGGTGTAATACACAGTGCAGTTGCTTTTTTTCAAGTGTGATCGGTTGTGTGTTTCTGTTTTTATTTTTCAGTGAATGAACTGCTGCTTCTTACCGAAGATTGTCGCTATCTTGTGCTTCTCGCCAAAGTCCAGAGCAAAGTCAATAAAAATGACGAAGCGCTACTGTCCTTACAGAGAGTGAGTTGAGTGTCTTTTTCTGGGAAACAGTGTTATTGTTAGCTATTTAAAAACTTACTTTATTTTGCAAGTAACTGAAATAATCAGTTTAAGTACTAAAATTACTAACATCAATTTATTTTCCTTTTTTGTGTACCAATTTTTATTTTAGTCTTGATTGATTGATTGATTTATTGTTAGTTAGTTTTATTGTAATGAGAACTGGGAGGGAAAATGTGTCGTCATGACAATATTTAAGCAAATCATTATATATTATATTATATTGAAAATGCAATATTTTATTGAGATTTATTTATTCTGAAACTAAATTTAAAATGTATAAATACAATTAAAATAAATGGAAGCTAATTAGAAATTAAATACAAAACAGAAAAATCATAAAATTACTAAAAGGAATACTTAAAATATAAAAATAAAAGCTAATTCAAAATAATAAAAATAATAAAAATTTAATATAAATAAATGTGCATATATATATATATATATATATATATATATATATATATATATATATATATATATATATATATATATATATATACACCCTATATTTACTCATTTATATTTCATGTAGTATGCAAGTATGTTTTCAAGTATATAAATAAACATACTTTGGAGGGTGAGAAAATGCTGACAGAATTGAAATTTTCAAGGTGAAGTGTTCCTTTAATTTCACGCCCAAAGCGGTTGTTTGAATTGTTGTGAAATTGTTCTTCCTCCTCAGGCGAGGGATGTGCAGGCGAAGGTTCTGAAGCGCGCTCAGCTGGAGCAGCCCGACTCGGTGCCTGCACAGAAGCAGCTCGCCGCAGAGATCTGCGCCGAAATCGCCAAACACTGCAGCAGCCAGCGCGGCTACGAACGAGCCGTCAAGTTCTACAAAGAGGCGCTTGTGTACTGTGAAAGTGACAGCAAGGTCGGTGTGGCCCGGATCAGTGAGTCCAGTGTGTTCCTCTGCAGCTGGATCTGTCCATGTGTGGTGCTGCATTTGAACACGGCACAGGCCTGCATTTGACTGCAAACCATCACAAATCAATCTTATTTACAATACTACATTATATATTATTAAATAGCTTATATATTTGTATATATTAAGTAGCTACTGTATGTGGTGAGGATTAATGTGGGATAATTCATTGAAGTACACACTTTGTGAAATGAAAAAGCGCTTCACCTAATTTTATTTTCTCTTTTTATTAGGAACTATATTGACACAAAAGCACAAAAATTGTGTCATCTTGATTTCAAAACAGTATAAATAAACCAGGGTTATGAAATTTAACCACAACTTTAATATAACTTTAACTAAAATATAATATTATAATTTTTTTTTTATTTCAGCTAGTTCCTAAGGCAGTATGTCTCATTTTTATGTAGTTTATCATGATTTACTAACATAACTCAAATTAAAAATAGCATTTGATTAAAATTATGAATAAAAACTGTAATAGTACCTCAATTATATTAAAATAACCCTTAAATGAACTTAAAACACATTTATATTAAGTTGTCGTTAAAATGAAAATAAATAAATATTGCATATAATATTTTTCTTTTTTTCTATAATTTTTTTAATTCACAGTTAAGCACAGTTTACATTTGTCAACAAAGCTAGTAATTCAAGTACAGTACATTTACATCCATGAATTTAGCAGATACTTTTATCCAAAGTGACTTAAAAGCATGTGCCAAATGAATAAATGTTTTTTGCTGCTCTTTTTTTTTTTAATTTATTTATTTTATTTTTTTATGTGCAAGATAGATAGATTAGAATGCACTTAAATAAAAAATGCATGTAAATAAAAATGTGAAACTTTTTGACAGAAAATAACGATTCTTTTCAAAAGCAGCAGACGTTCCAGTATCCCAGTGAACAGCTGTGCAAGTAAATGTGTGTGTCTGTGTGTTTGATCAGGTGATGTTGGAACTGGCTCAGCTGTATCTTACTCTGGATGATGTCGAGGCCTGTCAGCAGCAGTGCAGTGCCATTCTGAGGAACGATCCGGTCAACGAGTCGGCCACACTGGTCAGTTTCTGCTCCTCTCTTATAACCTCACACCAATGGACCAATCAGATCAATCTGGAGGCGGAAAAAACATCTTGATTGTGTAGAGTTCTAGAAGGAAGATTCTCATTCATTTCCTTGAACGTTTATTCATATAAACGTTCAAGTCAAACTTTTTCATCATTCAATTATTTTAAGATTTTTTTTACACTAAAACCTGCATATTCTCCCGCAGCTCTTTAGTTTTTTTCCTTTTCTTATAGCTTTGCTAGGCAGAAATGTGGTGAACTTCTCTTCTCTGTGTTTGTTAGATGATGGCAGATCTTATGTTCAGGAAGCAGGACTATGAACAGGCTGTATTTCACTTCCAGCAGCTCTTGGAAAGGAAACCAGGTGTTGTTCATCTCCTGACCTTTCAAACGATTACGCCGTTGTTGCAGCAGCCCCCTCAGCTTTCCTTCCAGATACTTGTCTGGGCTGCAGGGGAAACCTAAGCAACCAGGAAGCTGTAATGAACTCATTTAATCTCTTCCCCTAGACAACTACCCAACGCTGTCCCGCCTCATTGATCTGCTGCGCAGAGCCGGCAAACTGGAGGAGGTTCCAAGATTCCTCGAGATGGCAGAGAAACACTCATCGAGGGCCAAGTTTGAGCCTGGATACAACTACTGCCAAGGGCTCTACCTGTGGTATGACTATAAAACATGAAATAGAGGGTTATGCTTTATGATGGTAATATAACGTTTCCCATATGAGGTTTTGTCAACCCCTTGGGGTTCATTAGTTAATGAAAGCTAATATACTAAATCATATAATTATTATTATTTTTTTAATTATGAATTCATTTTAATTTTACAGTGAAAAATAAAACACTTCATATACAACTTACATTTTATTTGCATACTTTCGTGTCATGTGGGTCAGCAATATATGGATTTTTAGAGAAAATATATATATATTTTTAAAGGAGACATATTATGCCCCTTTTTACAATATGTGATATAAGTCTGTGGTGTCCCCAGAATGTGTCTGTGAAGTGTCAGCTCAAAATACCCCACAGATAATTTATTATATCATTTTGAAAACGCCTATTTTGAGTGGAAGCAGAAACACTCTGATTTTCGTGTCTGTTTCTTTAAATCCAAATGAGCTGCTGCTCCCGGCCCCTTTCCAGAATAGAGCTGTGCCATTTCAGCTCATACCTGCTAAAAACATCTGTTTTGGTTCTGATTATCATGTTTATTTTATTAGTTGATCTGCTTCTCAAAGGTACACCGGTGAACCTAACGATGGGTTACGCCACTTTAACAAAGCCAGGAAGGACAACGACTGGGGCCAGAATGCAGTGTACAACATGATTGAGATTTGTCTCAACCCTGACAATGAGACCATAGGAGGAGAGGTGTTTGAGAACCTGGATGGAGACATGGGGTACGTCCTGATCCGTCACTCAAGATGCATCCCATTAGTGTCCTTTATTCTGTATTTGCTGTATTGCACACATGTACTTTCACAAATGATGCGTTTCATTTGTTTGTGTTCAGAAACTCTACAGAGAAGCAGGAGTCAGAGCAGCTAGCCGTGAGAACGGCGGAGAAGCTCTTAAAAGAACTGAAGCCGCAAACCCCAGCGGGACACGTACAGCTGCGCATCCTGGAGAACTACTGCTATCTGGCCACCAAACAGAAAGCCAACGTGGAAAGAGCTCTCAACGTGTTCATTGAGATTGCAAACAGTGAGGTGTGTGGACATCACATGATGGATATGTTAAATACACACACATGCACAGCACTTTTATATATGCCTGAATCACTCCTTCAAGACAAACACTCCTTCAAGACAAACTTAGACTTGAGTTCAGAATGTTTATTTAGAAACAATGCATTAGATTGATCAAAAGCGACAGTAAACACATTTATAATGATACAAAGCAGCATATTAGAATGAATTCTGAAGGATCATGTGACACTGAAGATGGGAGTAATGACTCTAGAAATTCAGATTCAGGAATAAATTACATTCAAATAGAAAACAGTTTTTTAAATTGTAATATTTCACAATATTACATTTTTTACTGTATTTTTGATTAAATAAATGCAGCCTTTTTTTTTAAATCTTACCAACCTCAAACCTTTAAACAGTAGTTTATATGATATTCAGCAGGCTTTTGTTACTTCTATAAAGGCACAACCTCAAACCTTTAAACAGTAGTTTATATGATATTCAGCAGGCTTTTGTTACTTCTATAAAGGCACAACCTCAAACCTTTAAACAGTAGTTTATATGATATTCAGCAGGCTTTTGTTACTTCTATAAAGGCAAGACACTATAGGCAAAACTTTCTTTTTTCAGGCACTGGTGTTCAATATGTTTTTTTCAGACTAGTAGAAAGAAAACCTCCAAAATACCCATCTAGGTGTTTATTTTATTATACTTCATCTATTTGTGTCTGTAGATTTCAGTTATAATACATATCTTTAAAGGCTGTTTCTCAAGAAATCAGATGTCAGAAATCTCTATTTCAGTATCACTTACACCAGACTTTACTATTTGTTCAATGCTCTTCTTTCATGCTTCACAACAACATTTACTCAACTACGCCTAAATGTCTGTTTGTTCTTTACAGAAAGATTATGTTCCTGCGCTGCTGGCCATGGCCACTGCCTACATGATCCTGAAGCAAACCCCTCGAGCTCGAAACCAGCTCAAACGCATCGCCAAGATGAACTGGAACATCATTGATGCGGACGAGTTTGAAAAGAGCTGGCTGCTTCTGGCCGACATCTACATCCAGTCGGGAAAATACGACATGGCAGGAGAGCTGCTGAAGAGATGCCTTCGACACAACAAGGTGACACTGAATTCATTCAGCTGCAGTATATATCACGATTTGTGCTGAAAATTCAGCTGAAAAATAGTAAAAGATAAGTCTTTTTAAAGGTAGGGTAGGTGATTTCTCAGAGGCTGGCAATAGCAAGCTTTGAAAGCATAAAATCCCACCCTCTCTGCAAATCACTCTCTCAGTTTGAAAGTGTTTGTTTCCTATTCAATCCCGTCAACTTGCAGAATGGGGCTTTTCATATCATTAGCAAACCGTTTCTACCCAAGGATGTTGATTTTTAGAAGGTATCTGTTTGAGATGGCGAACAAGAATGTGGTTTGGGTAACATTAGCAACACCTTTTTATTATCTGTTTGATAACTTAGTCAAGCCAAAAGCTAATGATATCCATTACTATTACATGTCCAGTGTTGTAGAGAGCGATTAGATAAAATGCATTATCATTCCGATACATGGACTTGTAGAAAAGTAATTCACTCTTTCTCTTCTTTGAAATCAGTTTCTGTTTCAAACATATATGGCTGAATGAATCCAATATTGGCACTTGCCATTGTGTAGCATTTACTTACTTCAGTTAACAAAGTAATTATGGAGCATGTAGTCAGATGGACTAATTTAAATATTCATAAATCTGTGTATTCTAAATGAGGTATGGGTGTAGAGTTATATTCAAGCCATTTCAAGCCAAAAATGTTTAAATATGCCATTTTAATTATAAAAATAAGGGTTAAAATGAGTGATTACAGTGGAAAATGCCTCTTTTTAGATGATCTGTGATTCAACACATTTGATTATTTTCTCTTTTTATTTGTAACTTGATGAACAAAATCCAAAAGTGTGCAAAACTTTTTTGCTAACTTTTCAGAATATCTAAAATTAGAGATGCACGATATTATCGGACTGTTATCGGAATCGGCAGATAATGGCTTTAAATGTAAATATCGGTATTGGACCGATATGGAAAATTATGCCGATATCATGTCTTACCGATAAGAAGAATAACTCCCATGTGCTCAGGGGTGTGCTAGCGATTAGATCACGTCAGCAGTATGGCACATTCACCCAAGCAAAGTTTTGCCTGAATGATGATTAGATTCACTGTTTTAAATCGCTGCATTGAATCTGAGAATGCAGGAACAGAATGACACGTTCGGTGTATGATAGAGTAAACCGTAATAGCACGTGCAGCAGCTGCAGCCTCCTCCGGGTCCTGTTCGGTAAGGCGTTTTAATGCGCAGTCCTGAGCTCACGTCTCAGAACCCTGACTGTTTCTATAGCAACCGGGACTTCTAACGGCAGCTGCAGTGACGCGCTGACTTTACCGATTAACAATTGGCTCTTTCATTCCGAAGGTGGGCTTCCTGCGATTAAGCAGCCATATTGAGCGTTGCATTTTCCCCCATTCAAAACTATCCGAGTGACACATCTTGGGTATTCTGAAGCTATAGTCTTTGATTCAACCCAGCGCTGGGTAAAATATGGGCAAACCCAGCGCTTGGGTTGTTTTGACCCAGCATTTTTAATCTTAAATCTTAAAATAAAATGTTAGTTACCACTGCATTTTTCAGAAAAATCAAATGCATTGATTGATACATAGTTTATTTATAGTTATTGTCAAAGCTTCAATGTACTGTCATTATAAATAACGTCATTATTATTTAAAAACTAACCAAAAACAAAAATAATTTGCTTAGAATTTCCGCACAGGAGAGACTTGGCGTTGTTTCCAAACAAAAGGAAATATGTTGGCATCGGCTATCAGCCAAAATGAGTTGAAAAATATCGGATTTTGGCAAAAATCCAATATTGTGCATCCCTATCCAAAATATTAAAAACACTTACAGAATGATGTCTTAACATGTTTTATAACAGTCCTGCTGCAAGGCATACGAGTACATGGGCTACATTATGGAGAAGGAGCAGTCGTTCAGAGATGCTGCCATGAATTATGAAATGGCCTGGAAGTACAGCAATCAAACCAATCCCACTATCGGTAAGATTAAAGCCCCTCTGACGCTCTGTACTGCTCTCATGTGTGTGTTCACATCTCTTATTGACATCAGCATGATGTTTGTTTACCAGGCTACAAGCTCGCGTTCAATTACCTGAAGGCCAAGAGACACGTGGATGCTATAGATGTGTGCCATAAAGTGAGTACGCAAGAAATCCTGCTGCGAATATAAACGTCTAAATTAGTAAATACTGTACTGAGACCAACGGTCAGATTCCAGACATGTTTTTTCCATAGAAAAATAATTTTTTACAAATAATGTTTAAACGTTTCTAGACAGACCATATCATACCTATATTATATTTAAAACTTTACTAAAACTATAATAGCTAAAAATATATTAAATACAAAAACAATTTAAATAAATGCAATTAAAAAAGTTATCCTGTTGCATCTTTTTTTTCTTTCTTGCGTCTCACCCTCAGGTTTTGGACGCACATCCCAACTATCCACGCATCAGGAAGGACATCTTGGACAAAGCAAGAGCAGCTTTAAGATCATGACAGAAGGACTGGTGTGTTGTGTGCTGTTGTGATCTCATCTGTAATTTCATATAAAGTGCATTTATAAGTGTCAGTATATGAAATATTTTGATATGACTACATGCAGTGTTCATTCAACATTAAAATCAATCATTAATAACGGTGCAAGATTTTTCCTAATGTACACAGAAATAAATAAACTTTTGAAAACACTAATGTCAGGCTACAGATTCCATAATATGCACATTTTCTGTATGCAGCAAAGCACGCTGCGCAGAATACTGAAACCCACAATGTGATGGGCTTGACCTTGCATTCTCATTGTGTCTCTTTTTGCCTCTTTAGATGACCTGCTTGGCAAACAGAACATTTTTGCCTAAAATTTACTCAAAACTGCATCAATTTCCAAGTTGATAACAGTGAGGTCATGTGAGAACAATGTAGCATACGTGTGTTTAACTACATTCTGGGTGGAATATAGCTTATTATGCTTCATACTACACAGTACATGATATATATAATTAATTTGTTTTACTATGCAGTATGCAATATGTATGGCTTTGTTTAGAGTTTATCAAATGCAAATATAAGACAGTATGTATTTCTCCAAGTTTTCTGGCCTCGAGCATGGATTTAGTCCTGAATCTGTGTTGTATGTGCCACTTGAACTCAGGGCAGAATTGAATCAGTTTATTTTTCCATTACAACTCTTTAACCATCTAATGCTGGTGTCCACTACAATCTTCTGAACCATGGTGTGATGTTGCATCCAGTCCATATATATTATAAATGTGTGTATATATAATAAAAAAATGTATATACATATGTTTAAATTATATTTCTTTCTTTATAATTACATTCATTATTTAAATAAATATATTATATTAGGCTATACTTAAATATATATATGAAGGCATATATCCAGGGATCAATTTCCTGGAAT
This sequence comes from Barbus barbus, assembly GCF_936440315.1. Classification (NCBI taxonomy): domain Eukaryota; kingdom Metazoa; phylum Chordata; class Actinopteri; order Cypriniformes; family Cyprinidae; genus Barbus; species Barbus barbus. The sequence goes on along the minus strand of NC_136739.1, from coordinate 30,064,422 downwards.
TTGTCCAAATATAGTAGTTTCTCAGATGTGGGGTTTTGCGAGATTTACAGAATAAACTTTTAGCTTGACAGTGTTACGGAAAAGAACTTTAGTTGTGCAATAAATCCACATCAATTTGATATCAAATAATAAACTTTGAGTTTCATCAGAAGCAGTATGCATATGTCAACCTCCAGCAAGAGTCCGACTTTCTCACTGAACTCTATTACAGCGAGATTCAACGCGAAGCGACACAGAGGGAAGTTAAATCTCCAGTATCCTACAGATGAACACTCTGAGCCTCTCTGGTATTCTTCTCTTGTCCGGTTCGTGTCCGGTTTCTTTTCTTTGCCCTGCAAACACAGAAGCTCTTTATGAAGCCCATGTGCATGGGGGACACGGTGATTAAAATCCTCAGGCTGAGCATGTCTGGTGAGTGTTTTCTATCATTTCTATAATTTAATGTGGTAATACGTCTAAGTGAGTTTAACGTAGTCGAATGTCACCCATCACTGATGTCAGATGCTGCATGAACAAATGTATTTAGAGTCGTGGAAATATATGATGCCAGTAACGGGACCCTTCGCTTTTGGATGATTTAGGTTTGTGTAACATTAGGGTGTGAATTATTATGGGGGTCTGTCTCTACTAATTAAGGTTTAAATGTCCCTAAAAGAAATTCATAACAATAGGTTAGGGGTCTTAAAAGTAGGCTATATTCTTTTTGCATGCGAGTTATTATTTTAATTATTGTTGATTTTAGATGATTTACTTAAAGCAAATGTTTTTGTTTTATTTAAAACGTCGTAGGCGATTGCGCCCAGAAAATGACTAAAATAAATGATTAAAAAAAGAAGAGTAATTTGCTCGCATCCCTGCTCCTTGTTTACCAGCAACGTCCTGGCAGACCGTGACAATCGTGTTAAAAATTTAAAAAAGTAGAATTTCTTCCATTATTTTATTATAGAGAGGAAGCTAAAGAGGGCAACCCCCCCCAAAAATAAAACCTCTTACATTTTTATTAAAGAGATTTTTTATTTATTTTTTGGCCCTAATTAAAGAAACTCAACCTTATAAGAGGAAGAGCAACATTGTTTAATAGTTGAAATGTTGACGTTGCTGGACTCACCCTAACAGAATGAAGGCACATGTGGCGCTTACGCACGCGTTACGCAAGTCCCGCCCCTTTACCTGAGAGACGCGCACCTGGATCCAAGGACGCGGAAGTCCGGCTGAGATGACTACGCTTTGACATCGCCGTGGGCAGCAGTTCTACTGTGGGACAGTCGCTGTGGGGGTTCAAAACTCTTTTGGATATGAACTTATGATATTTAAACGCAATTGGTATGTCTTACTGTTTCTTTGCTCTCTCGGCTTTGTTTACGTGATAGCGCACGAGAACTGGACACTGATTGGTAGTTTTGGACAGATTGTGTTATTTTCCTAGTAATAGTTAACCCTAAAATGAAGCAATAAAGCAATATGTGTCGCGTAAATTTTTTTTTTTTTTATCTGACAAAAAGGAATACCTCAATTAAAGTATCTAAATTGTAAATGTGCATGGATTTCCCTCCCATTTTTAATTTTATGGAATATTATATTAGTTTCATGTTTAGATTAATATTTAGTAAGAAAGTAAATAGACTGTTATTTGCTTTTCTCCGAAATACAGTGATAGCTCCTCTGGTACAACACATTGAAACATTGATTTTCATTGATAAAACATGTTTTTGGTAAAGAATATGTATTTATGTATGAATTTTGATTATTTAGGCCTACACATTACAAGAGGGAAACCTGCATGCAATCTAGGGTTGAAAGAGCCGAAATGAGCAAACAAAAAACATGTTCAGTTTCCCTTTATATTTATATTCCCTTTATATTGTTTATGGCAAAAGAATGTGAATCACAGATTCGATGCAATTAAATCCATATTTGATATTAAAATATTTTGCAATTTCATTTTGCAGACACAAAACCAAGCCAGGTGTTTCTGTTGTTTATTGTTTTACCGAGTGTCACACAGCATACAATTAGCTGTTTTTAGTAAATGTTTTTTGATTCACATTATTTTGGTCTACACCGTATACAGTATTCATTCTAGGGTTAAAAGCCTTTCATGATGCCTCATGAAAATGTGATTTTTAAAAAGATAGACAGAACTGTCAAGTCTGATGTTTGTAATATGATTAATACTTTTCCATTGGTTAAAAGGCCCAATTATCATTTGGAAAGTTTCTGTTAAAATTCTCTCCAAGGGAATGTTGTTAAAGAAATTAAGTTCACAAAATTACCTCTCAAGTGAAGAATGATTTCCCAGCCACCTAAAAGAGGCTTAAATATCAAAGAAAACATTTATGTTGGACGTTCAGAACTGGAGTTCCCAACTTTTCCGTTCTCAAACGAGTTGTCAGGAGTGTTGAACTTGTTCGCGGTCTGGTGCTCGTATATCAGCGTCATCTTTTTGTCCCATTCACAGGTTTGACAGGTGGTGATGTTACGCACGGGGTGTGTGTCAGGTGAAGCTTTGTTTCTCACACTCTGAGCGCCGGCTTCGCCTCAAAAGAATGACGTTCTTCCGCAGGCTTCTGCGCAGACGACTGCACCCATGGAAGCTGGCCATAGTGGCGTTGGTGTTCGTGACGTTCCTGTTTCTGATGCAGCGAGAGGTGGTCAGTCAGAACCCCCAGGACGAACCCTGGCTCAAGGGGATTGTGGAGAAACGGGACGGCGTTCTTGAGATGGTCATAGGTGCGGTGAATAACTTCCGGGACGCTATGCCCAAGATGCAGATAAAAGCTCCGGTGAGGAAGCAGGAGAGCCAGGGCAGTCCGGCCTGTCTGTCTGGATACTACACGGCCGCTGAGCTCCGACCAATCCTAGAAAGACCACCGCAAAACCCCAGTGCCCCAGGGGCTTCTGGGAAGGCTTTTCACACTGACAATCTGAGCTTGTCAGAGCAAAAAGAAAAGGAGAGGGGAGAGGAGAAGCACTGCTTTAACTTGTACGCCAGTGATCGGATCTCACTAAGCAGAGACCTCGGCCCCGATACGAGACCTCCAGAGTACGTACTTCCTGTTTGCTTTAGACACTTCTACAGACAACTTAAGCGAATAGTTCACCTGAAAATGAAAATTAGGTGAGAATGTTCTCACCCTCAGGCCATCCAAGATGTAGATGAGTTTGTTCATTGGAACATATTTGGATAAATTGATCAATGCATAACTTGCTCACAAGTGGATCCTCTGCAGTGAATGGGTGCCGTCAGAATGAAAGTCCAAACAGTTGATAATAACATCACAGTAATCCACAAGTAACCAGCACAACTCCAGTCCATCAATTAACGTCTTATGAAAAGCTGCATGTTTCCAAGAAACAAATCCATCATTAAGACGTTTTAACTTTAAAACGTCGCTTCTGGTTAAAATATGAGTCCTCTATCCATAATATTGCTTTCTCCAATAAAAAGTTGTTGCTTTTGAATCAGGAGAGAAATAGGCACAGATCAAGCAAAAAACAGTCCAAATCAGTTTGAAACAAATATATGTTGTTGGATTTTAATGAGAGAAGGACCTTTTACTGGAGGAAGCCTTATTATAGACTCTGGACTGGTATTTTGACCAGAAGCAATGTTTTAAAGGTAAAACACTTTAAGGATTGTTTCTTACAAATATGCAGCTTTTCACTTCATAAGACGTTAATTGATGGACTGAAGTGGTGTGGATTATTGTGATGTTTTTATCAGCTGTTTGGACTCTCATTCTGACGGCACCCATTCACTGCAGACGATCCACATTAATGTTACATTTCTCCAAATCTGTTTTAATGAAGGAAAAAACTCATCTACATCTTGGATGGCCTGAGGGTGAGTAGATTTTCAGCAAATTTTCTTTTTTTTTTTTCATCAGTTGAGGTGTGCGAGTTATTATTTGGATGCAATATCTGTCTCTTTCACTTTTTTAAATATTCAGGGTTCCCACAGAAATATATCAAGGAATTTTAAAATTGTGTTTAATAAAATCCAGGGTCATACACATTTATGAAGTGACTACACATTTTTCTAGTTATGCCTAGCTGATGAATATTGCGCTCTGTGAGCCTCATTCATGAAACATGAGCAAAGCAGATGTGCATTAAACTATTCTTGCATAAATTCCTGCATTTAGTTCAATAAAATTATGACTGACTTTGTTCATGTTTCATATAGTAGTCCCTGTAAATGCAATCTTTATGACATTTTACCTAGATTTTAAAAATTCAGCATCCAGTAAGCATGACTATACGACCGGAAAAGTCACGTAGAAGTGGAGATTCATCTGTCAAAAAGCGTGGGCAGCCTTCAATGTTAAGCTGAAAGAAAAAATATATATCTACAAATACAGTCATGTTGAAACACAAGTATAGAAAGACATGCAATAGTGTGATTTGCTTTTTTTGCTGAATCACCTTCTGATGTGGGTTCTGCAGCTCTGGCTATCAAAACTCAATCCAAAACCAACCAAAAATAACACGAGGAGACCACCTTGTAGATCGAAGTGGTAGTATAATTCCATTGCCAGCAGAGAAAAACACACAAATACAATGAGGTCCAAAGCTCTGAGACTAATAGACATTTTTCTAATTTTAAAACAAATTTTTGCTTCATGTTTTTAGTATTTATGTGGCATATAAAGTGCACAATCTAAAGGATTTTTGAAAGTATTTTCAAAAATTTACCATAATGTAAGTGTGCATAGAATCTAGAGGAGAATGTGTTTATCTGTGAGGATAATCAGTGACTCTGTGAAACTACAGACTAGCTTTTGTCCTCAGACACGTTATTTAAACATGTCTATGCAGATATTGCTACTAATTACAGACTGAGACAAAAATGAGCTTTTTTCTCTAATTAAACACGTTTGTTCTTGCCCTTATTGCTTTAGTGGGGTGATATACACAAAAACAGAGTTCCTATTGCTCATTGTTATACAAAGTGTCACACAACACACAATTAGGAGTCTGCAGAAGGAAATCCAGATGAGGACTGGGTGACATAGCTGAAATAAATTTAGATATTTATGCATTTACTCTATAAAGGCTTAGAAGGGTGATTGTTATTCATCATCAATTCAACCAAACATCCATTATAGCTAAATTAATTCAATTTTTATTGCAAGAAGTAACACACAATAGAAATCTAGTTAAAATAATTCTGTAATATTACTTGTACTAATATAAAAATACATAGTACTAAACATAAGTATTTTAAGATGATGCAAATAAAATGTTGAATCAATGTTGAACTGATTCATGGACAGTTTCTGATTTTCAAGCCTTCTAACTCGAATTCCGTTTATTAACGCTGTAGAGATAGAATTAGTTTTTTTTTTTTTTTTTTTTTTTACATAAATTTAAATGAGAAATGTGATAATTTATAAGCATTGGGATACTGTTAAAGTTTTTATTTTGCATTAGTTTTATTTTTATATTTTCCATTGTCATTTTCATTTTAGTAAAATTTTTAGTAATTTTGTTGTTTTTGTTAGTTACTGTTTTTTGTCTATATAGTTTTTATACATTTTTGTTTCAGTTTTAGTTATTTTTGTGCAAATAAAATGAACAGACACACATTTTGACTTCAATAATGTATTAATAAATGCTGAAATTAACATCAACTAGGATTAATAAATGTTTTAAAATTATTTTAATTGTTAATGTTAACCAAGTTAACAAACAAAATCTTCATTTTATTGTATTTTTTAAATTTTCATATTTGTATTGATATTTCAATCAATGTTTATTTTATTTCAAGTAACAATACTTATGTATGTATGTGTGTATGTACTGTATGTATGTTTAGTTTGAGTCTTTAGGAAATACACTGGCCAAGTGGGGCCAATATATTGCCCAGCCCTAATCCAGACATTTCACAGACATCTGTTGAATAAAACATCCTCCCCACATCTTCCCTTCATTTCTCTGTCTGTCTCTTTTTTCCTCTCACAGATGCATCGAACAGACATTCAGACGCTGTCCACCCCTGCCGACCACAAGCGTGATCATCGTCTTCCACAACGAGGCATGGAGCACATTACTGCGGACCATCTACAGCGTCCTGCACACCTCCCCTGCTCTGCTCCTCAAAGAAATCATCCTCGTGGATGACGCCAGCTCTGAAGGTAACTCACCTCTAGCGTGCAGCCCCACCAGAGCGTCCGTGTGTTTTAATGGGCGTCCGGTTTCACAAGCAACCCGCTTTACTGAATTCCTGTAGGCCTGCTGACACCCGGCGCTCGTGAAGCAGGTTACTACAGGAAACAGAGCTGTTTGGGAATGTTCTCAGAGGAGTTTTGCTCAGCCGGTGAAGGGGGTCAGGGCTATAGAGGCTCTTAAAAACCAGATCTTTGACAGGTGGACGAAGAAATGCAAAGAAGAAAATGGTCATTAGAGCAGTGGTTCCCAACTGGTTTGCTTCAGAAGCACTATTTGACATTAGACCTCAAGTGGTGACTCAACATGACACAAAAAAGTGCTTGTTAAAACTGTAATGTATTTACAGTCGTATGCTGTAATTTGGTGGTGTATCAATTTTAATGGACTTTACAATAAGTTCCCATTTGTTAACATTAGGTAATTGACAAAGATGAATAACTACTGTAACTAATGTATTGCTCATTGTAAGTTGATGTTAGTTAATGCATTAATAAATAGGACCTTTTTGTAAAGCCTTACCATTTAAATTCCAGCAATATGCATATGATTTTTCTAAACCAACTAAATGTTTCTCAGCAACTAAACCATATTATGTCCGCAACACAATTGCATGTGGCCGCGTCTAGTTTCTTTAACTTTGTGTAGTTTTATTAATGGTTCTTGTGGATGAGGGTGTGTTGCATGGCCTGCCAATAACATTTACTATAACTAACTTTGACTGAATGGCAAATGAGTTGCCACCAAAATACTACAGAGTTTGTAAAATTGATTGATATTTGATCATTTAAACTGACTGTTTTCTATGTTAATATATTTTAAAATGTAATTTATTCCTTTGATGCAAAGCTGAATTTTCAGCATCATTACTCCAGTCTTCAGTGTCACATGATCCTTCAGAAATCATTCTAATATGCCGATTTGCTGCTCAAGAAACATCCATTTTTGTGGAAAACGTGACTTTTTTCAGGATTTTATGAGGAATATGAAAGTTCAAAAGAACATAATTTATTTGAATTTAATTCTTTTGTAACATAAATGTCCTCACTGTCAATTTTGATCAATTTAATGCATCCTTGCTGAATGAAAATATTAATTTCTTTCAAAAAGAAAACCCCATTTTTTATGGTTCTGTACATGATTAGTTGCATTTGATTATTTGCATTAGCATTGTTTTCACCCTACTGAACAGATCAGAACAGACCAGGGGTCCGTTCTTCGTACGTCGCTAACTCAGTTAGCTGGATTTGGTTGTTGCCGATTTTTCTTGATCTTGGATCATTTGGTTCTTCGAAGCTCATCCTGGAGTTGCTGTCATAGTAACAGGTCCGTAAGCTTAAACCTGCTCGGGAGCAGGCTTATTTCATGTAAACAGGATTAGATTGCATCTTTTTAAGGTGAATTGATACTTAAAATCTGTCACAGCCACTGCTACTTTATTATAAGAGTACCCTGCTGGTCCAGGGACAATAATTTAAAATAAAAATAATTTGAAAATAAGATATCAATGTTGTGTAGTCTATAACAGCCAATTTTACTCATTGAAAGATTGACATAATTACTTTATAATTGTATTGGAGTCTTACACACATGCTATACAGTTAATCTGAGCCGTGCATTAATTTGAGTGATGACAGATATTATGGGAGGGGCTTGATGGAGCGCAGGAGATGAAGATAACATGATCTTTAAGAAACTGTAATTAATGCTGTCATGTAACAAATCTGTTTCAAAGATAAAATTAAATGAATTGCTAATTACAACACTTGTAAAAATGTAAAAATCTAATGCCTACACAAATACTAGAAATCATGAATATAAATCATTGGGAATCATGTAAAACAATTACAAATAAATTAAAAACAGTACACATTTAATTTATCTATTATAACATTTATGTAGTTTTATTCACTTGGCTGTTTCCTTATAAAAGTAAAGAAATTTGTCAGGTGTTTTTTGGTTAATGATATGATGTCATTACGTTGCTGTCTTGCCGCCAGCCAATCGCTGCATTGCTGATCGTGGTTTCGAGTATCGATACATCTGCCCTTTTTGGGGAACACAAGAACGCGCACTAATCTTAATCCAGATATTTTAATTAAATCCGCAAATTTGTTTGAATAACCAAATTAGCCAGATATCAGTTATCAGGATTAGAAGATCTGGCATCTTTCAAACCATCTCAGATGTATTAAGCGAGGTACGAAGAATGGACCCCTGCTTACTATCCATTTTGATTTGAGAACCACTGCACTATCCGTTCCCCTGGTTGAATCACGCAGGGACTGAACTTTCTCTCTTGGCCGCATGCCATGCGAGAAATAAAAGCCAGGGAATTTCCTTTCAACTATTCTTTTACGCCCCCTATTCTTTTAATTACACCCTCCGCCTCTCTTTCTCAAGCAATTCCAGCTTCCGCTGAGAAAGACCAGTCTTGTGTGTGTAGGTCCCCACCCTCAGAGGCAGCCAAACCCTATAGGACGTCCCGCTGTGCTGTTGAATCATTTCAGCTGCTTTCAGCCGGCTTAGTGTTGCACCTTTACTCTTAAATGATTCTGAGGAGGATCTTACATATTATGTGATATCATAAATCATAATGTCTGGGTTGGGAAAGCCACTCTTTAACTGCAGCTTCACAAGCGACTCTCCTTGCTCATTAAAAAAATGTTTAAACCAGCCTAAGTGGTTAGTCCGGCCTGTTGTGATTGGTTTATGAAGGTTTTCCAAACTTGTTCAAGTTTTTTTTCAGCTGTTGAACACAAAAGAATATATTTTGAGGAATGTTGGTAACGAAACAGCTGATGGTCCCCATTGACTTCCATAGTATGGAAATAGATCATATCAGTTCATTGTAGTGCTGTTATTTGTAGCGGGAAGGGCATCCGGCATGAAACATGTGCCAAATCAGCTCTGCTGTGGCGACCCCTGATAAAGGGAGCAAGCCGAAGGAGAGAGATAAGTTACAGTATCACTATTTTTAGCTAGTTACTCCTCAGTTCTGTATAATATATAATATTATACCAAAGTGCTGGTCAGTGGCTTTTCCCTGAGGGCTGCTGGGAGACTCATGAAAGGAGATATTTATGCTTAATGAATACGTACGCACCCATATCTACTAGATTAAAGGTGCTGCTTGAGCGTTGTCCTGCTCCTTTGCTAAAAGAGTATTATTATGTCTTTTATCCCAGCTTACTGAATCTAAAATGCACCCTAAAAGAATACTGAATCAGTTTGAAAGAAAAACATTAAATTTAATCATACACCTTTTTAAAAGTAACAAGCACCAACTGTAAAATAAATCTGAAATGTGTTCCAGAATCTATTGAGCAGCTTCGCTGTATGCTACATAAGCAGCTGCCTTTTAAGGGAACATCCAAACTGAAGTGCCTCCACATATGCTTGATGCTTAATAGTTCACCCAAAATGAAAATTGTGATTAATTACTTGCCCTCATGTCGTTCCAAACCTGTAAGACCTTCGTTCATCGTCAGAACACAAATTAAGATATTTTTGATGAATTCCAAGATATGACCCGCAGCAAGGATCCTTACACGATCAAGGTCCCGAAACGTAGTAAGAACATCGTTAAAATAATCTATGACTACGTTTACATGGACATCAGTAATCTAATTATTTACCTTATTCTGAATAAGACAATATAATATTAAGGTGTTTACATGAGTTGCTTTTAGAATAATCCTTTCATGTTCCCGTTTTACATATTATAGTACACATAGATCGATTAATGGCATGCATCATTACGTCACCATCCGACGTCCCCTCCAGAATTTCATGTATAAACATATAGTTCGTCTTTGTGATGATGCCATATACAGTTTTGGGTGTTTAATTTTTTTTATTTTATGAAAGCGTTAAGTGCAGTTAATTATTTGTACGTGCATACAGACGACGGTGGTGTTGAAGCTCTTTTATTTGCCGTAAAAATAAAAAACTAACCCCCAAATAAGAAATATTTATAATAGCCATTTGTCTCATTTTGTCCACCTTCTGGATGGATATTTTAAAGGGCACCTATTATGCCCCTTTTTACAAGATGTAATATTGGTCTTGGATGTCCCCAGAATGTGTCTGTGAAGTTTCAGCCCAAAATACCCAACAGATCAATTTATTATAACAGCTGGAAAATGTCATTTTTGGGGTGTGTCTAAAAGAAAAAGCTGTTTTGGAGTGTATAGCTTTAAATGCAAATGAGCATATTCCCGCCCCGTCTCCAGAAGGGGTGTCGCGTATACGTCTCTCTGCATTGCATATCTACAGCAATAAACAGCCGGTAGAAGCAACATAACAGAGCGAGAGAACCGGTGTTCAGCCGTATATATGGGAAGCCAAATGCACTGAACGTGGGACGAAACAGTGCGATGTTACAGAGCAGATCAGTTAAAAAATACTTAATGTATACACACAAATACGGTTAAAACACTAAGCACTAAAATGACATTCACAAAGGAGTCTGGAGTGAAACACGTATTTAGGTAGATTTTGAGGCGCATTAATCCACTGCGTCCTCAGCAGCTCAGATGTTGGGAGAAATTGAAGACTCTTATGTTCAGTCTTACATCCAAACACAGAGAATCAGGATTGCTTGCAAGACATTGTTAACGTTACAGCTGCTTGAACGCAGAGAAAATGGAGGACAGCGTAACTGCTGAGGGCGGAAACTATAGCAATGCAGGGCTGTCAATCAACCCCGTGGCCCGGCCCTCTGAAATGTGACGTTACACTGCGTGAGAATCAAAACGGCAGGCGAAGTGAGACTGACTTGGTTTGAAGGGGATTCAAAAAATAAGTGGGTGGATTTTTATTATTGTAGGGTGGTTGTGTTCATACACTGCCAACAGACATTTATGTCCAAACTTTGTGATTTTGCACAATAGGTGCCCTTTAATGCATTCTGAGATTCCCTTCTCCAAGAAAGAATAAATTCCGTAGAATTTTGCATAAAAAAGTCTAACAATAATTGACTGCAAATTGCACAAACACACATTGTTTTGACATTTCTCTTTCTCACAGAGCGACTAAAGGACGAACTGGACGAGTATCTGCAACAGCTGCACATCGTCCGCGTGGTCCGTCAGCGAGAACGAAAAGGCCTGATCACTGCGCGGCTCCTCGGGGCCTCCGTGGCCGTGGGTGAAACTCTCACCTTCCTAGATGCCCACTGTGAGTCATTTTAAAAAGCCAATCACTCCCACTCAAATGTGCTGGATACACATTAATAGGGCTTGTAATCTTAATAAAAACGCACTCTTTATAACAAGCCTGTGGTCAGTTAGAGCTGCTCTGCGCTGGAAAGAATCTGATGCTTTTTAATTCCGTCTGAGTTTAGGCTTGTTAAACATTCATGATGTTTTTTAGAAAGTGTTTGTGTCCTCCGCTGGTGTGGTTGACTGGGAGACGGTCAGCCAGAATGCAGAAATTACTAAAATTGATTTAGAAGACGGTCTTATTTATTCATCTGCGCTGTGTTTATGCATTAGGGTGTTAAAGATGTTGAAGAAAATGAGAGTAAGAGGTGATGTGTAGCCTAAGGCCAGGAATGTACTGGGAGACTTCAAAGTGATTTTATCAAGCAATTCCTGCTTGGTTTGTTTAGGTGAATGTTTCCACGGATGGCTTGAGCCGCTGCTGGCCAGGATAGCAGAAAACTCCACCGCCGTAGTGAGTCCCGACATAACCACCATTGACCTGAACACGTTTGAGTTCATGAAACCCTCACCGTACGGACAGCATCATAACCGGGGGAATTTTGACTGGGGCCTTTCTTTTGGTTGGGAGACCCTTCCGGATCATGAGAAACGGAGACGCAAAGATGAGACGTACCCTATTAAGTAAGAAAACACTCATGCAATGACTTTACAGGCCTGTGTGATTTAAAATACCTTAAAAACTACCCTTTGAAAGTCTCTTTTGCTCACAGAGGAAAAATCTGTAAAATCAGTAATATTGTGAAATATTATTACTACTTAAAATAACTATTTTCTATGTGAATATATTTTAAAATGTAATTTATTTCTGCAATGCAATGCTGAATTTGCATCAGTGTCACATGATCCTTCAGAAATCATTCTCTTTTTGTGTTTAGTGGAAGAGAAAATGTCATACAGGTTTGGAACAGCATGACTATTCTTTAAACGATTTGAGTAAATAGATTTGATAATACTCAGGCACTCATTGGATTTCATTGTTTGTTTTCCATTAAACGTTTTTATTATCCATGCACACACAAGACACACATTTCAGTCATTTTCTGTCTAATGAAAAAACATTCAAAGAAACATTTACACTGTAATCGTATTTGCCCTCACAGGACGCCAACATTCGCAGGGGGATTGTTTTCCATTTCCAGAGATTATTTCTACCATGTAGGAAGCTATGACGAGGAAATGGAGATTTGGGGAGGAGAAAATATTGAAATGTCCTTCAGGGTGAGTCAAAATTAGTTTTACACACATCTTTTAATCGATCTTGGCACATGTACAGTAGTCTGGTGAAGTGAAGCATCATTGTGACGTGAAATGAAAGTCGGGTTGATACGTTTTTTCAAATAAATTTATACTTTTATTCAGCAAGGATGTATTAAATTAATCAGAAGCGAGAGTAATGACATTTTTAAATGTTTTAAAAAATTATATTGCTCTTTTGAACTTTCAATTCATCAAAGAATCCTAAATATGTTTCCAAAAAGAATTAATCAGCACAGCTTTTTTCTGATTTCTGAAGGATCATGTGGAAGGAACTCTATACCATTTCTGCTGTAAAAAGTTTGAATCAGTGACTATATCAAAAGGAAGGATCAGAAAAATAGTTTAATGAAACTATCTTTATTTTAATATTTTGGCCACAAATTTTCCTAAAGTCTGTCTGTGTTTGAATGAATAAAGCTTCCTTTTCTTCTGATATTAGTTCACATCCTGACCTGCTGCTCTCGTCGTTCAGGTTTGGCAGTGCGGCGGGCAGCTAGAAATCATGCCCTGTTCAGTCGTAGGCCATGTGTTTCGCACAAAGAGTCCGCACACCTTCCCTAAAGGCACGCAGGTGATCGCTCGCAACCAGGTGCGTCTGGCTGAAGTCTGGATGGACGACTATAAAGAGATCTTCTACCGGAGGAACCAGCAGGCCGCTCAGATCGCCAAAGAGGTACAGCTCCCAACATTAGCCCCTCATTTTTGTTTAATTGGAGCTATTGTATGGCGCAAAGTGTAGTGTGCTGCTCCTAGCATATGAAGAGCTGTCTCACTTATTGCTCTTCTGTCCTTCTCTACTGTCCTTTCAAATAAAGGCAAAAAATAAATAAATAACATTTCATTTAAAAAGCTGTTAAAATAATACACTTTTTAATTTTTAAAAATACATAATTAAAAAAAAAAAATTACATGTAAATTGTTATTGTTATTATGAATGTATATTTTATTTGTTTCTAAAATACATGATTACAAATGAATTTTAATTATTTAATATATTTATTTATTACTGTTTTTAAATAAATTATGTAAATAAAGCCTTATATTGAGATAATTTACTATGTATTTTATTAATAATTTTTTATTTTATTTACATAAATAATTAAACTGCCACACTACAGTTGTGTTATACAAATGGGTTTTGCCTGAACTTGTTGTAATGGCATTGTGGAGTTAAGAGTTAAGAGACTTAATGCCTTTTGCCATGCTTTCATCGTGCTGGTCTTCTGCAAGCTAAACCACAGAAATCCCTTAATATTCTCAATGTGTATCCAAGACCTGCTGCTGGTTCATAAGCGTAGACAGACAGCTTTAAATTGGAGCCTCAGACAGCCTGTGGGCAGCTTTAATATGAGATTAAAGCTCTCCACCTTGAACTTGAGATTCAAAGGCAGTTTCTATAATGAAGCTACCGTCTCTCTCCACAGCGCTCTTTTGGAGAGGTCTCCAAGCGTGTAGATCTCCGGGACAAACTCCAGTGTAAGAGCTTTTCTTGGTATTTGAAGAACGTCTATCCGGAGGTCTTCATGCCCGATCTCAACCCGCTGCAGTTTGGTGCGGTGAGTGTGTGTACAGTGGCTGGGATGTCCCTGTATTTCTCTGGTGTTTTGTCTGGCCGCTGCAGTTTCCCACTGTGCATCGGATCTCGGAGAAGGCCGTTCTGTAAAACCTTGTTTTAACAGCTTTCATGTTACGTCACCACAATCCGTTCCATTTCCTCCTTCAACCCTCCTTCTGTCTCCCTCCAGATAAAGAACGTGGGGAAGGAGGCCTGCTTGGACGCAGGAGAGAGTAATGAGGGAGGGAAACCTCTCATTATGTACCCCTGCCACGGGATGGGAGGAAACCAGGTAATTGGAGCAGGAACAGATTGTCCTGTGAATGAATCAATGGAATTTATAAAATGACATTTAAACCACTCTCGTTTAAACTGTTTTGGTACAAATAAATAATAATATAATAATATATTATTATACACAGTGCCCTCCAAAAGTATTGGAACAGTAAGGCCAATTCCTTTATTTTTGCTGTAGACTGTAAACATTTGGGTTTGACATCAAAAGATGAATATGAGATGAGAGATTAACATTTCATCTTTTATTTACAGCTATTTTCATCTGGATCTGATACACAACTTAGAAGATAGCACCTTTTGTTTGAACCCACCCATTTTTCATGTTACCAAAAGTATTGGAACATGTGACTGACAGGTGTGTGTTGTTGCCCTGGTGTGTCCTATTAACTGATTATTCAGACAATAAATAGCACTGAATGTCTGCGCTCAGTTTCAGATCCGTGCAGACTGCATTTATAGTTAGTTAGACGTGTAACCAACATGAAAACCAGAGAGGTGTCTATGGGTGAAAAACGAGCAATTGTGAAGCTGAGAGTTCAATCCAACCATTGCACAAACTCTGCAATAGCAAGTACAACCATTTGGAATCTCCTGAGGAAGAAAGAAACCACTGGTGTACTAAGTAACAGACCTCAAACGGGTAGATCAAGGAAAACATCTGCAGTTGATGACAGAAACATTGTGACAGCTGTAAAGAAAGACCCTAAAACAACTGTTAGTGACATCAGCAACAACCTCCAGAGGGCAGGAGTGAAGGTATCACAATCTACTGTTCGCAGAAGACTTTGTGAACAAAAGTACAGAGGCTACACCAGAAGATGCAAACCACTCATTAGCAAGAAGAATACGAGACGAGCCTCAAAAAGTCTGGGACAAGGTTTTATGGACTGATTTTATGGACCAAAGTGATGGAAAGGCTAAAGTTTGGAGAAAGAAAGGATCTGCTCATGATCCCAAACATACAAGCTCATCTGAAACACAGTGTACACAGGTGTACATTATAGTACACATTACACAAGTAATGTAATGGCTTGGGCTTTCATCGCTTCTTCTGGGACAGGCTCATTAATCTTCATTAATGATGTAACACATGATGGCAGCAGCAAAATGAACTCAGAAGTCTACAGAAATATTTTGTCTGACAATTTACAGAAAGATGCAACCAAACTGATCGGGAGATCCTTCATCATGCAGCAAGATAATGACCCTAAACATAGTGCCAAAACAACAAAGGAGTTCATCAGGGGCAAGAAGTGGAAGGTTTTAGACTGGCCAAGTCAGTCTCCACACTTAAACCCTGTAGAGTATGCATTTTACCTGCTAAAGAAGAGACTGAAGGGAGTAACCCCCCAAAACTGAAAGAGGCTGCGGTGAAAGCCTGGAAAAGCATCACAAAGGAAGAATGCAAAAGTTTGGTGATGTCAATGGGTCACAGGCTTGATGCAGTTATTGAAAGCAAAGTATTTGCAACTAAATATTAAGTCTTTTTCACTTTAATCTGTTAATTCTATCTGTTCCAATACTTTTGGTAACATGAAAAATGGGTGGGTTCAAACAAAAGGTGCTATCTTCTAAGTTGTGTATCAGATCCAGATGAAAATAGCTGTAAATAAAAGATGAAATGTTAATCTCGCATCTCATATTCATCTTTTGATGTCAAACCCAAATGTTTACAGTCTACAGCAAAAATAAAGGAATTGGCCTTACTGTTCCAATACTTTTGGAGGGCACTGTATGTATGTGTATATATATATATATATATATATATATATATATATATATTGAAATCAGATGAAGGTGCTTTTGAAGTGCTTCTTTTATTTTATTTTCCTTAAAGGAACAGTAAAAAATAAATAAAAATAGTATGCATGTATATATGTATGTATGCTTGTATATATTTATTTTCCCTTACAGGAATAGTAAAAATGTTATAAAAAACAGTCTATACAATTCAAGCACTATGTTATATAGCAAATTTATTATAATCAGGTGAAGTTGATTTTATTTAATTTTATTTGCAATTTTTTGCAAATCCTTTTCAAAGCTTGCTGTTTTTTGAACACAAGCACGAATGACATTTTGAATTATATTCAATTTCTAGGTGCATCTCAGGTATCATTTTAATTAGTTCCCTTGATATGTTTTCCAGAAGCTCTTAGGAGTTTCCAGGCAAACATCTTTATCCGTTTAATGAAGTGTTTTCTTGTGGTGAAGGTCATTTCTCTCCTCTGCTCGTACAGTATTTCGAGTACTCGACCCATCACGAGATCAGGCACAACATTCAGAAGGAGCTCTGTTTGCACGGGATGGATGGAGTTGTCAAATTAGAGGAGTGCCAGTATAAAGGTCACAACACCATCACAGGACCTCAGCAGAGATGGGAGCTCAGAGAGGTAGAACGCTGGAGCTCTCGCTTTCTCTTACACACGCTTTCTCTCTTCTTCACAAGCCTGTGATCTTTAGACTCAAGTCCAAAACAGCCTGAGGCCATGCTGTGTTCCTCAGCTCACCCTCCTCTAAAGCTAACATTGTCTTTAGAGACTTGTCATCTCCTGTTATGCTTGTTAATGCTCATTTTTATCAAAACTCTAACACTGATTTGCAATATGTCTGGCTTTGTTGCAAAAACTAGTGAGCCTCCTTGCTGTTTGCTGTTTACATAGACAGCTGCTTTCTAAGGGAGCATCCAAAGAACTATGTGACCTTAAAAGTGATAGATTTAGAGCAGCAATGATGCAAAAGTCTAGCAAACACAACCAAATATTGAGTAAAATACACACCAATCGATATATATAATTCAGTAAGTTTTTTTATGTTTTAACAGTCTCTTGTGCTCATCAAGGCTGCATTTATATTGTTTACATAAAAACGGTAATGTTGTGAAATATTATTATAAATTAAAATAGCTGTTTTCTATTTGAATATATTTTAAAATGTAATTTATTCCTGTGATGCAAAGCTGAATTTTCAGCGTCATTAATAAGTCTTCAGTGTCACATGATTCTTCTTCTTCAAAAAAAAAAATTATTTGCAAAAAGTTAAATTAATGAAATATTGAAGTCATTTTCTGCTCTGAAATACTTGAGCATTTTTTTTTTTTGTATCATTTTTAAATACTTTTAAGATTTTAAATCCTTACTGAGCTAGAAAAACAGCTAGATCCAGCTACAAACAGATGTGATGTGAAATATTAGTATAATTTAAAATAGCTATTTTATTTTAATACATTTTAAAATGTAATTTATTCCTGTGATACAAATGGAATTTTCGGCATCATTACTCCAGTCTTCAGTCACATGATCCTTAAAAAAAATATATATATATCTATATGCGCACACACACACACATACATATATATATATATATATATATATATATATATATATGTGTATATGTATATGTATATATGTGTGTGTGCGCATATAGATTTTTTTTTTTTTTTGAAGGATCATTTAGAGAGAGCCAGAAATACAGCTACAAACTAAAATCAAATAAAAATTAAATAAAATAAAATATATATTCTTCTATATTTTTGGGGATTTTTTTCGATAACGATACTACCGTGGAGAGCTGCAGTTTTTGATATTCTTCATATGCTGTGTGCTACGTTCACATCAGTGATAGAAATTAATCTTTTCATACACAGTGGTGTGAAAAAGTGTTGGCCCCCTTCCTGATTTTTTTTTAATTTTTTTGCATGTTTGTCACACTTTAATGTTTCAGATCATCAAACAAATTTAAATATTAATCAAAGATAACACAAATATGTTATCTTTGATTAAAAGATAATCAAATCCCCCCCCCCCCCCTGTTAAAACATAACTGTGGTTTATCACACCTGAGTTCAGTTTGAAGTGAAGTGAAGTAGACCAAAAGATCCTCAAAAGCTACACATCATGTTGAGATCCAAAGAAATTCAGGAACAAATGAAAAAGAAAGTAATTGAGATCTATCAGTCTGGAAAAGGTTATAAAGCCATTTCTAAAGCTTTGCGACTCCAGCGAACCACAGTGAGAGCCATTATCCACAAATGGAGAAAACATGGAACAGTGGTGAACCTTCCCAGGAGTGGCCAGCTGACCAAAATTACCCCAAGAGCGCAGCGACGACTCATCCAAGAGGTCACAAAAGACCCCACAACAACATCTAAAGAACTTTTGGCCTCACTTGCCTCAAGGTCAGTGGTCATGACTCCACCATAAGAAAGAGACTGGGCAAAAATGGCCTGCATGGCAGAGTTCCAAGACGAAAACCACTGCTGAGCAAACAGAACACAAAGGCTCGTCTCAGTTTTGCCAGAAAACATCTTGATGATCCCCAAGACTTTTGGGAAAATACTCTGTGGACTGACGAGACAAAAGTTGAACTTTTTGGAAGGTGTGTGTCCCATTACATCTGGCGTAAAAGTAACACAGCATTTCAGAAAAAGAACATCATACCAACAGTAAAATATGGTGGTGGTAGTGTGATGGTCTGGGGCTGTTTTGCTGCTTCAGGACCTGGAAGACTGTGATAAATGGAACCATGAATTCAGCTGTCTACCAAAAAATCCTGAAGGACAATGTCCGGCCATCGGTTTGTGACCTCAAGCTGAAGCGAACTTGGGTTCTGCAGCAGGACAATGATCCAAAACACACCAGCAAATCCACCTCTGAATGGCTGAAGAAAAACAAAATGAAGACTTTGTAGTGGCCTAGTCAAAGTCCTGACCTGAATCCTATTGCGATGCTGTGGCATGACCTTAAAAAGGCGGTTCATGCTCGAAAACCCTCCAATGTGGCTAAATTACAACAATTCTGCCAAGATGAGTGGGCCAAAATCCCTCCACAGCGCTGTAACAGACTCATTGCAAGTTATTGCAAACGCTTGATTGCAGTTGTTGCTGCTAAGGGTGGTCCAACCAGTTATTAGGTTTAGGGGGCAAGCACTTTTTCACACAGGGCCATGTGGGTTTGGATTTTGTTTTCCCTTCATAATAAAAAAAACTTCATTCAAAAACTGAATGTTGTGTTTACTTGTTATCTTTGATTTAATATTTAAATTTGTTTGATGATCTGAAACATTAAAGTGTGACAAACATGCAAAAAAAATTAAAAATCAGGAAGGGGGTAAACACTTTATCACACCACTGTAATTTTTAATAGATTTTTACCTTTTATGGGCAATTTCACCTTTACTAAAGCCATTTTTTTCTAAAAGTGTGATCTTTTGAGTCAAATTGTTACATTTAATCAGTCAATTAGAATAATAGGACATAATGGGTTGCTACCAAACAAATGAAACCAGTATTAATAAAATTAATCTTTGCCAGAGTAATTTATAACCAAAGTATATATTATTATACCAAGTAAACAAGAACAAAGAAAACGCTAGAAAAGAGCTTGGTTTAAATGTATGGCTGTCCATCTAATGCTGATTTAAGCCTGCTAATGTTTGGTTTTGTGATTTGGCTGGACTGCAGCGCTGATAGATCCTGCTCTGTTATTTTATTCCCTTTGCAGGATCAGCTGTTCTATAACAAGGGCTCAAAACAGTGCCTAACCGCTCGACATGAGAACCCCTCTCTAGTGCTCTGCAATCCAGCTGACAAGTACCAGCTCTGGGTCTTCACGTGAACTGCGGGAGCAATGACACACACACACACACATAAACACACACACACTCTCTCTCTCTCAGGGTCCAAAACTTAACTTCTTGCCACAGCTGCCAATTAATTCAGGAAAATGTACATGCCAAAATAGTTTCTTACTGCCATGAAACTGTAGTTTACAGTATTTTTTTAAATAAAAATAATTTTTTATTCATATGACAATTGATTACAGAGCAGATTTTGATGAAAAGTTCAACTCATTTGCTCTGTCCCAAATTCTACATAGACAGCTGCCTTCTTAGGGAGCATCCTGATGGTCATGGAACCTCAGAAGTAAGTGAATGATTTGTAATGCTGTACACATGCAGAGACGGTGAGGGTGCAACGGTGCCGGACCACTTTTTCAGTATCCTTCATTCTAGAAGTGTTTTTTTTTCCCATACATTTTTCAGATTTTAAACAGTGTACGAGGTGAATCACAAAATTACAAACATAGATTTTTACGAAAAAAGTTTAGAAATCAGACAAAAAGACTTTGATGCAAATTTCTTGTCACAGTTCTCTGATTGGTGGAGATTTCTCTGCAGAATCATGGGTAATGTAGTTTTTCACCAGGAATTTCACTTTTTAAATTAGTTTAAATAATGCAGGCTGATTGCTTCAGCAAAAGCATATGAGCATAAAAGCATAAGATATTGTTAACAATTAATATCCCATTTTAATAATTAATACCCAAAAGGCTGTTTTTGCAGTGATGCCATAGAACAACAACCATTTTGAAGAATATTTTAAAAATCTAAAGAACCTTTTTCGACTATAAAGAACCTTTTCTGCATTTGAAAGGTTCCTTGGATGTTCAAGGTTCTTCGTAGAACCTTTGATGCCAATTAAGAACCTTTATTTTTTATGAATGGGATTTTTACTCTCGTAACCAGCTGTTGCACTGTACAGGTTGTTCAATAGAGTTTGTGTTTAGCATGTTGCTATGTTAACATACTCTTGCAGAAACAAGAATTGTTTAGAATGAGTCTTTTCAAATAGATTTGAACTGTTTTATCTGATTCATCTGGTATTGGATGTTTTATAAGTATATTTGGAAAAATATTAAAACAAAGATGCCAAAAATTTGAATGTGAAGGGCCAAAAATCACACTTGACTGAGGGCCAAAAGTAAATGTTGCAGCATATCCAACTATATTATATTAAAATGTATTAAATGTTTAAGTAAACAAAAATGTAATATTTTAAAACAAATTCACTTATTTTTTTATTCCAATGCAAAAATAAAACAAACAACAACAAAAATTGTTAAAACAAAAATATAAATAAGAAATGAAGAAGTTTTTTCCCCACCTATTTTTTTTTATATTTTTTATATCATCCTCTGCTGATATAGCTTCTTGCAGTGCATAATGGGATTGCCTTCATTTTCAGCAGAGGCTTTTTATGATTTATGATCAGATAAATATACAATCAGTCTCACAATCACAGTTAAACTGAGTAATATTTCGGATCTTTATAAAGTCAAAGACAAACCATGTGTTATTTACTTGCCAAAGCAAATTTGATGTACGATGCATTGCAAGTGTTAACTTTGGACCCTGAACACACACACACGCACACACACACAAGCACAAATTACCGGACAGTCTCTTCTGTCTGACACAGACCTTTAATTTATTTTTGTATGTGGAAAATATTGCTGCTGGAGAGTTGGAATATCTATAGGACCAAAAATGGAGCACATATACAGACATTCCTGTGTGGGGCCGAGGCATGTGCAGTGATGTGAAGTTTTATTTTCTCTCTCTCTCTCTCTCTCTTTTCTTTCTCTCCATTATGTCTGAAAGACTACAGGACTTGTGTCCTCATGGCTCATCCAGTGACTTTTCTTATTTTTATACTGGACGAGCTCAGCCACAGTGATGCTGAGTATCAGCTGTATTCTCTGAATGAACTGCAGATTGCGATCTTCAAAAATTCTTCAAATAATTGAATGCAACATGCAGATTTTAAAGCACCAAAGACTTCCCGAAAGTATTTGCTTCATATTCACTATTCACAAAGTGAGATTGTTCTTTTCTTTTTTCTTTAAATGCAGTGAAACAAAGTTCTGAGTCGTTCCTGTTCTGTAGCACATTTCTGCTCTGGAACATATTAAAAAATAATATTTTGTTGTGATTTAAAAGTATTTCTATAGAATAGTTCAGCAGCCTTTCAGAAATAGGTTCTGAGACACTTCAGCTGAAGATTGACAATTTACATGAGGATGTAAACTAGTTTATTAAGCCACAGTTTGGTAGTTTTAGCAAAAAAACTACATTTATCACCAAATAAAAACAATATTTTGAGGAAAAACGTTTTATTTAAAACATTAGAGCAGAAAATGGAATATTATCAGTTTTTTTATTTTAGAAGTACATGATAAAAATGACATTCACTAGAACTAAAATAGTCAAATAAATGTTCATGTCAAAGAAAACTGGTTTTCACTCAATAAAATTAAAGTTTAATACTTTATATAGTAAAATAAGACATGATGGAAATGTGTTGCATAGCAGGAAAGATGCTGAATACAGGTCAAATATTTGAAATGCAATTTCTGGGATGGTTTTATGTTTTTAGCCATTTAAATCCTTTTTGTTTTATTTGACCAAATTTAAATATTTTGTGTTTTATTAGATGTTACTTTTGTATATTTTGACATGCTGTTGAACATTGTGAATATTTGATTAGAGCCCTATAAGACCGAAGACAGTAGAGGGTGCTGTTATATAAGCATCAGGCCAGAAACCTTTTTTTTAAATGACAGCAGGAGTTTACATCAATCAGAAGATTCACAAATTTGATTTATACACCACCGTTCCATAATAATGCCATGAATTGATGTAGATTAATTGTCTTTGCTTAGAATATATTTTGTAACAACAAAAAAGGATTTAATTTTTGTAAGAGTGTTTCTGAATCGCAGAAAGTGTTCCTATTAAAAATGGAGAAACGTAATGCTTTAGATGCTTTTATTATTAGGCTATCTGTCTGTCTGAACTCTTCAAGGGTTTGTCAAGCCAACACCTGATTTTGTCTTAACTTTTTTCCATTTAGAGATTTACGATGCAACAAGAAGCACTTTAACAAAGAGAATTTTTATTTAATACATACCGTTTAAGGAACGCACAATAAATACACATTATAATAGATCATTCATAAGAAATACTGAAAACAGAACGAGAACTGCGATTCTAACTGGTAACATGATATGGCGACTCCTGTCTGCTGCCAGTTCATCCGGTCCCACTGTAATACAGGATTCATTACATCTGTACACGTGTCTTTCATATCCCATAATTTCATCAAAAACTGAGGTCTGTTGTACCAGCACTGTGTGTGTAAGTCAAGAGGTGAAGTAAAGACAAATCTAGACCAATGTCCAGACAACAAATCCTAGAAGGCAAAACACAGAGTGAATTTGCTTTTGTAGAATCTGTTTGAAAATGAAGGCATTAACTTTTAAGTAAACCATCGGCCAAGGCAGTGATCCAATGCTGCTGCCCAGATTACCATCGCAACATTCTGTATTCTCAGTCATTTGAAAACGCATCTTCTCTCTCTATTTGTTTTATCTTTAAAGGCGAAGTATGTCATTTCTGCACCGCTGGCAGCCATGAGTGGTTTTTTAAGATGTTCTGGGTGGATGCTCAAAATTATGAAATTGTTCAGTATTATGACAAGTCTTAAATATGACTTTAAAAGTAAAAAGTGACAAAATTCTGAGGTATAAAGTCAGAATTGTGACAAAATGTGAAATTATGAGAAACATTCGAAATTATGAGTCACATACAAAAACATTTATATTATGACAAAAACTATGATGACATCAAAAGTCGATGAAAGTCAAAATTATGACAATTAAGACATTCAAAGACAAAATTGACAAAGTAAAACATGAGATAAACTACGGAAGTTCTAAGCGGCCATGCATTATTATAATTTTTCTGTCTTGTTTTCTCGTGATCACGACATAACGAGTTGTTTTGTCGTTATCACGACTTAATTTTCTCGTGATCTCGACATAACCAAAGTTGTTGATCTCAACGTAAAAACCGTTTTCTCATGACGTAATTGTAGCTATCGTGAGAAAATCAGGGTCGCTATATTGTCTTCAACGATAAAGTTGCAGACCCGACAGCCTCCTTCTCAAGTGTCGAACACTTATGTGTAAGTCGTCAATCACTGACAGACACAGAGCTATTTCAGTTTGAGTGAGTCCCTGATCAAAGTAAAAGCGAATACGATCATCCATGATGGTGCGATGATGCTGCTTCTATAGCATTTTCTCATGCCGAATACACAGAGAAAATTAAGTCGTGATAACGACAAAACAACTTTCGTTATGTCGAGATCACGAGAAAATTAAGTCGTGATAACGACAAAACAACTTTCGTTATGTCGAGATCACGAGAAAATTAAGTCGTGGTAACGACAAAACAACTTTCGTTATGTCGAGATCACGAGAAAATTAAGTCGTGATAACGACAAAACAACTTTCGTTATGTCGAGATCACAAGAAAATTAAGTCGTGATAACGACAAAACAACTTTCGTTATGTCGAGATCACGAGAAAATTGAGTCGTGATAACGACAAAACAACTTTCGTTATGTCGAGATCACGAGAAAATTAAGTCGTGATAACGACAAAACATCTTTCGTTATGTCGAGATCACGAGAAAACAAGACAGAAAAATTATAATAATGCATGGCCGCTTAGAACTTCCGTAATAAACAGTTGGAATTTGGTGATAAAAAGTCCTAATTATTAAAAAAGTCGAAATTGTCAAAATTACTAAAGACTAGTAGTCATAATGACGACTATATTATAATTTTGAGTGTCATCATATTAATGACTTAGTATGTCATAATTATGACTTTTGTCACAATTATGATTTTTAAATGTAATTCTTTAGTCATGACTGAAAGTGTTTGACATTTTATATCATAATTATGAAAAGTATGTTTATATTATGTGCTGAAAATGAGTTTCCAAAGGTAATCGCACACCACTCAAAACAAAACATGTTGAGGTATAGTTCATGTTTGTAGCATAAAGACTTTTTTAATGTGTGAGGTTAAAGGTCTTTCTTATAATTCTGCATGCTAAAGCTGGGATACAAGTTTTAAACGACACACTTCACCTTTAAGGATCTGGTTATTTCATTACCGCCCCATGAGGTCACGCTACAATGTTGATGACATAAAAGGCATTTGATTGTCCAGTCTTGAGCTTATTGAGGGACATTCTCCATTGGACAATGACTCTCTCTATCATCAAGAGGATAAACAAACTGACAGATGCATCATAAGGTTTGTGCGTTAAAAACAGCTTAATCTCAACTCGTCAGTGCTTTCAGGTAATATTTCATGCAAAAATTATTATTCTGTGATTATTTAAACCCCCTCATGTCACAGCATGAAGATTTTTCATAAAAATTTTCTTTTTTTTTAGGGGACAAAATAACAGCATACGAGTTCGGAATGACCTGGATGAGGGTGAGTAAGTAATGACAGAATGCTCATTTTTTAGCATGAGAGGAAATCTGATGTGAAATGAATTCACTCCTTTCAATGAACATTAGCTTTCATGTGTGGCATTATCACACTAAACTATTGCACTTAACAAATTACTCTACAGAATGATTTATTCAGTCAAAGCTGATTTTTAAATTAACCATGGCAAGAATTATTCTCCTTTTTCCTCTCAAAATCTAATTGAGCGAATATTTTCACATCATGCCATAAAATAGGTATCATCATAAAAATCACCTTCCTGGCCTCCATCCATTCAATACCTTCAGTTATGCAATAAATGTAAAGTATTACCTTGTACAAACCTAATATGAGTTAATTTGTACTTTAAACTTTTACACTTAAATCATCTTCGCCTGACGGAAACAGAATGCTTCGTTCGCAGTAACTTGATGCATTTCAAAGTGCATTTTATCAGAAATCCCTGTATAATCCCAAAGATAATTTAAGACTTTAGTATCTCAGAGTTTCATAAAACAAAGTGTTTGATCATTTTCATTACGGTAATCTGGTTTAAAAAGTTAAATCTGTTATCTAACTACCTTCTGTCTACTATCTGCCATTTTAAACAAATGCAGATAGATATGATATATATTTTTTGGTAGTGTCATGGAAAAACATCCTTCATGTCTCCACTAAAAACTTGGAGATATGTTATAAAATCATCATTTAGGGCTGTGTTCGGAATAGCGTGCTAACATATTACTATACATCCAGTTTGTGTATTTACTGCAAACCATACTATATGCAAAAACGCAGTGCACTTCACAAAAGTAATGAGGGACAATTTAGTTTTTCTTGACTTTTTCTAGACATTATTTAAGCACAAATGTTTCATATGACTATATATAAAAATACATGTACTAATTTTTTCCATTTTTTATTTTATTTTAAAATAGTTGCTAGTATACTATGAAAGCTTGTTTCTTATTTTTTCTGATGAAAAGGTAATAAAAGGTAATTGACATCTCACAATTCAGATTTTTTTTGTCTCAGAATTCTGAGAAAAATGAAAAAAAGAGCAAAATATAAACTCAGAATTACAAGAATTCTGAGATATAAACTCAAAGGTCCCAGGATTCAAACTCGGGATGCACTGCCCACAAGGCTATCAGCACTGACATATATTTCACAATTCTGAAAAAAAAAAGTCATAATTGTGAGAGAACTTCAGAATTACAAGAAAAAAGTGTTGAAATAAAAATTGCAATTTTTTATGCTGTGGTGGAAACAAGCTTCAATAGTATACAGATAATATACAGAGTAAGTAGTAAACAAGTATTCCATTCCGAACACAGCCACAGTCATGGCACGGTACCAGATAGCCCCGCCCCCTTTAGTGCTCAGGTAACAATTGGTTGCAGTTCTGTATAATATCAGCCAATGGAAAAGTGCAAATATGTTGAGGAAATGTATGGTGTTCACAACTTAAATATCATGGTTTTGGTTTTGTAAGCAAAGGCAAATGAACAGCACATATTTTTAGAGCCGTTTTCATGCTTTCACCAACTCTTTAAAGCATGAAGTATGTGCACGAAAACACAACAGTATTATTTTCTCTTTTACAGTACATCGAACTCTTACAAAACCATAAACCAGCGATGAAAGCTAAAAAAACATGCTTTTATCAAACATTTAGATATACACTTACTTCAGAACACTAACAGCAACAACCTTTTTTTTCTGTTTTCTTTTTTGCACCACTGACACAGATAGCTACATAGAAAAGTTCTATCCACATTTCTGCTCAAAACTAGAACTTTTGAAATTACAGGAAAGATTGCACGAGCCTAAGGCCAGGAATAGACTTTATGCTAGTACGTAAACGCTTGGCCAACGTTTTGCAAGCGTGGATCCTAAAGTTCACCCAAAAATTAAGATTCTGTCTTTTATTCACCCTCGTGTCTTTCCAAACTTTATTTCTTCTGCAGAACATACAAGAAGTTAGTGTGAACAACGTTGGACTCCAAGCAATATTGGACCCCATTTACCTTCATTTTATTTAAAAAAAATCATCTTTTGCGCTCCAAAACAGGTTTGGAATAACGTAAGGGTGAGTAAAATCATGACAGTGTTTCATTTTTAGGTAGACTGTTCCTTTAAGTTCTTGCTCCAGTGGTAATAAACCTCAAAGGGGCAATAAAATATCTTCTAATGTCTGTTTATTTAAAAACAATGGGTCTCATTTATCACTAAGCACTTGTGCGTATGAATTTATGCTTGAAATCTGTGTACCAATGTTTCATGAGCAAATCAACAACTTTTGTACTAAAATTTAATGAAAATTTACGGAAACAATTTGGAGCAACTGAAACCAAATGTATGAAAAAAATCAAATACCAGTTGCATTATAATCATGTTCAGATGAAATGAATCATTTTATAATCATGTTAAGATGGATTGTCACCACCTTTCTCCCCGTTATGGATGGCCCTGGCTGAAAGCGATAAAAGACTGTAAAAGAAAATGTTGTGTGAAAAATACCCTTATATGGAAATGGCTTAGGTGTGTTTTATGCAAATTACTAAAGTCAGTTGAGGTTGAGAACGCACATAGACACGTAGGCAGAAATTTTGTAAGTTCTCCTTTATGTACAAATGCTAAATATTCCACGCAATTATTAGTGAATAAGACCCATTGCGTTGTTGAAAATCAAGCTTGCGTAGCTAGAAGCGTTTGCGTTAACGTACTTGCGTAGAGTGTTATCCAACCTAAAGCTTATACGCTCTGATTTTGCAGTTTAAATCATTTTTGTTCTTTGCAAAGTTCAGTAAAAATACATATTTTGGATCCGCCAAACGTTAAACAGGAAAACGAAACATTGATGTGCAGAATCGAAGGCTGCTTTTATACTCTCGTGCCGCTCTCTGAATCTAAACCGGAGTGGGCTCAGCGAAAGCGTCCAGTAAAGTAGGTCCTTTCGTGTTGTCCGCTAGCGAAACTTCGGGCAGATTGTGAGACATCTCCTTTGGCTGTTCAGCTACGTAACAGTTCCCGTTGGCGTTGTAACTCGTATCCTGTGTATTGTTGTTCAGATAGTTTTGGAATTCCATCTGGCTCAGCTCTCCTGATTGGCTATGGAATGTCCCTTTGGATTGGACGCTTTTATCCGGCTCTGAGGCGCAACAGCCAATCACGGCCAAGTGGTGATTGCCGTATGGCTGCTCGGGTTGCTGGGAGTAGTCCGTGTATTGGTCAGCGGTCACATTGTAAGGACCCTGAGACATTACCCTACTGGAGTCATTAACCCTGTCTTGGTAAGACGCCGTGTCCTCTACATAGGGCTCACTAGATTGGTTGGCAGAGGCTAAAAGTGTGGTCGGAGTAACGTTTTCCATTTGGTAGTACTCCGCGGTGGAGTTGATGAAGTAGGAGTTGCCATTAGTTTGGTTGTCGGACGCGACCGTATTCTCAGAGTAACACATCACGGAAGGGGGCGGAGCCACTTCGCTATTGGCCAATCCCGTGTCAAACTCCTCTGTCTTGACTTCATCCTCATTGTCGTCTTCCTCTTCAGAGTCGCTGTTCGCTAAACTCTGCGTGCTGGAATCGGATAGACTGCACAAACTGCTGCTCTCGTCCTCGTCTTCTTCGTTCTCATCTTCATCGTCATCTTCATCCTCTTCCTCATCTTCCTCATCCTCGTCGTCTTCCTCCTCCTCCTCCTCCTCCTCCAAGGTGTCGTCCATGTCGTCGCCGGCCTGCAGATGCATGATGGTGGTCTGCGGGACTGTATCCGGGATTGCGTATTCCAGCGCATGCTGGCCTGTCGCCAGCGGGCTGCAGTGACCATTCGGGTCGCCGTGGAAACCGTTGCCGGTTGGCGCGACGACGCCGGAATTCTGCTGCTGCTCGCGGCTCTTCTCGAGTTCCAGCTTCATGATGGTGTGCAGGAAGTGAGTCCGAACTCGGATGGGGTTAAACTCGATCCTGCCGGCCGCGTTGCTGCAGCCCTCTTTTGTGCAGCCGCACGGGAACGACATACGGTCCACCTGTGGACATCCAAGAACACTTGAGCACAGGCCAGTTTAGGATGGTTTGAATTACACACAGCAGGAATAGTCTAAATAAAGTTCCTCTCTCTTCTGAAGGCCTGATGCAGCGAGTAAAATTTAACCAGCTGTATCAGTCAGATCTAATCGGTTCTGTCAGGGCATACCTCCATTAAACTCTATCTCTGGACATCTTAATCATTTATGCTTGTTAGTCTGCCATGTTAAATTTCTTCGACAGGGTTTGTTTTACTACAGTACGGCAAAGGAGGGCTCTCTTGAGGGATGCAAATCAGCTCCTGATGTGGTTCTAGCAACTGGATGAGTCTTATGCAACGTGTCACAAACATGTTGGGGTCATTGTTCACCTCAAAATAAAAAAAAATGCTCAAAGACTTTTTATTAAAATTGTTTTGGATTATATTCATGACAATTAAGCACATTTTAACACATAATTGTCATTAGTGTCATGCGATATTTATTTATTTATAAATAATAATCTATCTAATATAATACAAAAAAATTAATGGGTTAAAGAAAAAAAACATATTTGTTGTACTGTATTTAATTCATGCTGTTTTAAAAAAGTATTTTAAAATACTGTAAAAATACATTATTTTTAGAATTAGCATAATCACTGACTTCTGCAAAAAAAAAAATCTGAAGTAAAATGTTGGTACGGTAATAAAAATTTGGGGGCTAAATAATGGCATAATACAATATTTTTCTATAAATCATTGCAATATTTTAAATAAAAACATTGTCTGAATATTAATAGTAAACATAAAAATTATTTACATAAAAAATTTAAATGACAATGCATTTTTTTTAATGGTGATAAATTATTTTAGCATGCTATTACCTAAAAGTAATACACATATTTATTAAATTTATTATCATTATTGTTTTTGTTTTTTAGGTGAAAAGTGTCCCAGGAATATTTATGTGAGACCAACCTGAATTTTGATTTATTAAATTATGAATTATTATATAAATAATTAACTCCCATGTTTTGTGTGTAATATGTGTGTTTGTTTGCTGATCATACCTGACACTTGATGCCAGCGAGGCTGCATGTGCAGGTCTCCGGGTCACAGAAGAGTCTGCAGTCACAGCCACAGTCTTCCCTGGACACCCTGATGGTCCGTAGCTCATGTTTCTCCTCCACATCGATCTTCTTGACGCCAGATGAGCGCAGCAGAACGCGCCGCTTCTTAGTGGTCAGTGGCTGAAGGAAAAAGTATTCATCCACCTCCGTGTTATCAATATCCAGGTCATCATCAGAGATGTCGTCCAGCGTGAGAGCACTGGCCTCCTCAGACTCCACAGAGCCGTTCTTCGTCAACTGAGGACGATACAAAAGGTGAAATATTAAAGACATTTTTGCACAGCAATATATGCATAACAAAAGAACCGTTTACTTACCCTTAGCCGAATAGAGTTGAGTTTCTCCTCTTTCAGGTGATCTCGGAGCATGTCTCTGTGGATTCTCTCCTGCTCCATGGCGAACTCTCCCAGCGTATACTGCCGCACGCAGCTGTGTCTGCTGGACATGCCCAGTGTACTGCCACCCTGACTGGGCACGCTGGTGAATCCCTGCCTCCGGCTAAAGTAATACACGGTCACCTTCTCAAAGTGCACCCTCCTCGTCCTCATCCGCTTCTCCCGCTTAAGTATCGAGGACGCTAGAAAGACATTAAAAGTAAATAAAATTACAGTTTGGTTATTCAATTTGAAGGACACTGATATGCATCATTCCGGTAACAGAGCAGTACGTCTAAACGATTCGTGGACTGGGAAATAGGGCTGAGTGATGCATTAAATATCTACAATATATTAGATTTGATTGACTACATAAAAGTACTGATATTGTGAATTTCACAATGATTCATTTATATTAAATGTATGCATTTACATGTACATGTACGTATGCATTTGGTAGAGCAACTTTTCCATTCATGGTATAATTATCAGTTCATGCATTCTCTAGGAATTGAACACATGACCTTGACGTTGCTAGCACCATGCTCTACTGTTTAAGCAACAGTAATGCATATTCAGTATATAGCGGCTTTGATTTAAACCTCCTAACTGAGATTGTTCAGAAGTCTGATTCAACAAATCTGTTCTTTCAGATTTAATGTAATTTATTCAAAATCATTCTGATTTAACAATTAATTTACATTGCCTCTGCATGGCATTTTATTTGCTTTAAAATGTGTGTAAAAAGATCAGTCAGAAACATTCCTGATAATTTAAAAAAAAGTGTCTTATGCTGCCCAAGGCTTTACATATTTGATGAAAAAATACATTAAAAACAGTAATATTGTGAAATGTTATTACAATTTAAAATAATTGGTTTCTATGGGAATATATATAAAAAAAGCTGATCAAAGCTGAATTTTCAGCATCATTACTCCAGTCTTCAGTGTCACATGATCCTTCAGAAATCATTCTAATATGCTGATTTGCTGCTGAGGAATCTGATTATTATCAATGTTGAAAACAGTTGTGCTGCTTTGTTTTTGTGGAAACCTTGATACTTTTTTCACGATTTCTTTGAATAGAAATGTAAAAACAGCATTTATTTGAAATGGAAATATTTTGTTAGTAGTGTTTACTTATTAAAATATAGAAATATATTCTTTGTAAGCTATGTCATGCAGCTGTATTAGTAAGCCATCCTCCTCAGTGCGCCTCTAGTGGCTCTTTCAGTTCTCTGCACGCCACTGGCTCCTATTGTTTGGCTATTTAAAGGGGGATGGTAAATATACCCTGTATAAATATCCCCAGTTTTGGCCTCCACAAGAGTGGAGTTTCCCTGATACTCTCTCCCACAGCTCCCTTCATGTCTGACACAAACAGGACAAATAAGAACCATCTGCTGCTGCCGGTCCCCCGCCCAGAACCACCAGCAGAATACATTACACACACACATGAATGTGTGCACTGCGCTTAACCCAGTCTGACTCAGGAACTCCAGCAGAACTCAAACACAGCCATTCACTGCAAACAGAGCTTTCTAAGTACAGGGGCGAAGTAGAATTAGGTGTGAGTGATATGTATCTTGTTTAAAAGTCTTTTTTCTTTGGACATGTACATGAAAAGTTGAATCTCCAAAAAAAAAAAAAAAATTCTGGCTTTTTTACTCTAATATTTAGATACCTAGTTCTGTGAATAAAATAAATAATAATCAGAATTACCTGGGAATTCTGATGGAAAAAAAAAAAGTCAGAATTGCAAGATATAATTCAGAATTCTAAGAAAAAAATGTCTGAATAGTGAGAGTCACAATTATACATTTATTATGTAAATATTTTATATATTTACTCTTGCAGAAATAAGCTTCCACAAATTTCACCCCTAAAATAAAATGAGAAAAATAATCAAATTTATTCTGCATAAATATGAAGCAGCACAACTGTTTTCAACATTGATAATAATCAGAAATGTATCTCGAGCAGCAAATCAGCATATTACAATGATTTCTGAAGTATCATGTGACATTGTTCAAACAGAAAACAGCTATTTTGAATTTTAATAATATTTCACAATATATTCTTGTTTTTACTGTTGTTATTATTATTTTTTTAATCAAATAAATGCAGCCTTAATGAGCATAAGAGACTTCTTTCAAAATTCACTTTTTCACAAAATCTTACTGACCCCAAACTTTTGAATGGGTCGCAATATCATGTGCATACCTAGGTATATGAATGTGGCAATCATTATCATACCATGTGTAATGAATTCAGATGCGCCACAGGGTTCGAATCTAACAGTCATTGGCTATTAATTATGTTTACTTTGCTGGAAATAGTTCCAAGAATCCAGCTCAGCAGGTTGATCTGAATGTCAGTAATTTATGATTATGAGCTACATTTCACATCTTAATTTAGACGTAACCTCTCTCTGAAGCTGTGCTGAAAGAGCAGCGCTTTCTAAAGGAGGAAACAGACATCCTCTGGGACTCACTGCACCCTGGGTCATCCGCAGACATCTGGTGCACATAAACTCCTAATTATTTTTAATGACAGAATCAAAGTGAATGATCGTCACAAAAGAGAGGTGTTGGAGATCGGAGAACTGAGAGCTGAAGAGCATCAGGAATGAGAAAACTGCCCTTCTAAATCCACCTCTCGCTTTATTGGGTGTTAATTAATCTGTTTATTTTAAAAGTTGCTGACAAAAAAGCTTCCCAAATACTGCATCTTTCTACAAATGCTGACTGCTGCTTTTCAGGTGAACTGCTCTTCTGCTTATCATGAAGTCAAATGCCCGCTCATGCGCACTTCTGAACGGTTAACGGCATGAGGCCAGATGTTTTACGTTTATTGCGATGATGGATATTTTCTCAAGCCCCCTTCAGACAAGCGTGATGGCGATCAATATCAAATCTCAGTGATGAATTTTCCTTTCAAAGAGCCATTTTCTATCTTCTGCTACCAATTTCGAGCTAGCAGTTTTCCCTGGGGACATTCTCTGGGAAATGGTATTTCCCATCTTCTTTCTCATATACCCACAATTCAGTGCTTTAAAGGAATGACTCAACAATGTTGTGCCAGTTGTCATTAGTTTTAATGGAACAGTTTACCGAAAAGTACAAATATTTACTTTCATATTACGTTTTTTCATATGTGGAAATAAGAAAACAAGTTTTTGGGACTATATGCGAGTGAGTAAATAATGACACATTTACACATTTTTGTGGTTAAACTAATATTTAAACATCAGAGACATGTTTTGCATTAAATCTCATTAGTTTTTGACCTGGCAGCTTTTGAATAAGCTTATAAATACAAAATATAAAGTCAAAAGTCGCAATTACCCTTTTTTATCCTGTGTCAGAAACATGTTTCCACAAGTAACACACAGAATGTTGTCTTATTTTATGTAATTTTAGCGATTTACATTTATAGACCATATTTATGCATTCATTTTTCTTCAAAAGGTCTTAAAGTCTTCCATTTACCTTCATCAATCCTGCAGAAACCCTGCTATTCTTTCATTTAGATATTTGATCTGTAATGATGCTGAATTGTCAGTATTTCACCTCTCAAAGCGTTTGATATGAGTCTCACCTGTCCGCTGCAGTGCGTGTGTTGATGATGAGGATGATGCTGATGAAGAATGGCTGAAGTGCGAGGCTGACGGGTTGACGCTGTCGCTGCTGTCTCCGCTCTCAGTGCTGGATATCTCTTCCTCCTCAGACTCCCTCAGTGAGGAGCAGGGCGACGGTCCCTCCACCTCCTCAAACTTCCTCTTCAGAATTCCACTCATGGCTGCCATCAGGCTGCACCAGACAGAGAGTGCAAGTCAAAATGCCATTCATTTTTTAACATTTAGTGACACATTGTGTTATTCCAGTGATAAATGCATTAGGATTATACGGTTCAGTCAGTATGATTTCAACTACATTTCCATAAAATTGTATTTTCTAATAATCCTGGAAAGAGATCCACCAATTACTATGACATTACACATCCATAGGTGGCTTTACGCTTTCATAAACCATGTAAATGATGTAATCATTAGGATATTAAGTAAAGATCATGTTCCATGAATATATTTTGCAAATTGCCCACCGTAAATATATCAAAACTTAGTTTTTGATTAGTAATATGCATTGCTAAGAACTTCATTTGGACAACTTCAGAGGCAATTTTCTCAATATTTAGATTTTTTTTGCACGCTCAGATATTCAAATGGTTGTATCTCGACCAAATATTGTCCTATCCTAACAATATAATATATAAATAATGTATAAATCTCAATTTAAAAAAAAATTACCCTTGTGACTGGTTTTGTGGTCCACATGTATATATTCAAAAATTCAAATACAAGTCAAATTTCTCACTCTAATCCATCATTTGCTTTGCTACAGTAGATTCCCACATTAAAGACTTTTTGTGGTTTTCACACACTTTATGCTTCAAATAAAACTAATTAATGTCAGAGCTGGTTTGAGATCCCCATGAAAAAAATAAATGGGGAAAATATACTTCCAGAAGCCAGGCCACTGAAGATGTGGTCAGCAGTTGTTGCTCTATATCAAGCTTATGTTCACTGTGATACTCAAAGCACTCAATTAGTGATAAGCGTTAGAGCACACATCCTCCTCTTCTTTCCTGTCCTCCTCCTCGCTGCCATTGATCACCAGTCCTCACAGGACCCCAGATGGAAGCAGAGAGAGAGAAAAAAAAACAACTACTAATTGAATTCTACCTCAACCTTCCAGGAAGTCCATTTTGTCTGTTTGATTGAGTGTCTTCAGGAAAGAAAACAAACGGGAAACTTGAGATGAGTTTTCAGAGTTGCACTCATAAAGCAGCTACCTCATGCTTCAGGAATTTATTAATCAAAGTACAAGGACACAGCATGACTGAAAATAACACGAAATCAGACTCAAAGGCTCAATGCCACTCGGAAAGAAATGTTCGGTAAACGGTTGTAGAAATAAGTGGAATCTAAGCAGAATAAATCTCTTGTATTTACAATGAAGTGAAGTATCCAGGAGAAAATGAAAGATGCTGTATAAAAAGACTGCCCAATGCCAATAGGATTTTGACTCCCAGGATTGCCAGTTGGTGGAAAACACAGCGTATTGCAGCCATGGAAGTCAGCAAACAAACTGGGTCAGAGATTGCAGATTCTACCCAACTCAAAAAGTCTTGGCATCCAACTAAAAAGCTCTATGGGCAGAGAAATATTAAAAAACCGATAAATATACTCATCAGCTTACAGTAGAAGACTCATTGCCTTCTACTGTCAATTGACCCTTCGCAAAGTCCCACCCAGCCTTAGTTACTGTTGCTATGTTTTACAAGCCATGCCGCTCTCACGCCACACATCATGTTCTCATACAGTCACAAATACATCTTGGAGCAGAGGACACTGCAGTGCGCCGACAGACAATAATAATAATAATTTGTTACATTTATATAGCGCTTTTCTGGGCACTCAAAGCGCTTTACATGAAAGGGGGGAATATCCTCATCCACCACCAGTGTGCAACATCCACCTGGATGATGCGACGGCAGCCATAGTGCACCAGAACACCCACCACACTCCAGCTTACTGGTGGAGAGGAGACAGAGTGATGAAGCCAATCAGTGTATGGGGATGATTAGGAGGCCATGATGGTCAGAGGCCAATGGGGAAATTTGGCCAGGATGCCAAATGGATGGGATGGGATTTTTAATGACCACAGAAAGTCAGGACCTCGGTTTAACGTCTCATCCGAAGTACGGTGCTTTTTACAGTGTAGTGTCACCGCCACTACACTGGGGCATTAGGACCCACACAGACTGCAGGGTGAGCACCCCCTGCTGGCCTCACTAACACCTCTTCCAACAGCAACCTAGTTTTCCCAGGAGGTCTCCCATCCAGGTACTGACCAGACTCAGACAAGACAGAGCAGGTTACTTTAGTTATGAATCAAAGTCTCAGCTTTAACATTGTCATTTTTTAAGAAATTCAAACAATAAAGCACCTCAGTTCAAGCAGCACGTGAACTGTTCATCTACTAGTTACAGCATGAAATAAACATCAGAACTTCAAGAAGGTATTTTATTTCAACCGTGGAAAGACCTCAATACACACAGTTTTTCAAGTTCAAGTCCACCGATGGCAATCTACTCTCCTGTCTGATTTGTTCGTTGGACAAAAATAGCAGATGCGGTGCTATGATTGGTCAGATCACCTGTCAATCAAACTCCCTGTGGAGGGTCAATTGTACTCGTTCCTTTTGCTTGTCCTCAATCTGGCAACCCCGTGTAAGCGTCGAGTCTTGAGGATAAGAGGCAGAAGAAACAACTCTTTCCAATATTTTGAATTTGGACTGCAGTACCCATTTAAACCTCTAGCTGCCAATATTACATACCGCACAGAAACAGCCAAGAATCTAGCATAGCAAATATTAACAATATTCAGAATACCAAACAACCACATAGCAACTACTCAGAACATTGTCAACCACCTAGCAATGCCCTGTCAACCATCGACAGCATGGTGAGTTTTGCACAGGTAAGCACTACTTTCATTGACTTTATAAAATGTGAAAATCTAGTTTTCTGCTCTTGCGTGTAATAAACCTGTTCCTGTTGTGTTGAGCCTGTTAGATTGGACAGATTTCACAAAGACTCCCTAAACCTACAGCAGCAGCAGCACATCCTGTGACAGTATCTTTTTCCTCCCGTCTCCTGCGTATTTCTGTAGCTAGAATTGAGCCAGCGATGAGAAGAGTGAAAAAAGAGACACACATACACACAACAGAGAAAGCAGTGCGCCAGAGTCTGGAGAGAGAGAGAGAAAGAGAGAGAGGAAGGCTGGCTGGCAGCCTCATTACTGAAGGAGGGAATATGTTGTTTCACACTGCAAGCCTCACAGAGCCATCGGATGACTACTGAAGCCCAGCAGAGCTGCTGATCAACTGCGATTTTGGAGGTAGGGGAACAATAAAATCTGATGGTGATTACATGATGCCCCATCCTCAAAAAAAATAAAAGCAAAAAAAAAATATGTATAATAAACATAACAGCTACATATTGTTAAAATTAGAAACACCGAAACTGACACAATGAAAACAAAAATACAATTTAATTATTTTATAACCAAATAATTAATCACATTTACTTGATAATCAACACTCGGTTAAAAACAGAGATGCATATACGCATTTAATTTGCATTTAAGCAGTTTTTATCGGGGCTCTGAACCGGTTCAAGGAACGAAAACCGGAAACGAACGAAATTTTGACTGGAACAGAACCGGAAACAGAAACGAAATCAAATTTTATAGTTCCGAACAGAATCTAAAATTTGAAATGGCCATTAACTGGTTAATAACGTTATTTTATCGTTCCATTTAATATTTGAAATTTGCTGTCAACCAATCAGGAATTCACGTAGTACAGACTATGCAAATGTGATGCTGATGCCTCCAGCGAGTGAAATGCCCGCCTGCGCTCAGCTGTGAACTTTAGCCGCAATGGCAATGAATTCTGCTACCATCTGTTTTAATGGGAGGTAGCAAAATCTGACAGGGTAGCACAAATCGTCAGAACAATGTAAGATGGATTCAACAGATCTTGCGTTCCTGCGGCGCTTCTGTGAACGGAGAAAACAATAAAATTATAGGCTTACATAAAAAGGAATATATATGCCTATACACTAAATATATTTCACATAAATCATTGACAAATTAACAAATGAAAGAAAAAATATATATGCTGAGTTAGGCCTACGGTTCATAGTGACGCATTCCAAAGTAGTTTTCTTTATTTTGCAAAAGCTTTACAGTTGTATTTTACATTTTTATTTGTTTTACTATAGCTTGACCGTTTTGAATTAGCCTATGTCTTGCATCTGTATAACCAACCAGCGTTGGTATGGCCATATCGCTCTGGCGCCTCACGCGCACAAAGACACATATTTTTGCGACATTGCAGCCTGTTCATTATCAAAATAAAATAGAGTTAAAGGGATGTGTAAAAAGTTACAGTGCTCCGTTGTCCAATCTGTTGCGTTCAGCGTGACCACCGCCTCACTGTGCTGTTATTGCCGATGTGAAGGATGATGTTTTACGTCGATGAAAGTAAAAGCCAATAAATAATATTTTACTATACGTCTAGAATATTGAAACATTTGGATTTGTGTCGAATGAGAGAGGTAGGCATCAGGTTCACCTTTAATTTGTTTTTGGAATGACGTTTTTATAGCCTATAGGCTATATCCTTAAGTTTAGAGGATTTGTTGTGGAGAAAAACTAATAACTGTGTTTATAATATTTGTAAACATTTTTGATTTACCGGCATTTTAGCCTACATCATTTCTGAATAATAGCCTAATAAAATGCTACGCAGCTTAGCCTTTGTTTTTTTTTTCCTCAAAACACAATTTTATACAAGTAGCGTTTTTTTTTTTTTACAATTTGCAGCAAACATTTTTAAATATCTTAAAAAATACTTTAATGTCTATAGATTTTTTTCTTTTGTTTAGTAGCCTACATTTAGAAATGTAAAAATCTAGAAAAGATGATGGTCTATTGGTTTTGACTAAGCGCAGCGGGTACCATCTCTTTCTGTAAGATACCATCTCTTTCTGTATTTTTTTTTTCTTTTTCGTTTTGTGTAAAGAGAACACTGCCTATAATAATAATAATAATAATAATAATATAAAGTACAAAGACAATTTTTAAAATAATGGTATTAACCGTTATTTTTTCTACTCGAACCGGTTTCGGAACGGTAATAATACAGAGGAACGCAGGAACGGAAACGTTAAAATATCGATTCTGCTCGGAGTGAACTGATTGACTTTTTTTTTCCGTTTTCAAGCCCTGGTTTTTATATCTACTTTTTAATTATATAATTGCCCAATATTTCTAGTCTAGTTGGTTGCTGAAATATAAACATTTAAACGTTGACGATAATAAACATTCTTTCATGACACATTTATTCAAACATGCATTAGAAATGAAAGACAACTGGTTGAAAATATAATGAATATGTAATATAGTGCACATATTTTACAAAATGCTGCTCTCTGGAGTTATATTTTCTACTTAACTCGAGTTTATGGACATTGAAGAGCTGAGGTAGTATGTACTGACACGGCCAGAATTCGCATGTTCCATTTAAAGACTTTTGTCCCTATCGGCCTTCCATATTTACAAGCTGTTTTGTTGACGTTTTTCCGAGGTAAAACACTGATTACACAAGGCATGAACATTTCAGTAAGTTATTAATTTTCTCATTATCATACCTTTTGATGTTCATACATGTTTATTTCTTGTTTTAACTAGTAATATAGAGGAAGAATGATCGGTTCACTTGCTGCTTGAATTGAGGCAAATACAGCAATCTGTAGCGCCAAAATCACATTCATTGTTTGAATATCGTGATTAAATTGACACAATTTGAAAGTTCAGACTTTGTTTCAAATCAAAATGCAAGTTTAATGCGAATATTGGATGGTAAAGGCATTACACGTTGAGTTAAGTTTTGTACACTCATCAACTGAAAATTATTTTTAAATATAGAGAAACTTAACTTAAAGGCTGTTTGATTGATAAAAAATAATGTAAAAACAGTATATACCTATTCTATATTTCAGCAGCTATTACTCCAGCTAACAAAATATTTAACGTGATAACATTTTTTTCTGAATGTTCAAAACATCCACCTTTTTAAATGTTTTTTTTTTTTTTTAATTGAACATTTCAGTAATTTGCAAACATTATGGGATTGTTACGTTTGAATGTTCTCTGAACATTCTGAAACAAATATAAACATAAAAAAAACAAAAAAAAAACAGATGAATATCCAAATAAAATGTTTCAGAAATAGAATGTTTCATGAACTATGTATAAATGGTTTTGTGTGTAACATTTTGAGAACATTATTTAAGACCAGATAACTGAACAAACATTCTAGTAACATTACTGGAACTGGAACTTTAAAAAAAAAAAACTTAAATGAAACATGCATATGAATATCTTTCATGTTCATAACCTTGCCAGAATGGTCTGAGAACATTTCCAGTTAGCTCGGACTCCAGTCTCCAGAGTCACACGATCCTTCAGAAATCATTCTAATATGCTGATTTGCTGCTCAGGAAACATTTCTTATTATTATCAATGATAAAAACAGTTGCAGAAACTTTTTACAGGATTATTTGATGAAAAACAAAACTAAACAAGATTTTGGATTGGATCATTTTTAGCTTTGGTTAACATGATATATGACATGACTAAAATGCATTCATAAAATACATGGCATCAAAGGATTCTGCAGCAGAATGGAATCTTGCATCACACTGGAACATTGTTTCTGCTTGTTCCGGCCCAGTTGAACCCCTGGGCAAGACCAGCCTTGGCCCGCAAGCTGTATGGGTCTCAGCTGAGGCCTATTGTTTCTGTGTGTGTGTGTGTGTGTCTGTGTGTGGTGAACACAGCAACTGGAGAGCTTCCAAACCACAGTAGCGCCGTGGAATGTGTCTCCCTCTCCCTCCCATAAGGACAGAACAAGGCTCTGTTCTCCACAGACACACTCAACGCACCTACTCTCAACCTCTGGAGCAACTTAATCCACTAAAAACTGTACTACAGTATGCACTACAAGGACACTAGGCTACCTTTAAGGCAGCATCCCAGTAGTTGTCTTGAATCTATTGATACCTACCAGGGTAGTATACATTTACATTTATGCATTTTGGATCAGACACTTTTATCCAAAACAACTTGTAGTGCATTCAAACAAGGTACATGTTATCAGTTCTTTTCTTACCTGGGAATCAAACTCATTACCCTGGTGTTAAAAAAAAATAAATAAATAAAAAAAAAGAAAGAAGAAAAAAAAATCCTTAAATTAAGATAATTATTTAATTATTAAAATCAAATAATCATACATATACATATATATATATATAGTTAACTTGTAGATGTATTATATGTACTTTTAGATGTATTAAAATAACTAAAACTGCAATAAAGGTTAACAAAAAATATATAAACAAACACTACAAAATTAGTCAAATTTTAACTAAATTGAAAAATATAAAAATAATGCATATTATTAACAGAAAACTATAACAGTATCTCAATGATACTAATACAATGGTTCCCAGTTTTTAACCAATTAATTCTCATGAGTTCTTTTAAAGAAGTAGTATTTTCTTGTAAAACTTACTCCAATAATCTTTGTTTTATTTACAACTTCGAAAAAATTTATTATTTAAAGTGTGGATAAGGGTTTTAAAGTAGCCATCTAGACTGATTTCTATGTGTATATCGGGTGCCACTTCTGAATTAACTGAAGTTCTTGATCGGTGCACAACTGTAGGGAGAAATGCAAGTTTGACTAATGCTCAAGAAAACCTTAAACCAGCGTATTGAACTTTGCTGCATAGCATTGTGAACACCGTTTGTGATTCCAACATGAAATTACTGTGTAATTATGTTTTTAATTCAATTAGATTTAGCCATCTGATATTAAAACAGAAGAAAAAGTGTTTTTGAGATGAATAAGAATGCTAACTGTTATCTTTTTTCCCCATTACAGACTTTCTAAGCTTTCAAGGACTGCATGAAGAAACATCGTTCCTGAAAGCACCAAAAATTCTCTTGATCTAAGCCCCAGATCTGTTTGAATCCCGCTGATCCCGCAGCAGTCCGGCGAGATGCGGGAGGTTCGCAATAATTGGAAATGGCTTCTCTACTTTTGGAGACACAATGTAAGTCAATTTTCTCGTAATCATCATAATTAGTTCCCCTTGTTGAAAATCCATTCGCATTTTCCGTCCTCAGCGGATGCTGTGCTGCTCTGCGATACCCAAAGTGGTTGCCATGGAGACGCTAATACACTGGCACAAATAGTAAATTTCACATTTGAGTCATTTTGCTTTTTTTTCATTTGTGGGGCATCTACCGCACACACACACATCCAAGATTCAAAAATAAACGCTCATGCAATGGTGCATCTGTAATCAGAGGGAATTCACTGGTGAAATGACTGTGAAAAACAATCATTTAGGAATACGATTTGAGTTTGCACTTACGCGGCAGAATTTCATGACATTTTTATTGTTTTTTTTCTTACAGCAGATGCGACTTGAAGCTTTAAAGCGGTCGATGTTGAAGATCCTGCGCTCGTGACCGAGACTACAGCCAGAGAAGCAACTTTTCCCATTTCTTGACACAATGAATCGGCATGACATCTCCGGCTAACTCGAGGTAACAGGAGCTGACTCTGCTGTACTAGTTATTTCTCCTCTACATCTCTCTCTTTCTCCCTTTGTCTTCTCTTAGCTGCTGTAGTTTTCCACAGCACACTTGCAGCATGTTACAAGGGAAAATCCTGCAGCAAAAGCCAGCAGAGACAGAAACAGCCACTCCCCGGAAAAGCTCTGTACAATACGGACATACACATGTACAAATGCATATGGACCTCAGCCTTGTCAATGCAGCACTGACAACCTCCAGTGATCAATACTTCTTGGCACCGAATGCTGAGCGGTATGAGGAGACCTATAGTGGGTTGGGCAGGATGACCACAGTCTTATATCACGATATGACAAATGTTATATCACACTAACTGCATATAAGAATAGTTATTTTTTCTTCAAATTCAACAGAAAAAGTTTATGTATTAATGCAATCCTCTGGTTATACGTAATTTGGGATAATCCATATTTAACACATTTAATTTATTTATAAAAAAGGTTTATATATTAATATAATGTAATGTGGTAATATTAAATCAAATTAAAAAAGTTTTTTATATTAATACAATCATGTATTAATAAAGATTTATATTTAATATATTTAATTAATATGTAAAATAAAAATGTATATATTAATACAATCATGTGACATTTTCTATTTTGGAATAATCCATATTTGTTATATTTAATTAATCTATATACAAGGTTTAAATATTAATATAATCATGTGGAAATGCGTATTTTGGGATCTATATTTCTATAATAATCTATATTTAATTTATAATAATCTGTTTATTTAAAGGTTTATATTTTAATACAATAATGTGGTAATATTTATTACATTTAAACTAAAATAAAGGTTTTTATATTAATGCAATCATGTATTAATACATATTTTGGCATAATTTATATTTAAAGCGTTTAATTGATCTGTAAAATAAAGATTTATATAAATTAATATAATCGTGGTATTATCTATTTGGGAATAATCCATATTTATTATATTTAATTAATCTATGTAAAAGGTTTATATATTAATATAATCTTGTAGAAATGCATATTTTGGGATAATCTATATTTAATATATTTGATTTATCTATAAAAAGGTTTAAATATTATTAAAATCATGT
Organism: Barbus barbus; assembly: GCF_936440315.1. Taxonomy (NCBI): domain Eukaryota; kingdom Metazoa; phylum Chordata; class Actinopteri; order Cypriniformes; family Cyprinidae; genus Barbus; species Barbus barbus. Next base: position 30,019,904 of record NC_136739.1, on the reverse strand, counting down.
GTTAATACCTGTTGTGGAATAATATATATTTAATCTATACAAAAATGTATATTAAAACAACTATGTGATAATACATATTTTAGGATAATCTATATTTAATATATTTATTAAAAAATGTTAAGCTTACTTAGTAAGACAGTCATTTGTTAATACCTATTTTGGGATCATCTCTGTTTAATACATTTAATTAATCTATAAAAAAAAGTTTGTATATAAATGCAATTATGTGGTAATATTTATTTTAAGATAATCTATATTTAATTTAATCTATAAAAAAGATTTATATATTAACACAGTCATATGGAAAGACATATTTTGGGATAATCTATATCTATATATTTCATTTTACAAATGAAAGGTGCTTCATTTCAACATTTCAATTGATAATTTTCCCTTCTTATTTGGAACTAATATTTGGAAAGATTATTCAAAACAAATGACAAGTCATACTCTCTCTCTCTATATATATATATATGTAGTTGAGATATTTCTAATATAGTAAAACAAACGTAGTGATGTACACCTATGATGCACATGAATTAACCTTTTTTTGTACATTGAAAAGTTATAAAGTTGCTTGGCAACCGTATACAGTTAACTTAAAGCCCCTTAGCATCAAATTCCTCATCTTGACTGGTTTGGGACACAAATCTACCATAATATGAAAATCTCTACAGGTTAACAAATTCCTACTGACATCTCCTATAGTGCAGGTCAAAGCAGCAGCGAGCGCTCACAGAAGTTGACCTCAGATTTCCCATCAGGCCGTGCGTGACACATCAGAACAGAAATACAGGCCACAAGTCATGCTTCACTTCAAAATGCACCAACCTGCGTCCGCCGCTGCTTTACTCTCCTCCCTCACGCCGTTCAGAGCCAGATGAGACGGTCTGAATGAAGGCCCTCCATTGCACTGGGACTCGAGAGGAGACCGGGGCGAGAGAGGTAAACCCGGTCTCCTCTGCTGTTAGCATACACTCCGGTCTAAAATAGACCCGAGACTCGCTCTCATTCGCTCGAGCCACACAAAGACTCATTAGCTGCAGCCAGCGGAGGGCTGGAGATTGTGCACAGCGACGCCTGCCTGAGAGATCACATGGGTGGGAGAGAGAAAGAGAGAGAGAGAGAGAGCTGTGCCTGTGTTCCTGCTGTCTGCAGATATTTTTACCATCATGAGAGGGAGGGAGAGAGAGAGGGAAAACAGACAGCGGAGAGACAGTCTATAGCAGGCACAGCACCATAATCTGTAGAGGTGAATGAGGGCAACTAGAAATGAGCCAAAAACACTCATATAAACAGTCAAACACACACACACTTGGGCTCAATGGGATTTGTGTTAATGAACTTGTGCTGCACTTGTGCTTCATAAATACTCCTTTCCAGGCAGGTGATGTGACTCACAGGCAGTCTCGCATTCAAGCACACTGAACATCAGAGCTGGATGCTGTAATTGAATATACAATGCGATGGTAGAAATGCATCAGCTGGTATTTACTGTACTATACTGTATACACTACATGTTGAAGTCGCTTTTACTCACCAAGCCTGCATTTATTGAATTAAAAATATAGTAAAAATATTGTGAAATATTATTAAAATTTTAAATAACTGATTTCTATTTGGATTTGATATATTGTAAAATGTAGTTTATTCCTGTGATGCAAAGCTGAATTTTCAGCATCATTACTCCAGTCTTCAGTGTCACATGATCCTTCAGAAATCATCCTAATATGCTGATTTGATGCTCGAGAAACATTTCTTCTTATCATCAATGTAAAAAGCAGTTTTCATCAGGATTCTTTTATGAATAGTTTTGTTGAAATCGAAATATTTTGTAACATTAAAAACATAGTTTTAAATGGGAGTGTAAATGTTTCTGATTATTAGAGGGCAAGGCTGTTTTATGATATTTAAATGTAAACAAATTGAACAGTGTAACATTTTCTTAAAATGAGAAAAATGTAGGTGTTTGATAAGCAAAACGCTAGTTGTTGATGCCAATTAACAATATGATTCATTAATTCAGAATTCGATTGATGCACAGTCACTGGAGGGTTTTAAATGTGCCTCAACCAATAAGACTTTAGGATAGGAGCAATCTGTTTGAATAATCAAATGAGACGAAGTAGGTTTTATTTATGTAGAATTTGAGTCCCTGGATGATCCACAAACAAACATCACCACATGCACAATTAATATTCAAACTATTTTCTATAGAATTTCTTGGCAAAACATCTATGTTGTAAGATATATATTGTTAGTTATAGGCCTACTGTCATATAAAATTTGCTCATTAAAAAAATGACAGTGCTGGAGAGTAATACATACAGTATATTAACATTTAGGTTTAGGTATATCTAATATTCATGGGGTGATTTTTGCTGCTGAATTAAAATATCATGATGTTTTTTTATTCAGCCATTAAGTTTCCAATAGTTTTGTGATCCTTTCTTGTCTCACACCTTAAAAAAAAATCATTTAGTTCATTTAAACATCAGTAACAAAAACAGTGTTACAGTTTGATTCATTTCTCCAAATTAGTTCGGTGAATTGATTCAAAACACTGATTCAGTGATTCATCTGTGCCATCAAAGAATGTTCACTGGCATCTTTTGTGTGGTATTTTTCATATATTAAAATATTTAGTAAGAATGCATGTGCATTTATTTTTTATGACCATTTATTGTTATATTGGGGCATATAAATTAAACTTATTATTATTCTTTCTTGTGGTAACCTTTGCTGTGATTTTACTTCTTGCTTGAATCATTTTGAATCTATTTGTGAACAATAGCTTTTTTGGTTGAAACAATTCTTCTGAATGAATCATTTCCATGGATATACATAAATATCTTGAATATCTCAAACAGGCTACAATGCAATATAATACACCCAGCCTTCACATGATCAGTAAATAAAGCAGGAATTTGGGTTAAGAGTGCATCTAAATTAGTCTGGAAAGCTCCTGGGAGTAGAGCTGTGGAGCCATCATTAATGTTAGCATTACAGTTCTTGCTTCAGGAAATCCTTCCATTCGACAGCACATAAACAGAGAAACACAAACAGAGAGTGTGGCCATCCAGCTATTAGAGGCTGAATAAATGCAGTGTCAAAATAGTTTGATTACTGCTTGCAGCGTTGTGTGACGACTCGTCTTCGGCTCAACGAGGCATTCAGACCTCCCGTAATTAAGCTGAATCTTGCTTATTAGGCTCTCTCGAGTAATAAGTAAAGTCCAGCAATTAAAAATGTAGCAAACAGTCAATATACCTCTCTACAACAGAAAGCCAAATTCCTGCTGTAATTATTCATTTTAAGCCTATCTAAGTCCTGCTAATAGTACTGTATTTCCTTAAAACAAGGATGGACTTAATATGATGTGAGAAGCCTCTAAATCAACAAATCCTTCAAAGAAAGAATATTTAAGCACCAATCGCTCATTTTAAAGTGCTTAATCCCACCTATAACAGATTTCATAGTGTGTTTAAACTGTTTTAGTGGAAAAGCAGCAGATTTAAAGGTTTAAATCGGAGCTCTGACTGCGTCTCTGGCCGCAGATGGATTTATCCTGGACCTGGTTTTCTTTTGGAAAACGTCTTGAGAGCCAGAGCTTCTATGTTACCGTCTGATTTGTGAAAAACCAACCATTAAAAGCTTTTGTGACATTCAGAATTTTGCAGTATTACAGTAGCACATTCTTGCTTCCTGCTTACCACTGAAAATGATCGAATACTTCATTTCCTTCCATTTAAAATGTGTATCCCGACTCGAATCTATGGCCTCGCGGGTCCGTGACCCATTAGAGAGTAGAACAGACAGTCATGAATGGCTCAGTGCTTGATTTCACCAGAAAAATCAAATTATTCCCTCTCGTTTCCTCTCCATCTTGGAATGCTGCCTATTGTATAACAGTCATATCTAATTTGCATTCCCTTTCTTTCTTATGGAATATCGTACCAGGAGCTCCATTACGTAAAGATGCAAAACATATGACTGGCGGTCGACACACACACACACACACACACACAAACACACACGGAGGCTCTGTTCCAAAACTTAGTGAGCTGCCTACGTGGGTAGCATTTTAAGTCCTCTCAGCGGGAATGCTGTTCTGAAAGGCATGATTATGTTGCCTTTTAAGATTAAGCATGTATTCTTAGTGCACAAGTCAATCCCATAATGCATTTTGCTGTGAAAGAAATTTTGATTATAAATATATATGTAGAGTACTGAGAAATGTAGATGATAATGTTGGTTTATTAATAAAAATATATATAATATTCATTATAAACATATAGTATATAATATTTAAACAAATAGATTATAAAATTGGTATATAATGAACGTAAATTCATATTATAAATTTAGTCATATAATAAAAGTTGTGATTTTAAAAAAATATATTTTATATAATTGTTTGTGTATTTAATATTGATAGTTTATTTCTTAGTTTATCAGCTATTGAAATCTGTTGAAAGTCTTACAATTATGCTATTTTTTGAAACTCTTCTTTTGGGCAAAACCCTTGTTTTTTTTTTTATATTTAATCTTTTTTATTTATTTATACTTAACATTTCTTCTGGCTGCTTTCTAAAACAAGTAGAAACTTATGACCTGTTTTGTACTGTTTGAATAAAAAATCTTAAATTTTTAAATTAAATAAAAACATAAATAAAAATGATAAAATATTATTAAAATATTTAAAACAATAAAAACAACAGAAAAATCCGCAACAATGTCTGATTCTGAATTTGTGTCATCAGAAACATTAATTATCATATCATAAAAACAACAAAATCTTGTACACTTTGCATAAGTATTGCATAAGTAATTTAATAACGTACATAAGTAATTTGTATGATGCTGTATATGTAGAATCAGCCACTTATGAAGTCTCGTGATGGTTTGGAGACGGCAGCTCACTAGGTTTTGTAACAGACCGTGACTGTATTGCTCGAACGCTTATATTCATTTCCAATTTTGTGATTTTGTGCATATGAGAAATATAGAGAATGTAAATATATTGCACTTTGTTTGCATAGACATTCTCTGACTATATTTAGGCCATATGCAAATGAGCAGTCTGGTTCCAAATCAAATCATTGGCTGTGACGGCGGCATGAAAAATGGAAAGCCGGAGCCAAAAAAAGTCATTATTTCTGCTGCCTGAGGAATTTAAAAGCGCTTTGTAATAACTGGATGGCTTTTAGCACGCTATTTTCTGGTGTTAGTACTGCTGATAAACTTTCAAGGAAGAATAATAAGCCAAGTCTTGACTGACAGAATGAGAAAAAAAACATACGTCATTCTCAAACAACTACTCATTCAGAGCGATGACAGCCACAGTGATTAAAGTTTACGAGCGCTTTACAGATAATGTCGTTTCTTGGCTCCGTTTGAACTCGAAGAACAAAACTAGAAGTGTATCACTGAGAGGCCTGTGGATGGTGCTCAAAACAACTCGTATCTTCACACAATGACCATCAGAAAGAAACACGTCTCTGCCTTGAGCATGTCGAGGATATAACCTTTGTGTTTTCTCTTCAGTGCAGGGCTTTTGAGTCTCGACACCCTCATTCTGTAGTCTGGGCGTCCCTACTTAATGTTTTATAGGATGTTAGTAGTTCTGTGGTCTGTAATTAGCACCATACTAACCTCTGCCTGCCCTCAGGCTTGGGAAATCAGCACACTGAGTCATTCAGTTGAGTTCAGTATGCCTTTTTCCCCCAGCCCTCCAGATAACGAACACTAACTAATTGCTGGAAGACGATGAGTCTTGGGTGAGTCACGCCCATAATCAAACCCGAAGGGTGTGAGAGTTCAACAGAGTTCAGTTAATACTGTGTTATGTACATATGAAATTGGATGCTTGTTAAAAGTCAATATGACATTAAAATGACTTAACTCATGTTGGTTGTTTTTTTTTGTGGGCGATTCATTTGTGTATGTTCACAAATATTATTTTTTTTTTAAATACAATAACATGTCCCGCCCCAGAAATGACATTACAAATCCCACTTTTTTTACCTGACACTTCTAAACATATTCAGTATGTTTAGAATAGGCATGCTGCCCACAAGGCTATTGGCACCGACAGTATTTTTAATGTTTAACTATTTTTATGATGTTGTTGGAGCTTGACAGACATGGTCACTCAAGAATTGCATGGAAAAAAAGCTGCATTAATGTTCATCATCTTACGTTCTCCACTGAAAAAACATCAAATGGGTTTGGAACGACATGAGGGTGAGTAAATAATGAAAGAACATTACTTTTTATCTGAACTATTCTTTTTTATGTTTACTCTAACGAACTGCATTTGCTCTTTAATGTTGCAGTAATTTGGTGTTTTGCTGCTAGACATCGAGGGGTGTTTGGTTCACAGAAGCAGGGGTCAGATCAGTGCATGACAGGCGAGTGAGTCTCTCTCTTTCTCTGTCTCGTACTGCAGCCTGCCGAGAGGGAAAGCCAGGGCAACCGCAAAGTACAGTGAACACACAGTCTCGCTGGAGCCAGAGAGAGAGACAGAGACAGAAAGAGCATGCAAGAGCGCAGACAGGGAGGGAATTACAGAGGGGGAGGGAGGAAGAACACAGGCAGCAGCCTACAGAGGTAGGCAGCACTTTAAAGCATCATAGATACGCTTTAGACAGCATGATTCGGCAGCCTTTAGATGACTAATTTTTCAGATACACATTAAAACAGCATAAAATGCACTGCAGAAAAATCCTGTTATAAGTATTTTTTTGTTCTTTTGCTGTAAAAATATCTAAAAATCATAAGAACATAATTTAGAAGAAAAACTTTAATACAAGTGTTTTATGCATATTTTATGTATTTTATAATATTTTTCTCTTGTTTTTAAGTATATGTGTAAAACAGTGACAAAACACATTAAAAAACATTTTTCATATAAGTTGATTCTAAAATAAATTCATTGTATCGTATAGAAATGATGTTAAATATACTTATAAAAAATAAGTATTATACTAAGTATTATGTATTTTTAGGCTTATTAGAGCATCATGTTAGTTTAGTCTAATTGATTTAGATTTATTTTTGTAATATACTTTTTCAAAGCAGCTTAACAGAAAACCATGATCTTAATGTTTATAATTTCTTAATATCTTCATGCCTTATAGTCACATTTAGCTGATAATATTACATTTTGTGAAGATAAAAGCAATCAAGCAGTTGAGATTTGCTATAGTACATCCATCTACATCAGTATACTTTATTTATGCAGATAAAGTTGGGCATATTTATATATATTCAACTTTTTATAAAGAGCTGGGTGATAACAGTTATATTTTGTGACGAAATATAAAAAAAATCAGGCAGTTGAGATTTGCTAGTAATATACTACTTGAAAACTATCAGTTGAGTTTCTTGTCTGCCTCACATGGTATTTTAAGTAGCTCGTAGCTTTCCTGTAGCTCAAATAGTAGAGCATGGCGCTAGCAACGCCAAGGTCATGGGTTCGATTCCCAGTTAAAGCAAGAGTTGATCAAATGTAAAATGTAACTTGAATGCAATGTAAGTCGCTTTGGATAAAAGCGTCTGCTAAATGCATGAATGTAAATGTTAAGACAACAGCTGCCTATATAGGTGTGTCCAAACTGGTCTACAGTTATGATGCTCCCTTAGAAGGCAGCTTCCTAGGTAGTAGACAGAAAGGTTTTGGAACAGAACTATAGAGTGAATGATATCCGGCCAGCCTGAGTCAGCTCAATATGGACGGTCTCTTCTCTGAGCGTCAGTGTTTTTACTGGTGTACAACATAGTGCAAACATTTCGTCTTTCCAGATGGCCGTGCAGGGTTTTCTGAACAGTTATGTGTCAGTAAACAGGCTGTTTGAGAGACTGTGACCAATTGAGATCTACTAGAAAAGACTGCTATACCAACTCCATCCAGAGGCAGTGTTATTTTAGTATTATTTATATAACTACTATTGTATTTTGAATGTTATTTTTTAATTTTCATTTTTTTTTTCATTTTATTTTATTAACATTGTTGTGCTTTTGTAATTTCTCCTAGTTGTTTTTTTTATATTTCTATACTTTAAATTAGATTTATTTCAGTTTTTGTTTTAGTAATTTTAGTACTTCAGCTAATCAATGCAACATTTCTCATAAAATTTTTTCATCTATTCATATTTTATTTTATTTTATTCCATTTATTTCCTTTTTTCAGTTAACAAATATTATTTTTTCAGTTAATTTTTAGTAACAGTTACAACACTCCAGAGGTTGTGCTTATCTAGCAAGAAGTAATGACATTAATTTAACTACAGTTTTTCAGTATTAGCTATGTTTAAGAATAGCTCCTATATCAAGCTACATTTTCAAAACGTAATGTCTCAATATGGTGTATTGTTTTATTTTTTTGTCAAGTGACATTAATTTGCACATGCAGAATAACAAAGAGAGCTGAAGCTCTCTCTCTCTCTCTCTCTCTCTCCCTAGTCCCTATGTATATGTATATATATATATATATATATATGTGTGTGTGTGTGTGTGTGTGTATACAGTAGTCAACATCTGAAATGGATCAAAAAGTTCATCAAAGTTGTCTTAAGACAAGAACGCTTTTAGGTTTTAGGACAACTATGATGAAAGGCTTTGATCCACTTCAAACGTTGACTAGTATATAGGCCTATATTGATTTGTTATTTAACATAGTTATATTTTATATATCATGGTAGTATATTTTTGTACGAATTCAAATGAATGATACATTGATTGAAAATACTGTTAACACTTTAGTACAGAATGCCTATTATTAACATATTGGCTGTTTATTAATACTTATAAAGCACATATTTTGCATGACCATATTCTACATCCCTAATCGTACCCAATACCTAAACTTATTAAACTTACTAACTATTAATAAGATGCAAATTAGGAGTTTGAGGCAAAAGTCCTAGTTAATAGTTAAAAAACAAGTGTGAACAAAATATTTGGATAATTCCTGCAGTTTGTGCGACTCCATATACATTTAGAATGTTTTATAGTTAGTATTACAGTTTATGTAATATTGACATCCTCACTGTTTTTGAGCCTAAATACTGCTGATTTTGTTAGTAACTTTAACTAAAAAGTGTATCTGGACTGTTAGTTTAACTATAAATTATGAGAAGAGCCAGTAGCTTCCCCAAAACACGGCAAAGAGCGCCAGGTCTCATCTGCAGGAACTGTAGCCTGGAATAATGATATATCTGAGGGTGATGTCATTCTGCCGATGTGTGCGGCCGCCCGGCTGTGTGTCTGAGTAAACATAAACGCAGCCTTGATATATTCCATACTCCACATCAGTGTTAGGAAGAGTCACAGGCCTCTGAATAACAGCATGAAAATGCCAAAAGAAGAAGAATATGTTTGTAAAAGGTCACGGGCAGCATTCATAAAGCAGACCTACTTGAGGCGTGCATATTATACAGTGATGTTTACCGCGGTATCCCCTGAGGGAGCCTTGTTGTCCATGCAAAGAGATCCATTTAAAGTAAAGAGGGCTAATGGAATTTTCATTACAGTTCTTGCAATGTATTTAGAGACTGTAATTTGTAATAAACACTGAATAAACATAAATAAAAATTAGGCGCTTTGTATAAAATGCAAATCGCTGGGCCAGATTAAACATGGAAGCCTGATCATAAAACCAAGAATATATGGTCATATTTCATACTGTATATGTGTAGTCTTTCATTTTGAAGGGTTTTTTAATATTTTTGCAAGAAGTCTCTTATATGCTCAACAAGGTTGCATTTATTTGATAATTGCAAAATGAATTTAGTAGAATTTGTTTTATATTAGTTATAAAATCGTTTTCTATTTCTATTTTTAATACATTTTAAAATAGAACTATAACAATTTTTCAGGATTCTTTGATGTGTAGAAAGTTCAAAAGAACATCGTTTATTTGAAATAGAATTTTGTGACTTTATAAATGTATTTAGTTTATTTATTGCATTATATTATAAATAAAAAGTATTAATTCCTTTTTATTTCAGAATAAAAAATTTTTTGCATCGCAATATTTGGACAATTCAGCACAGTTTACCATAAAATTCATCATGAATTTCTCACACGAACAAACAAATAATAAATAAGTAAATACTGTAAATACACTTATGTATTCAATCTATTTATAACTTTAAACAAACTGCATTTATAATTTAATAAATAAAATGATGTAGTATTTGTTGTATTTTAATTTATGATGATTTATTTTAATGATTTATTTATTTTTGTTTGTTTGTCTCACTGCAAATATTATTTCAATATTTCAGTAGGCTACTTTGTATTAATGAATAACAATTTATAATAAACTATTTTCCTTTAGACATGCTTTTGTGAGATTCACTCATAGTTGCAAGTTATTTATTTATTTAATGCCAGTAGCTAATTCAACGATTGAGTTATAACGATGAGTTATATGCTGCGACTGGCATTTATTAATATTTGTTTAAACATGACACTCTGTCTGGTAGTAAGGTGACTTACTACAATTAATTCCATTAGAAAAAAGATTCATTATTGCACGTGGATTGAACAAACCTATAACATATGCTGTTACGGCATGCTAAATTTGCTGCATAGTTAAAATGATGCACACAACACAACTGATACTCAATATAATGGGACATAAACTACGCTCTTGTGATAATTACAGTCTATTTTCCTATTTTACTGCACTGAATATTGCTCTATTATGTCTTTAGATCCATTTGCACTGAAGGGTCAGTGATTCAGAGACCTACAAAAGATGCAATTCCAATAAACGTACAGAGATAGCTAATAAATCTTTACTGTTGTGGTGTGAAAATAATTTCGGTTGAGTGGCTCTCATTAAAAGATGGTTCACTAAGTAAATTCTAAAAACAAGTCAGTGCAGGACTTGAGAGTTTTTTTTTTTTGGAGAATAACAAGCAAGAAAGCAGAACACAATTAGAAACAAAGGAGCCCATTTAAATTGTCGCTCTACTACATTTGGTGCTTTATGTAAATGAGGCTTCATTGGTGCTTTGTGCATTTGTTAACTTGCTGTTGCCTGAGGCTGTAGACATCAGCACACACACACCCTCTCTCTCGCTCTCAAACACCCACACAAGCACACACATGAAACAAGGAAGACATATCTGGCTGCTATTCAGTACCCCGCACACGGAGCCGACTGCTGCAGCTCGCATTGATCTTCTCCAGAACAACAGTGGAAAAAACACACTGTTCTTCCATCAGTCGCTGTGTGCAAACCGAAGCTGTGAACTCAAATGACTAGCATATGGAATCTGATCCAGGATCTGTGTTTGAATGCACCGCTTTCTATGTTAAACTCGACCAAATTCCACTAAGCCATGTGTTCTCATTTTAAAGGAATAGTTCACCCAAAAATGAAAATTTGCTAAAAAATGTGCTCACCCTCAGGCCACCTAAGCTATAGATGGGTTTGTTTCTTCATCAGAACAGATTCTGAGAGATGTAGCATTACTCCACTTGCTCACCAATGGATCCTCTGCAGTGAATGGGTGCCGTCATAATGAGAGTTGATAAAAGCATCACAATAATCCACACCACTCCAGTCCGTCAATTAACACCTTATGAAAAGCTACGTGTTTGTAAGAAACAAATCAATCAATAAGACGTTTTAACGTAAAACCATCACTTCTGGCCAAATACGAATCCATAATAATGCTTTGTTTAGAACAGTTTTTTAGACTGTTTTCACTGATAAAAGGTGTTTGATCTGTGCATATTTCTCTCCTGATTCAGACAAGATGACTTTTTCACTGGAGAAAGTCATATTATAAATGACTCATATTGTAGCTGGAAGCATTGGTTTGAAGTTAAAAACCTCTCACATAAATTATTTCTTGAAGTGTTTGCTGTTGTTATATTTATGTGGCACTGTCATTGTAGACAGAATTTGATTGGACCAAAACCTGCATACACCACTGCAAGATGTTCTCATCAATATTTTTAGTCCGTTTACTTGGAAGAGTGCATATTTTAAATGTGTATTTTCCCAATAATTGTGTTTTGTCACTTTTAGGAAAGCTCAAGCTAACAGACATGGACTGCATGCCACAAATTTCATGACATTAAGAGATAAGCAGAATAACTGGATATTGCGAGGTAAGGAAAGTGTTTAGTTTAGTTTTTAGAAATCTGCTGATTTAAATATATTAAGTGATCCATTTCAGACATTATGAATTAAACATTCCAGAATTATGCTGAAATAAGTGTGCATTGATTCTTTATTTGTGCTTCAATAGTTCTGTTGCATAACTTATTCATTTGCATACAGTAATGAGATCTGCAAATGTGCATTCGTTATCGTAAAGCAATTAGTTGGACTGACTTTAAATGTCTACCTTGTTATAGACAAATAAACGTGCGCATAAATCCTGCAGTAATCAAAATTTTAATGAAATTTAAAAATGTATTAAATTGTTAAATGATATAAGATAACTAAAAGCTATGGTCATTATGTACACATATGAACACATTTCTTAATATTAAAGATACACCTAAAACTATAGAATTTTTCTTAAAATATATAAATCATTACATTCAAAAGAATTCAAATATATAATTTATCAATATTATATAATTTAATAATGAATATTTAATATTTATTATGTAAGTTTTTTTTTCTTACTCATATTAACACTATTTCCTATTAAGATGATGCTGGGAAGTAAAATACATGAAGCACCTCCATCCTTGAAGATCTGAAAGATGATGGGAGTCCAGTACTTACAAAAGGTTGAGATCCAGTGGTCTAGACAGGCCAAATTCAATAAGCGCATTTTCCACACGCTAAAAATGGCAGAAGAGCGAAAGGAAGGAACTGATTGGAAATGTACACACACTCAGGGCAGGTCTGATTTCTACACTCAGGCTGTAATTCGATCTTACAGAGATGCAGAGAAGGAGTTTGAACTTTGCAGCTCGGCTGATCTGCTCTGCTCAGCTCTGGCATAATCAGGTACTTTCACCCTTGTGTCAATCACAATGCACACCTGAATTATTCATAAAACTATATTTTATTTATGTCTGTATTTCCCCCATGCCACGGAAAAGTTGGAGGAAGCCGAGCTCTCTGCCAGACAGCGATGCACAGCACCTCGCAAAGCAAGCGAGGCTTTCATCTTTAATACAAGCGCTGGGAGGCTGAGGGTATCGGGGGTCTACGCAAGCCTCAAACACACACACACACACACACACACACACACACACACACACACACACACACAGGCTCTCATTATTCATTCACTTTCTCCAATAGATCTTCTTATGTATTTTCATATGTAAAGTGCTTCAGTGTGATGTCTGGGAGGATCTTTGAAGCAGCTCTTGTTTATGGTTCTGGTACAAAAGAAATTGTCTCATTCATAACGCACAAAGACATAATTTGTTGCATCTCACTTAAAAAAAAAAAACCCAAGCACAATTTGAAAAGTGTAGGGCTATTCAAACATTTTAATGCCAGTAACACCTAAATATTTCTTCCTTGAAAATCCTGAAATAATTTTGTTTAAGTTAGATGATAAAAAGTGTATGATAATGCAATTTTCACAATAACTATCATATCATAATATAGTAGTATCATAAAATATCATAATATAGTAGATTTACAGAAAATATTAGCTTGGCAGTTTTTATTTCTAACCTATTTTCAAAGTTTTATTAGTCCGATTGTAGAATGTGGTTTTAATTATTGTTGTTTCTAGCCTAAAACTATTAAGTTGAAGTACTAAAATTAAAACTGACATTAAATTTAAACAAAAATATTTATATTTCAACAACAAACTGGAGAAGAAACATCATTATTTTAATATAATACATTTGTATTATATAATAATTTTGAATGATGCCTTGTGTGCATTTTAAATATTTAATATACTAAAGCTAAATAAATATGATGATGATTAAAACTCATGGAAAATTAAAAATGGCAAAATTACTCAAATTTAAACTACAATTAAAATAAAAATATACAAATAAAAGCTAATTCAAAATATTAATAAATACTATAATAGTATATAAATAATACTAAAATAACACCTCAGATCTAATGGCAAATATTTTTAAGCATTTACTTATGTATTTATTTTTTACCCGATATTTTATTAACCGATATACACGTCTTATCATTTAAAAGGTTATTCATTCTTAAATATATGGTTTGGTGCTATCGAGTCTTTAAAAATAGCACGCAACAATGAAGAAACTACATTATTCAAATGTAAAGTAACTTAATATTTGAATGTGTTGCTTTAATTAAATATTAGATTTTTTTTATTATTGCTTAATGCAATATTAGTCTGGTTAAGCAGGTTGTCCACTTTCAGAGTCAAGTGATGAGTGATTTAAATGTTATTGTGTCAAAAAGAACAAAAAATTTGACTCTGGATATCGGTTACACTTTAGCATAATACTATATAAATAATCAGTAACACAAAAAACAATATCTGTCAATCTCAACAGAAAATGAATGGGATTTTATTCTGATACGCTGATGTTGCATTCTACAACTACAACAAGTAGTGTTCTCATTTTCCCCAAGAAAAGAAAAAAATCCACGAAAGTGTTTCTATGACTTTCCAAACCATAAAAAACATAGATTCATTATGTTGGTCAAAAGAACGTAATCACAGTCTGTCAAAAGTGTCCATACTTGATGCTCAAGATAAAAACTTCCATCAGTAAGATAATAACTCCCTTATCACGAGTGTATCACATACTGTATGTTCTACCACACAGCACACAATTACTATTCAGCATCTGTCATGTAAGAGCTCTAACAGAGGCCTCCATCGCTGATTGGCAGCTACCTCACAGACCGAGTGCGTGCGGTCTAAAATTAGACGGGTGTCTGTGTGGGTTGAGACAGTGAGTGTGTGTCACCCAAAGATGACTCAACTGTCATTCATGCCAGACAAATGCAGTCGAACTGAACAACCCGAGCAGTCAGAGTTTCCAGAGCTGATAATCAACGAGCCCGCTTCATTGTTTACCACCAAAAAGTGCTCAGAGGAAGATTGACTCATGAGGGTGCTGCTCAATATTAATTAGAAGTGTACCAGCAGCAGTTTCTTATCTGGGATATTAGGTAGATGCGCGGTCGCTGTGGCGTCCTCCGTGTGAATAGAGATGTGGCATTTAGAGTGATGAGCGTCTAATGACGTTCCCTTTCTAGTGGCGGCGGCGTTTGCTGCCTGCAACCCGATTCTGTCAAACATCACAACCATTTCAAGGCATTACCTCACCGGATGATCCCGCGAGAGACGCGCTCCGGGTTCCATTGCGTTCCAGAAGTTTAATTGTGGATTTTGTTTTGAAGTCTAGTTCTTCTTTAATTATGCATATACTTACTGACTTGTGGGAACCTAAAACTTCCTGGCAATGTTTGTGTTAAATTGGAATTGGATGCAGAATATATGCATATTAATTAGATGGCGGATGCGTCTGCGTGCTTGGAGCGGTCGAATGGGGAATCTACCCATACATATCTATGGGTACAACAATGTGCATGAGGTTATTGTTTACATGGTCATCAAGGATACACAGAGAGAATATGGGCAGCCACGCCAAGTCTCTGTTTTGGTCCGTTTACACTGAAACGCAACCCCAAAGTTTTCAAACTAAAACGGGATCTGCAGCGTTTTCAAAAGTCTCCATTTTCGAGTAGTGTAAACGATAGGTGTAACCGTAGCAAAAGTTATGCTTTTAAAATGAAAACACACTAGTGTAAATGGGGCCTTAGTTGATTGTACAGCACATTAGTCAACCTTGCATTGTTTTTACTGTGCTCTAAAACAAACCGATAAATAGATGGATGGATGGATATACGTGAAATGTGAAGGCGATCTGTATTAGCTGCAGTAGTGAACTGCTGCTGGTGACGTATAGTGAACATCTATGCAGGGTCTGAGTCACACTGGTGATGCATTATGCATGTCACATGACCTGTTGACTTGTTTTTTTGCTGCACATCTAGAGACTTTGTGTTTGCATCATAGTCTCTACACACTTGAGTCAAGCTACCACTACTGCTGCAAGTGCAGACAGTGAGCCTCCTCCTAAAGAAGCAGCTATTCTCACCGGATAGGAGAATGACGTGAGAATGATGTATCCTCACTCAACCCTAGTGCTTCATGTGCACAGACGCACAGCGGCAGTCTGGATCTGTCCTAAACATCAACAGTAAATCACAAACTGTGATGCAGTGAGGACAGTAATGCTCTCTTTGCTAACAACTGATATCTAATGATGATTTATAACAAATTATCTGCCAGTTTTAATGTCACTGGCGCTTCGGTCCAGCTGCAGCAGACAGCGCCAATTAGCATGTTAGTCATTCATATCTGATAGACTGACTGTTGCAGCTTGGTTGTCACTAGCGCAGACATTACCATACGGCAACTGTCTTGCCATACAGTTTTTCCCAGTCATATTAAAATTGGTTTCCATAGCGATTGGTGCAGACAAAAAGCTATCTATCTATCTATCTATCTATCTATCTATCTATCTATCTATCTATCTATCTATCTATCTATCTATCTATCTATCTAATATATATATATATATATATATATATATATATACTGTTCATGCATATAAAATGACATGCAATGAGAAAAAGGTCAATTTAAAGACATACAGGCTATTTAATTCAATTGAGTTGTGAAAATGTAAACGGACAGTCATGGTCCATATATATCATGGCAAATATATCTTTATTTGTGCTACAAGCCTTTTAAGGACCAAAAATGAAAAGCAGGATCCATCTACTGTGTCATTTCATGTTTGGGAAAACATGTCATTGCATTGATATAAAAATATGTTGCCTTTGAAAATAACATTAATGATTATGTCACATCATAAACTTCAAAGCATTCATGCTTCATCTCGATCAATTTTCCTCTCTTTTCCCTCTCTCTCTCTCTCTCTCACTCTTTGCATGTGTGTTGGCACACAAACAGACATACTGAAGTAATTCCACACTCTGATAATTAGAGCTGCACAATTAAAATTGATTATTAAACCACAAAAGGCTGCGGTTTAATTAAGTGGTGTACTGCGTGCTTCACAGTGAATGGACAGCTCTCTGTTTTCTGTCAACAAAACCTACTCCAAACATCAGGAGAAACTGAGTGCGCTTCACTTATGTGCATTCAAAACACAAATCGCCTCGTATTCATTTGATTTTTTTATTTGCGTAATTCTAAATGCAAACAGAAGCGACAGAAAATGACATCTTTACAGACTTTGCATTCTACATTAGAATTAGCATCAATATACTGACACCATGATGGCTGTTAGATTAACATTTACAGATGATATAATAACAACAAACATATTTCACTGCTGTGCACATAGCAATTAGGGCAGGTACTATAAACCCTGACCAGACTGCTTCTGAATGAGAAGTAGGATAATTAAAAGGCAGCGCAAGTTTTATTAATGCATCTCTTTTATGCTTGAAAACAAAAGCTGTCTGTGTTGTGACATCCGCTGTGATGGTCTTCCAGACGCTGAGATAAACTCTTCACACCTTTAATGATGATGGCCCTCGATGCTGCTCTATTGAATTTCAGTAACGTTACTTAGAGAGCCGTAATTAACTCTAAGAGGTGATGAGACTCCATAACTTCCTGTTTATAAAACATGAGTTCTGCTACCGCTGGATCTCACTGAAATACAAATAATTAGAGGTTTAGATTTTCCAAAGACAGTGCTTAGGTGGTTGCCAGGGTGTTGCTATTTGGTTGCTGGTTTTTGTGTTTTTGCTAGATGGTTTCTAAGGTGTTCCCCATCATTCCACCAGGTCGATTATTCTTTTACCATACTGTTTTTCCATTTCTCTTCAATATTTGCTTTGTTATTCTGGTTATTCTCTTTTTTCATCTGTAATATGTCCTTCTTGTTATGTTCTGCTTTTGTTTACTTCTGAGGTTTATTCATTTAGATTTGATTTGCATATTTTTTTCTTATTTTCATTATTCATTTATCTATTTTGCTTTAATGTCTGTAAAGTGACCTTGAGTGTTACAACTGAGCAGTGGTATTTTGGTGTCATTAAGATCATATTTATTCATATTTAGATTTTTTTTTTCAGTTTTCAATATAATTTTTAATAAACAATTTAGTAATTATGTTATTTTTTGTAAGTTTTAGTAGTTTTTGGGGTTGTTTCATGTCTATATAGTTTTAATTTTTTTTTTATTAGTTTTTTTAGTACATTAAGTTTAACTAAATTCAAATATTGTAGCTGAAATAAAAACAATATATTTTAAAAGGTTAATTTTAGTTTCCATTTTCATTAACTATAATAACCCTGAAGTAGAGCTACATAAATACCACTACCACTACTACTATAATAACGTAATATAAGATATACTGTATAAAATATAGATGAAGATAATAAAAAATAATGGAATTAATATTATATAATTAATTATATGAAAAATGTGTGTGTGTGGGAAAGTATATGTGTGTGTATATATATATATATATATATATATATATATATATATATATATACTTATTATTACTATTATTTTACTTGGCTGATTTGCTACATAGACAACAATTCACAAATAGTTTTCTGTTGCATGTTGCTACGCTAATGCCACTGAAAATAAGCAGAAAAATATAAAAAGCACATACAAAATTAATGTTTTATATACATTTTTTATTAAATTGAACTATTTTATATCTGTACTTTGCATGTACAGTACTGTATTTAGAATTGTCATTTTTCTTGCTTTAGCAAACTTTTTTTTCTTCACTAAGCTTGTCATAATGCATGAAGGAATAGCCTTCTCTAAGAGAAACACAAGTGATGCTACCTTAGAATTTTGTCAAAAAAATTTTTTTTTTGAAGGCAATTGTCTCATTAAAAAGCAAAAGCACACCTCTCCTCAACGATCCACAAAATGTAAGGCATCTTTAATGTCTGTTACTTAAACGATGCAAGAAAGTTGAACGCTTGTTTAAATCCATAAGCAGTAGTAATGCTTGATGGAGGTGTTTGAGAGCTGACAGTGAAATGCATGCGGCCTCATGCTACTCAATCAATAACCCTCATGCCACATCACGTGGAAGTCAAACACGCTGTATGAAAGCATCAAATCATTCGCTGCACGGGAAATGGAAGAGCAGCAGGTCACGGCAACATATTATCCATCATTTCATTTGTGTGCGTGTTTGTGTTTGCTCTGTATGCCATGTAATTGCGCGATGCTCGCTCAGAAAAAAGCAGTGCGCTCTCCCTTAGACTCATAATAGGCAAGACAAGGACTGAACATTCCATACAGGAGTCATGGCAACCGGTCATGGCTAAATCTTGGCATATAAGCGAGAGAGAGTCGGACTGATGAGATGCATCAAACACTGCTTGGCTCTAATTGATCTCTAAAAGTCGTTCTGTCACCAACAAAAAGCTTCTACTGAATGAATTAGCATCTCAGTTCAACTGACGGCACTATTAAATAAATAGAGACAGGCTGATTCTATAATGACAGACTGTTCTATTTGAATATTTAAATGCACGCTCAATGTATAAAAGAATGGCTTATGCATGCCAATGACAGTAAAATGAACTATTCTCAATGGCCAACCACTTCACCTCTGATAATTCCGTATGAATGAGAAGTTGTATGTTACAGTGATATTACACGAGCACGAAAATATGACTGTCAGTGCAGTGTATGCACATACTGTTGTGTTGAGGTTAACAGATAAATATATTACGCACCAATATTCTAAAAACATGCTAAAAACTAGTTTATAAAATTTAGGTTCAGTGCTCTGCCATGACAGTAGTTGACATGAGAAAATTGGCCATAGGTGCAGGTGTTTTACAATAACACATACATAACAATAAATAACCAAGCTTATGCATCTAGAAGGATTTTAGTTCTCATACTTATATACCATGCATCTGAATATCAGAGACAGAAATGTAAGCATGGACCCGTGCCTATAAAAACAGCCCAGAACCAAGGGCGCATGAACCACCCTGTATGTTTCACTTCACTACCACAATATTGCAGCCAGCAGCCTGGAAACGGCTTTGTTTCTCCTCACTGCGTTTGCTCTGTATATCAGAAACAGATTAGGCTGTTCTTTCTCCCGCTCTCTGTTTTTCTTCTCTTTTCAGTCCTTTTCCTGAAGGCATGCATGCATGTTATAGTACAAAGCGCGCTCATCGATCAAACCGACACTTCTGTCTGTACACCGGCCGCTGGTTTTCCTCTTCCTCCGGGGCATGATGCTTCCCTGACCTTTTACAAGCTGTCGTGCAAGTCCATATGAAGAGATTTCCAGGTCACATTTACATGTACATCTCAGCCATTCCTATACAAAAAGGAAGCAAATTGATTTGGCTGCATGCATGTAAGTGCATGTGTGAAGACGTCATGCAGAGAGAGACAGAACGCTGGGCTGTTATCAGGGAAAACGGCGCGCCACCTCTCCTGTGAATCTTTAATGGATGGGATTCGGCGTTCTGGCAGCATTGCCATCTGTGCACGGGTTAGAGCCATGCATGTAAGATTTAGTTATTCAAATGACCCAGCTTAATCAGCTTCTCCTAGCAGACTGGAAATCCATTCTGTAAATGTTGCCGTGTCCTTTGAGTGTGTCATATAGAGTAATTAAATCATGTTTCCACGGGGAAGATTTGAAAGGATAAACAGATGCAGTCAGGAGTGGTGTGAACACCGAAGCTCTTGGATCATGATCTGAAAACATCTGAAAGGTGTGTAGGCAAGAGAGCCAGCTTGTGTGCTCGGCTTTGCTGCGTTTGAATGTGCAGGAGTCGTGATTAAAGCAATAGTTCACTCAAGACATGGAAACTGTCAACATTTACACAGCCTCGTGTTAATGAAAGCCATATAATTTTCTTTCTTCCTGGAAACACCAACATGTAAGTCATTATTCACTGAGATCTTCCTGATTATTGTCATATTTGACACTGTTCGGTTTCTCAATCAGTATTTGTCAAAAAGTCTTGTTAGTATTTGTCAAAAATCAGTATGTGTGTGTGTGTATATATATATATATATATATATATATATATATATATATATATATATATATATATATATATTAGTGTGTATTAACTGATTACATGTAATCTGGATTATGTAATCAGGTTCCAAAAAGTCAATTATATTGCTGTACATCTCAAAATACTTGTAATCAAACTACAGTTACTTTTTTATTGATTATAAATTATTCACATAGCAACACATTTTTCATAATTTATTACTTATCCCTAATTCTTTTTCATATTTTTAATTTTTATTTCTATAACAGCCTACCGCTTGCATACATTCAGAAAGTCTTCCAGTTTTGTGGACTTTCACACAAAGACCACTCATTAGTCAGGTGCCTAATTACACACACAATTGGGGCCACACTGCGTTTGACAACTGGATTTATTTATTTATTTTAGTCATAGATTTACAAAGATCATTTCAATTTTATGATGTTTTCTCAACATTTCAACATTGCATCAACTACTATTGAATGCATTCATTTTTATTTGAATTATTTTATCATTTACCATGTATTACTATGCATTTGGAAGGTTTTTGTTGTATTTCTTATTTAATCACAAACTTTTCTTTTGTCAATTCAAACCTGTTTTAATACTTAAAGTACCACCCGAGATTTTAAGGTATTCAGTTAATAATAATTAAGTAACACATTTTCATGTTCACACGGTTCTCTGATGTTAGTTAATGGTCACATGACAAGCAGGTAAACAAATATATATATATATATTTTTTTATTTTAATAATTTAATAGTTAAATTTTTTTTTTCATTTTACATTTTTATGATTTCATTAATTATTAGCTTTTCATTAAACTCACAAAACCCATGCAGTTCCTTCATGAACCCCAATTTGGGAAACCTTCACGAAATGTAATGTTTAATGCACTTCATGGTGTTCTAATAACAATAAATGTAATATATTTTCTTTCTTTTTTACTTTTTTAATCAATTTGGTACAATTATCCTATTGAAATGAATGTAATAAATGAGTTAGGTCAAAAGTAGTCTAACCCCTGGTTTCACAGACAAGGCTTAAACCTAGTCCTAGACTACAATGTAAGTCTGAGCTGTTTCAACTGAAAGAAACTTGCAATGACTGATCTTAAAATATATCAATGCCTTTGGTTTGTCTCAAGATGCACACCAGTAATGTTTTTTCCTAAGCACATTTATGAAAATTACTTAAATGTCCTAATTGAACTATGGCCTAATCCTAGCTTAGTCTAGGCCCTGTCTGTGAAACCGGGCCTAAAAGTAATCAAAAAGTAATCTGATTATATTACCTAAAATGTGTAATGTAATGGATTACGTTACTACAATGGTTTTGTAATTTGGAATCAGTAAAAAACTACAATTTACATCAATCAATCAATCAATCAATCAATCAATCAATCAGTCAATCAGTACAGTCTACCAGTGCATGGAAAAGAGCAGCATGGACTTTCTATCAAATATCTCATGTAATTTAGCACAAGCAAGACTGTATATGAGTAATGACAACATTTCTATTTTGGGAGGAACTATTTCTTGAAACATGTGTGCATGATATTATTGAATATATATTCCTGAAGGTGAAAGTGTGGGCAGATTTTGCAGTTTTCAGAAAATGTTCCCAGAAGAAAAAACAAACCCTGATGAAATGTCCTCATCCCCACTCAGAAGAATAAAAAATGCCAAAGGTATTATATAAGGTGAGTAAAAATCAATAAACTCACTGCTGCAGTGCTAATGAGTCCTGACTGTTCGCCAAGCCATTACCATGCTGTTGCTAAGGTATCCTAAGTGGTTGCTAGCACGTTGCTATAAGGTTGTTAGGACGCTATGTGGTTGTTAGGATGTTCTGGGTGGTTGCCAGGGCATTGCCATGCAGTTGTTAGCACGTTGCAATGTGGTTACTAGGCTCTTCTGTGTGGTTGCTAGGGCATTGTAATCCAATTGCTAATGTGTTCTGAGTGGTTGTTAACAACAAATGGGCATGCAGTTGTTAAGGTGTTCTGAGTGGTTGCTAAGGCATTGCCATGCAGTTGCTAAGGTGTTCTGAGTGGTTGTTAAGCTATTTTGGGTGGTCGCTATGGCATTGCCACAACCCAGGCTCATTCAGAATATGTGCCTCTAAATACATTTCTGCAGCACCGTTATTACGTACCTTACTGCACGTTTCGAGGCAGTTTCAAAGTGAAATGTCCAGTGAGTAGTGCTAAAACACGGGTTCAGTAAGTGACCCTGGCACGTTTTTGTTACGTTGATATAGGCATGTATTGCTGTGTTTGTATTACGTTGCTTCAGGTGCGTATTGCGGTGGTTCATAATTCAAATATACACTGAGTGTAGCTAAAGGTTAATGCTCTATCATGACCCTACACCAAATCCACCCCTAAACCTACCCGATAGTGTTAACAAATGCAAATGTTTGTTGATGCAACCGTGCTATTTTAACTTCCTTATGCAGATTTAAAGCTGTTTTGTTCGAACCGTAGTTTCACAGGGCTTGAACCGGAGCTTTTCGTCACTGTATCGTGTGAGCTACTGAGCAAACCTACTGAATTAGAAAACTCATTAACAACTCGCAGTTGTTAGCATGTTTTTACGGGGTTCTGGGTGGTTGCTATGGCATTGCCATGCAGTTGTTAGCACGTTGCTATGCCGTTGTTAGGGTGTTCTGAGTGCTTGCTAGGGCATTGCCATGCAGTTGTTAGCATGTTGCTATGCAGTTGTTAGGGTGTTCTGAGTGGTTGCTAGGGCATTTCCATGCAGTTGTTAGCACATTGCTATGCAGTCGTTAGGGTGTTCTGGGTGGTTGCTTGGGTATTGCCACACAGTTGTGGTTTTCTGAGTGGTTGCCATGCACATGCATTTTTCTGAGCAATTGTTAACACATTACTATGTGGTTGCTAGGGTGTTCTGTGTGGTTGTTAGGTCAGATTTTTACATAATCTGGTCTTTAGGCTCCGGTCGCTCTTTCAGTGTAAATCCTGTGTTATCATCCATTAAGGAACAATCATAAATCTGATAACTCCAAAACTTGCAATACTTCAAATATAAACAATAGTTATAAAGATGCTTGCTTTAGCAAACACCCTAATAGGGCAGTCGTGGCCTAATGGTTAGAGAGTCGGACTCGTAATCCAAAGGTTGTGGGTTCGAGTCTCAGACCGGCAGGGATTGTAGGTGGGGGCAGTGAATGTCCAGCGCTCTCTCTACCCTCAATACCACGACTGAGGCCTTTAGGCTCCGGTCGCTCTTTCAGTGTAAATCCTGTGTTATCATCCATTAAGGAACAATCATAAATCTGATAACTTCAAAACTTGCAAGGCATCGAACCCCCGCACTGCAGCATAAATGGCTGCCCACTGCTCTGGGTGTGTGTTCACGGTGTGTGTTCACTGCTGTGTGTGTGCACTTTGGATGGGATAAATGCAGAGCACGAATTCCGAGTATGGGTCACCATACTTGGCCGTATGTCACTTCACTTTCTTCTTCTTTTCTAATGGATAGAGAGTTGGACTTGTAACCCGAAGGTCGTGGGTTCGAGTTTCAGGTCCGGCAGGATTGTAGGTGAGGGAGTAAATAACCAACACTCTCTCCACCCTCAATACCACGACCGAGATGAGACCCTTGAGCAAGGCACCGACCCCCAACTGCTCCCCGGGTGCTGCAGCATCGGCTGCCCACTGCTCCGGGTGTATGTTCACTACTGTGTGTACACTTGGATGGGTTAAATGCAGAGCACAAATTCCAAGTATGGATCACCATACTTGGCCACACACCACTTCCCTTTCCTAATTAGTGTATTTTAAGCATAACAGCTGTGATAACAGAGGCATCTGCAATGACCTACACACACACTTGTGTGTGTGTAGTCTTGGTATTCCTTATGTTCTGGGGACCAAACGTCCCCAAATGGATAGTATACCAGTAGTTTTTTTTTAACCTTGTGTGGACATTTTTTTCCCCATGAGGAAACAGGCATATAAATACATGTTGTACACTATAAAATGACTATGCCTATATGTTCTCATAAAACATGGAAACCCAACATGTGTGTGTGTGAGTGTGCTTGTGAGTGAGTTTGTGTGTGTGTGTTTGCTCATGCTGTGCAGCGCTGCTATTCTCAGCTGGGCTCTTCCTGATGTCAAAGAAGCTGCTAGATTTGCAACAAAGGAAGTTCATAACAAGCTGCAATGGCACAATTAGACCCACACAGCCCCCCCCCCCCCCCCCCCCCCCCCCCTTCTCTATTATTGAATACAGCTTGGCCTCTACGGACCAATCTTTTCCCAATCACACCTTCTCCAGCTCACACTGCTACAGTCTTTAATTAGTTAAACTGTCAAACAGTTGCGCCATGTGTGTCCCTGCAGACTACAAGCCAGCTACAAACTCACTCTAGTGAGCAACGGATGAACAATCAGTCTAACAGACGTGATTTTATTCTGCAGATTCAACATATGACAGAAGAATGAATCAGAGCTGCCTTTTAAAGCCATCACAAAATCAAACAATTCACAATCCAATCAATTCACAAAAATCAAATCTCTGCTGATTTGCAAAAATGTCTGTTACCTAATTTGATGATGCTGAGGCATAAAATAATGTCTTCAGAATAATTCATACATGCGGAAATTGACTGAGAACTAAACAAATAATTGTAATCTGCCTCAAAGAAAGACAGGAATCATGTCTTTTTGGCAGTTTTTCTGCTGATAACGATATGACTTATTCACCTTATAAATGTTTGTTGTAAACAAAAATGCTAGGAAATGCATAATATTTTGTGAGAAAGTGAGAAAGGAATCAGCACCCAAACTTAGTGAGAAACAAGTATTGGATTGTATTCATCAAATATGTTGCAGAGGATAAAATAAAATAAAATAATCCCAACCTTTATTTTTCCTACAGTTTCCTGTTTCACTTAAAAATGTGTCACAATGGATTGCAAACTGTGACTTCATGTTGACTTGAGGGCATTTCTCCAGAAAGACAAATGATTGATGACCCTCATCAATTATTAATCTGAGCAGAGGCATTATAAGCATCAAATCAGCTGAATTCAATGAATGCATGATCAATCTCGAGCTAAAGAGACCTCAGAACAACTGGTTGTATTCATAAAAATCAAGCAACATTGTTATTGTATTGATATCCAATTTGCATGAGCAATGCAGGAGCTTTTGTGTTACTGGGTTTGATTCCCAGTGAAACCTGTAAACCACTTTGGATAAAAGCTTCTGCAAGATGCATACATGTGCATCAGTAATATTACTGATGCAAGGCTGTCACAGCAGTTGTGCTCTATTTTTAACCAAGCAAATAATATACAGTAATCACAAACCACTTTGAGAGCCAAGAACATTTTACAAAAAAAAAAACAAAAAAAAATCAGTTATCTTACCTTGAATGCAGAATGGGAAAGGATCTAATATTCTGCAGAAAAATAAACAAATGAAGGTGTATTAAAAACACAATTATCCATTAAAACCATTAATAATGTTACGGTTGTACAGGGAAAAAGAGTTAAGCATGACTGCAGCCTGTATTTAATCTAACAATTTTTTAAAGCCATCATTCTGCTTGCTTATTATTTTTTTCTCCCTTCAATAATGGGTAAGAGCAGCCATTACAGCACTGGCAGTAGAGTGGGTCGACGCGGACCCTTTATGAATGCTGCCTCATTACTGGAGGGAGTGCTCCCCGGGGAGGGGGCAAAGCAGAGCACAGCCTGACACAGCTGCACATTCTCAGGGAGAGATGCAATGGTAGCCTGCCTCCTCTCTGGAGCTCCGGTTCACTGACTTTCAGCGGCAGCAGAGCAGGGTTGTGAGAGGGGTCACACACATCATTGCATCATTGCCATACAGATTCTCCCTCAAGCATGCACTAATAAATATAAAATATCTTAATTTAAATAACAGTCTTCACAGGTAATGTTACATATATAGACTGACAGTCCTGAGGGTCTAAGGGTTTTATGCTTCTTTTTTCCCCTCCAAATGACAAAAAACGGCTTCCTGCAAGTTAGTTCACAACTTTACTTTTTTGCTTACAAAAATGTTGATGTTATATAACAAAACTGCTTACTGATTAAAATGATTATGCCAACATTTATTTAAATTTTTTAAACAAATTAATTATTTAAATTAAATACTGATTTTCCTTTTCTTTATTATTGCTGATCACTTATACTAAGCACCAGATAAATAGGAGGTGAATAGCCTACAGAATACAGAATTTGAAAACATGAAAAAGTGCATTCAAGTTATTTTGCATGAATTGCATTTTTTTAATGTACCTTTTGGATAATTTTTTTGGACAAAACAGCTGACAGTAACTATATCTATCATTTAAAATTGTGAAATAGTCTGATAAATAACAACAACAACTATTATTTTCACTGTTTCCAAGGCTACAATAATTAAAAAATAATTTCTACAAATTGATTATCAAACACGACACACACACACACACACACACACACACAAAACATCGATCGATATCTAATTCCTGCAGCCCAACCTCCCCATAGATCAAACTGTAACAGAGAAGACGACACCTTTAAAAGCGCTTTATGAACGAATGGGAACAGCTCCGTTATCGCGTCCATTCAAAACCTGACAATAGAGAATAAACGGGAGACTTACCATTCATTCTGATAAATCACTGTCGGGTGATCGCTTTCATCATATGCTGTACGCGCTTGATAAAATCATACACACACCGCAGATTTTACGGCTAGCTTTACTGTTAAACGATGTGTTCGTGCAGAACCGGCATCTGCCGCAGTTACACCTCTGACAGAAGAAACAATGGTGCAAGAGAGCCCACAAACTATCGATCCTACTACAGCTAAGGCTCAGCTCATGAATATTAATTAAGTCGTGATGACGCTTGCGAGCTACCTTCCAATTGAGAACGCCTGGCTTCTGAATATTAAGTAGGCAGTGTTGACGTTCTATCGTTATCGTCCAATGGCTCGGCTCTGCTCATGAATATTAAGACATAGGTCTTCCCCGTAGTAGGATTCGTAAAGTGGCTGCAGTGGGGATTGAGTGCGAGCCAGCGGCCACTAGAGAGCCACACAAGTGTCTTCCGAGGGGATTCAGGGTTTCCAGGGGCCGCTCTGTCTCCTGGGTTTCAGCCAATTTTAATTGTTCCTCATAAAACACGTGGGTGTATGGCAGGCTGTTCAAATGGGATTGTGCGGGATATTGATGATAAATAGGCTACATTGTGAAATTGACCGGCCTGGAAAGGTAAACTCATGCATTCAACAAGAGATGAATACATTAGTGAAATAAATGTTTAAACCTTTTTAAGGGCAGAATTCTTATGATGATACAGTATGACATTTCCACTGAGCTTGATGCAAGTAAATAGGCTAAATACAAATTCCGTCTAGGACATAAAATAAATAAAAAATAAAACAGTAACAAAATAATTAAAATAATATCATATTAAAACGTAATTAAAACATAATGCATCGTTAAATATGACTCAGGAAAAAGAAAGAGATTCATTATCAGTGAACTATAAGCGCTTATAGCTATGTAGGTTCTTTATATCAGTGTACATTTTGATTAACTTGACTAACTTTTGATCAAGATGTGACCTTATTTCAATCTGACTGTGCGACTTTTGTGATAATTTTTACTGGTTGTTAAATACTGACATCTAGTGACAGATTTTGGGAATTGACAAGATTTTTAGAAGTATATTTCCTCATGTAATGGAGACCCTCACTGCAGAACACAAGATCCAGGGAGCGTGGATGGATCTAGATCCAACTCCTCCCACCTTACATATAACTAAACCTACCCATCTCCACCCCTAAACCCCCCCATCTCCACCCCCTAGATGTGGATCCAACCTCGCTCCCTGGATCTTTGTTCTGCAGTGAGGGTCTACCGATGTAATGCGCCAGTAACTTAATACACCAAATATTGTGGTATTTTTATGTATTTATTGGTGGTTCAATGCCCGGTTATTTTATTTAGTTTTTTTAAAGTCTGATGGTTCAGAAAGGTAACAGCACACTTCTCCACCACAAGCCAAGCCACATGATTTGAGGTATCTTAACACTTGCAGTAAGAAGTTTGTTCAGATAAGTAACCTTAAGTATGAGGAAATTAATTCCGTGTTAAACTGTTTATGGTTTAAATTTGACTTATTATAATTAACTGAAATAAACCTAAATGGTCATATAGTCAAACTACACTCTCATAAATAAAGGTACAAAAGCTGTCACTGGGGCGGTACCTTTTCAAAAGGTATATGTTTGCAACTAAAGGGTCCATTTTGGTACCTTAAAGGTACAGATTAGTACTTAAAGTGTATATTAGAACCTAATAGATAAAAAAATACCTTTTGACAAGGTACTGCAGCAATGACAACGTTTGTACCTTTATTTCTGAGAGTATATATATATATATATATATATATATATATATATATATATATATACTGTGTATTGCCAAGTTAACCGCCAAAGTAAATTTTATATTTTTCCTTTAGTTTAACTTGAGGTTTTAAAATAACCAAATAAATTAAAATAAAATATAATTACTAAAAGCTATATCTATATTTTTTCAAACAATAATAAAAATGACAAAATATGACAAAATTACTAACTCCTTAAAATTACAGTGAAATAAAAATATAAATAAAACCTAGCCTATAAGAGTATATCAAAAACAAATGCTTGTGCTTATCTTAGCAGCACTCTCTTTGCCTAAACTGAGATATTCAACAAAAATCATGAAATTTCTTGGTAAGTAATATATGATTCTTGTATTAACAGGCATTTTTGTTTTATCTGATTCACCTTCCATTAAATGATTCTAGAATAACCGTTCATTCTGGAAACATCTGATTTGGGGGTTAGGTGCCATGTGACTAATCCATAAACAATATACCACAATTGACTCAAATTCCCAGCATAGGATTTAGTGTGAAGAGCAGCTATCAAAAGATTTGGAAGATAAATGGCACGCACTAATGAGTTATTTTAATCTGCTGTGCTCAGGAGTTTTTATGCTGATTATTGTGATTGATGCAGCTATGAATGATACCATATCCACACTGCTGATCTCCTGCTGTTTAAAATGGATTGAATCATGGTGTAAATAATTCTAATGTCCCTGTATTATCCTGGTAACCCCTTAACCTCGAGCCCCTGGATCTAGTAAGTGATCAGTCACTTTGCATTTACATCTTAAAATATGCCCTGAGCTGAGTTCCCATGAGCAATGATGACACAAAACAGATCTGTGTAACAAGAAATGTGAGGCAATAAATCGGAAGGATGAAGAAAGAACGGACAGAAAGTGCTGGGAATGTGAAAATGTATTAACAGCATTGATTTAGATTTCCTTAGGAACTGCAATCTGAGTTAAAATAAGATTATTATATTCGCTGTATTGATTTTGCTGTAAGTGTTTCAAAAAGGCATAGACATCTTCAGGAGATTTACTGTCAAATTGGCATGAAATATACTTATTTTCAAAGCATTTGTTTGCTGATTTGTACAAAATAACTATGTATGTTCATATAAAAGTGAAATAATGAAGAGAAAGTCATGTTGGGTTCCAGAATCATCATAATGCTCTTATGGCACACAAACCTTACTTATTTACTTATTTCAGCAAGAAATATACAAGGACTATAATACGGACCCAGCTGGCTGTGGATTGCAATTGTATGGTATAAATATTTCCTCAGAAGAAAACCTGCTGCCAGACCTTTGGTCAATAACTTGCTGTGAAACTCCAATAACAGCTATTCAGGTTTTCTAACCCATAGTTGTTTTGCATAATTGTTGAAGTCAACATGAATAACAATTCTGGTACCTCTTTACTACACATTCTCACTGTGCACAAACAGACTATACATTTAGGCTAGTAACTTCTATAATTCTATTCTATAAGCTTCTGTAATATTTTCCCATCCCCATCCACCACACTTCAATTAAAAGCTCCAGTCTATTTTTTTTTTACTTGGAAATAAAGTAATGCATGTAACACGGATTCAGAATGCCAATTTATATTGACTTTAGTTGTGTAATTTTGTGCATTATTGTTGCATGAACCTTTCCAGTCCAGAGCGAATTTTACAGTATGCCACAAATACGCCACCACCACCACCACCACTATAAAATATGTCCATTACGCCTTAAATTCAATGTCAAGATTTGGTAAAGCACACACTTCAAAATTGCTTTGAATTTTAAAATGGAAATGGAAAATCCGGAGTGGATTCTCAGCAGAGTGATTACAGAATGCTATGAGCAGGCAGCCAATCCGATCCAGTCCGGCTTTCAGTCAGTATTTTGGTAGTTGAAGTTTATTTACTACTTTCGTTGGCGGAGAAGAAATATGGGAATTAAAGGGATAGTTCACCCAAAAATGAAAATTCTGTCATCTTTTACTCACTCTCAAGTAGTTCCAAACCTGTATGAATGCCTTTGTTCTGCTGAACACAAAGGAAGATATTCTGAAGAATGTGGGAAACAGAGCAGTTCTGGGGCACCATTGACTTTCATAGTATTTTTTTCCCTAATATGGAAGTCAATGGTGCCCCAAAACAGCCTGGTTACAAACTTTCTTCATAATATCTTCCTTTGTGTTCGGCAGAACAAAGAAATTCATACAGGTTTGGAAATACTTGAGAGTGAGTAAAAGATTATTATTTTTAGTTCACCATTTTTGGGTGAACTATCCCTTTAACGGCACCTTTTTCGTCTGAAAGGCAAGTTACTGTGATATCAATTAGTTATTATTGAGCTGTTGTATTAAAAATGAATGTCAGACTCACAATCGTGATGATTACAGTACTTGCTGCCTGGTGTCTATGACCGAATGACATCTTGTTACGCATGTGATATTGTTGAATTGTCTAATGTAATTTTCCTGTCATGTTGACATTGCTGTAGCAATGTGAGAACAGCGGTGGCTCTATAGGTCACACCGCTTAGATACCTGTATAACATGATGTGACAGCCCCATTATATGTAAGGTCATGAGGTTTCTCAGTTTACTCTAGAGGTGATGCTCTTTTAAACCTTTTATTCGCTGATGTTGACAGCTCTGAAGCACCAGCTGAACTTTAATGCACTGCCCTTCATGTCTAGCTCTTTAAATTCAGGATTTAATTGAGGATTAATGCTTTAAAGTACAAAAAGAAAACATTTACTTCAGACATGCCTTTAATTATTCAATTTGAGCCAAAGGGTTTGGAGTTTTAAAAGGCTACTGGACAAAAATAATGCAAATGGTATCACATTGGGCAGTCGTGGCCTAATGGATAGAGAGTTGGACTTGTAACCTGAAGGTTGTGGGTTCGAGTCTCAGGTCTGGCAGGGATTGTAGGTGGGGGAGTGAATAACCAACACTCTCAATACCACGACTGCAGTGAGACCCTTGAGCAAGGCCCGGGTGCCGCAGCATTGGTTGCCCACTGCTCCGGGTGTATGTTCACTACTGTGTGTACACTTGGATGGGTTAAATGAAACAGAAACAACATCAGAAGCATCTTACCTGGGCTGTGGAGAAAAAGAACTGGACTGTTGCTCAGTGGTCCGAAGTCCTCTTTTCAGATAAAAGTACATTTTGCATTTCATTTGGAAATCAAGGTCTAGAGTCTGGAGGAAGAGTGGAGAGGCACAGAATCCAAGCTGCTTGAAGTCCAGTGTGAAGTTTCCGAGGTCAGTGATGATTTGGGGTGCCGTGACGTCTGCTGGTGATGGTCCATTGTGTTTTATCAAGTCCAAAGTCATTGCAGCCGTCTACCAGGAGATTTTGGAGCACTTTATGCTTCCATCTGCTGACAAGCTTTATGGAGTTTCCTATTTGGTGATTTCCTTTTGCAGCAGGACTTTAGCACCTGCCCACACTGCCAAAACCACTTCCAAGTGGTTTGCTGACCATGATATTACTGTGCTTGATTGGCAAGCCAGCATTCCTGACCTGAACCCCATATGGAATCTATGGGATATTTTCAAGAGAAAGATGAGAAACAGTCGATCCAACAATACAGACGAGCTGAAGACTCAATAGTGCCTCAGCAGAGCCACAGGCTGATCGCTTCCATGCCATTCCTCACTGATGCTGGAGTTTGTGCTAAAGGAGCCCTGACCAACCCAGACAGCAACGTAGTTTTGGCCCAGATTCAGCCCACATCTGGCCATCCATGCGGGCCAGATGTGGGCCGGATCTGGGCCGACACTGTTTGCTGTCTGGGAAGTATTGAGTGCATAAATCAACATACTAAAAAGAACTTGAAATTTTCTGTTTGCAAATCCTTTTTTTTTTTTTATTGATCTTTGGAAATATTCTAATATCTTGAGATACTGGATTTTTGACTTTAATGAGCTATAAGCTCTAATCATCAAAATTAAAACAAAAAAAAACTTTTGAAATGTTTTACTTTACATGTAATGAATCTAGAATATATGAAAGTTTCACTGTTTGAAATGTTACAAAAATTAATGAACTTTTTCACAATACTCAAATTTTTATTATTTATTTATTTGCTCTCTAAAAAAGTCCCAGAATGCACTGTTGTTATAATTTGATAAATGCATCCGCTAAATGCATAAATATAAATTACTTCCTGTTCTCATAAAATTAGAAAGATTATTGAAATTTATGATTATAAGTTGTTGCTGTATTCTTGTTATTGGTGTTTATGTCCCTGGTGTGTACAGTAGTAGTAGAAATGCTTGTTTAACAAATAACGAATAATAAATAATAAAATGTATTAATAATATTCAGAATAAACAATTATTCTGCCAAAATTAATTTGTTTAACTATAGGCTGTCACAGTTGCCGAGCAATGTCACAATTTTGCTTATTAATATAGAATGTGCATCTACAGATGTGCATTTATTGCCTTTACCGCGACTTGTCGCTCATCCAATCAGAGAATTAAGTGTTCTATAAATTTCATTAAACACTAGTGTCCCCAATTAATTTATGCAAATCAGCCTCGTTAAAATAAAAATTCACATTCTATGTGACGCCTCATAATTACAGTTCCAGCATGTATGTTTACAGCCAATTTTTAAGCAAACCTTTCATTTCACGTTTCATCTGTTGAACTGAAAAGAACAGTATAGCCACACACTTGTGCGGATGGCCATGGTCGACTGCGCCGCTCTCCAATTACCTTTGTTTAAAATTGACATTCAGGGTGGCATACTTAATCTGTTTGGGACCTTGAGCGTGTGAAAAGTGTCTCTCATTTGATTTCACTGTGGCTAAAAATAATACCTACAGTACGAATGCGCACCTGTGTCAGCCAAGGTAATGCCTAGCAACAGTGCTGCCAGCGCTCACGTGTGTCCCTAACTAGCAATGACACTGGAGACGCTAGTTTGAACTCGTTTCTGACATGCATCTTAACTGTTAGTATAGAATTTATGGGACACGTCAGTTGCTTAACTGTGAGTGCTTTATGGTGTAGCTTTATTTTAATGGGAGCTATAACAGGTTTTATGGTTTCACTAAGTAAAAGCTTTGTCAGTGAAGCTCTGAGGATGATTTGTTACACCCCCTGCTGGTCTGTGAAATTGTCACTGGCTCTGCATTTGAGTCATCATTTGGAATAATGTACTACAATAGTACTCTTACTATTTCTTTTGTGCATATATTTAGTATACTGTGCACAGTGTGCAATTTTTGTTACACATCGAATGTTCTCAATGGACCGCATATTTCCCAGTGTACTTGAAAAAACAAACAAAAAAAACCTACAAAATGTTTTTTTTTTACTTAAGATTGGATTCAGAATGCAAAATAACATCTCATGAAATTAAACATGCATGTAAGTGAGGTCATGTGACAGAACTAGTGTAGCATACTACTATTTGAAATGTTGATCATTGCGTATTTGTACTAATTCATTATTGTTAACGGAAACAGGCACAAAGATTAAAACTTGAAACTAAAAAAACGTTTAGCAAAAATAATTTCAAAGTTTGCTAAAAACAAAAGTATGTTGTAAAAGGTAAATTATACAATAAGGAATTACTTAAAATGAGAAGAATTAATTTTGAATTAATTAATAAAAAAATATATTTCAATTAATTTTGAATTAATTTATTTAATCTTCTATACACTACCAGTATTTTCTATTAAAAAGATCATTGTGAAGCAAAAACAAACAAACAAACAAACAAACAACAACAAAAAAAAACAGTTCAGTTGTTGCTTTTTTTGTCTAATTTTTGTGTGTTGTCTGTTTAAATTTGGCATGAAATGGAAATTCATATTTTTTCTAAATGCATCTTAATGATCTTATTGTGAATGATTAATTCATGCATACAATATGTTGCTTTCTCTTTATGGTGAAAATGAAGATCTGCCATTACTTCCCTTTCATTACAGCTTTAATTGTGCTAATACAGAATCATAATAATATTTGAATCATTGCACGTTTATACCGCAAGATGTTGTTAGTGGAAATGATAACTGCAAGTACAAAAGCTGCAAGTAATTTTTTTTTAAATTAAAATAAAAACTAAACTTGCAAAAGAATGAAAGTAAAGTGAAAAGTGATGACTAATATATTACTTAAAATTCAAAATGTCATTTTTATTAATATTTTATTAATTCATTTAATTTATTTCATTCACTTAACATAAAACAAATTACAGTTCACTTGTGGCACTTTTGGTCTTATGTATTGTCTATTTTAAAATATTATAGTAGGCAATATTTAGCTAGTGTATAGTATTGCATTCAGATCTCCAGTCTGAATATTCCCCAGTTCATTCCCTCGACTGTTTGCGCTAAAGGCACAGCTGCATCTTGTGCATGCTAAATGAAAAGGGTGAGCTCTCTTCAACATAAGTGATGTTTATTAGCTCAGATGAGCTCTCCTGAGGTGGGCTGCTGTGGGATCAGACTACTCCCAAAATGATTATATTCTCACATTCTCCAAATACTTAAATTACTCTAATGTCATTAAGGTAATGCTTTTTATTGTTGCCAGGTTTGAACTGGTTGCAGTGAAAAATGGCATCATGAAGGTATCACATTCAGTTTTGTTGTTAATTATGTCAGTGTGGTATGAATGACGCATCACATAGAAGAGATGCAACATGACTCATATGTTTAATGTGGCTCCAATGCATTTTATTTGACATTTTTTTGTAGGGCTGCATGATTTGGGGAAAAAATTTAATTGGGATTTTTCTGGTAAAAATTGCAATTGTGATTTAAAAAGTAGTTACAGGTTTGCTGTAGGGCTACACAATTTGCACAATATTTTGTGATTATATATTAATTAGTGCTGTCAAACGATTAATCACAAAATAAAAGTGTTTGTTTACAAAATATATGTGTGTGCACTGTGTATATGTCAGCAGATAGACACAGCGGTAAGTGCAATACAATCAACAGGTTTATTGAGTAGTAGCAGAGGGGAATGAGATGAGCAGAATGTCCAGGTAAGCAGGCGGGGAAATGGGAATGTCTCTAGGGGCTTATCTGAGGGTGAATGTCCTTTTTTCCTTTCCAGGGGATCCGGAGGTAACAGTGGAGCGTGGAGACGGTGGAGAACAGGGATAGGAACACTGGAGCAACTGGTAAGTAGACAAAAGGTAAGTGGGTCAGGTTAGTCAAAAAGGAATGTTTGAGACCAGACATTGAGTGAACGGGAGGAGTGTAGGGATATAGTGCTGCTGATTAGTGCTGACAGGTGGCTGTTGTGTCATTGGTGGAGACTGCGGTGATTGTGGTGACTCTCTGACAGTATATTTATTACAACCTGGTCTCATAAAAATATGTACCTTTGTATGTACCTTACTGCACTTTTCGCCGCAGTTTCAAAGAGAAATGTCCACTGAGTGGCGCTAAAACACAGGTTAAATACGTGAACCCTGGCACGTTTTTATTATGTTGATATAGGTACGTATTGCTGTGTATTTATTATGTTGATATAGGTACGTATTGCTGTGTGTTTATTATGTTGATATAGGTACGTATTGCCGTGTATTTATTATGTTGATATAGGTACGTATTGCCGTGTATTTATTATGTTGATATAGGTACGTATTGCCGTGTATTTATTATGTTGATATAGGTACGTATTGCCGTGTATTTATTATGTTGATATAGGTACGTATTGCCGTGTATTTATTATGTTGATATAGGTACGTATTGCCGTGTATTTATTATGTTGATATAGGTACGTATTGCCATGTGTTTATTATGTTGATATAGGTACGTATTGCCGTGTATTTATTATGTTGATATAGGTACGTATTTCCGTGTATTTATTATGTTGATATAGGTACGTATTGCCGTGTATTTATTATGTTGATATAGGTACGTATTGCCGTGTGTTTATTATGTTGATATAGGTACGTATTTCCGTGTATTTATTATGTTGATATAGGTACGTATTGCCGTGTGTTTATTATGTTGATATATGTACGTATTGCCGTGTATTTATTATGTTGATATAGGTACGTATTTCCGTGTATTTATTATGTTGATATAGGTACGTATTGCCGTGTGTTTATTATGTTGATATAGGTACGTATTTCCGTGTGTTTATTATGTTGATATAGGTACGTATTGCCGTGTGTTTATTATGTTGATATAGGTACGTATTGCCGTGTATTTATTATGTTGATATAGGTACGTATTTCCGTGTATTTATTATGTTGATATAGGTACGTATTTCTGTGTGTTTATTATGTTGATATAGGTACGTATTGCCGTGTATTTATTATGTTGATATAGGTACGTATTTCCGTGTATTTATTATGTTGATATAGGTACGTATTGCCGTGTATTTATTATGTTGATATAGGTACGTATTTCCGTGTATTTATTATGTTGATATAGGTACGTATTGCCGTGTATTTATTATGTTGATATAGGTACGTATTTCCGTGTATTTATTATGTTGATATAGGTACGTATTGCCGTGTATTTATTATGTTGATATAGGTACGTATTTCCGTGTATTTATTATGTTGATATAGGTACGTATTGCCGTGTATTTATTATGTTGATATAGGTACGTATTGCCGTGTATTTATTATGTTGATATAGGTACGTATTTCTGTGTGTTTATTATGTTGATATAGGTACGTATTGCCGTGTATTTATTATGTTGATATAGGTACGTATTTCTGTGTATTTATTATGTTGATATAGGTACGTATTGCTGTGTGTTTATTATGTTGATATAGGTACGTATTGCCGTGTGTTTATTATGTTGATATAGGTACGTATTGCCGTGTGTTTATTATGTTGATATAGGTATGTATTGCTGTGTATTTATTATGTTGATATAGGTACGTACTGCGGCGGTTCAGAATTCAAATATCCGGGGTATGTCCCTAAATTTAATGCTGTTGGAAATATGCCCTCCACCAAACCCAACCCTAAACCTACCCGATAGTGTTAACAAATGCAAAACTGGTATAAAAATGTATTTGTTGATGCAACCGTGCCATTTCAACTTCCTTTTATGCAGATTTGAACTATTTTGTCGAACCGTAGTTACACGGGATTCGAACCGGAGCTCCTCACCTTCTAAGTACGGCTCCGTGAGCTACCGAACAAACTTTCTAAATCGTCTATGAAAACCCATAGATACGAGGCTGGATATGTGCGATGCTAACATTCAACAGCATCAGTTTTCAAATCTCCCAGCATATTAATATTGTTTTGAAGTCGTAACATGATATTCTTAAAGTAATTGTGCGAAAAATATGCTTTATTAATAAAAAATCTGTACATTTGTGTGGAAAGGAGTAAAAGGTATCAGAGTTGTACTGCCTCTAGTGTTTGTTTCTTTAGGAAATTGAAACTGCAGTAATGTGTAGTTATTGGTACATATTTCGTGTCTCGCTGAAAAGTGCATCCTAGTCAAATGTCATGAGACTAGGTTGATTTATTATGTATATACAGTATAAAGACACACACATACGCCATATATTTTGAAATTATTCCATGGTCTGTCTGAATAATGGATTTTGATTGGCTGGAACTTTGTGTTTGTGATTTGTATTTTGAATTTGTGAAGAATATTTTTGTGCATCAAGTAATGCATATAAATAGTAGTTTTTATATGCATTTGTGAATAATAAAATTTGAATGTGAATATGCATTCATGGAACTGTAATTCATTAATTAATTATTATTCATATTAAATTCCTACATTTTAAAATATTTACAAAATGTGAAGTGTGTGTTTATAGATCATATTTTGAATTTGTAAATCAAATTTTGTGAATATGCATTAGGTAACACGTGAGAAATATTTTAATGGCCATTTTTTAATCATATGATTTTATTTTAAATTAGGTTATGCATTTATGAATCTGTCATGCATTCATAAATTGAATCTTAATCAATTCTTAAATGTTAAAACAATTAAAACGGTGATATTTTGTGTATGTGCAATTAGGTAACATCTTGTTATTTTGCATTTATGAATCCTAAAATTTGAATGTAAATAGGTTCTTATTCATAATCAATTCCTACATTTTAAAACATTTAAAAATGTTTGCAAATTATGTTTTGAATTTGTGAATTGTATTTTGTGAATAAGCATCAGTAAATGGTATTTTGAAATGTGCACTTGTGAACAGTAATATGTGAATGCGAATTAGGTTATGCATTTGTGAATCGTAATTTGTGACTATAATCGTAGTGATACTATTATCCCCGCATTAACTCCTTGGAAATGAGAGATGTTTTTAGCAGCTTGATTTGTTAATGTGGTGATTGTGTTTGTTGTAGTTATCATGTGATGCATTAATTGGAATCCGGGCATATTAAAATATTGTGCGATTTTGACAGCTCAATGTGCATCGTTGGGAGAGAAGGTTGGGATTAATTGATGCCAGATTTTCATGGCTGTTGGTTCTCTGCAGTTTTGATTAATGGAAATTGCATGTATATTAATGGAATTCACTTACGTCTCAGTTCATGCATTTTCACTGTAACCTTCTGCTGTATTCACCTGAGAAGCCCTGGAGCCTTGAGCGTCATGGCCTGAGGCTTTGGAGCTCCATAGTGTGAGTTTTGACTGGCGCATAACTTCATAACATCAATAAAATAACCATATCATTATAGGCCTATCCAAATAAATGATTAATTGGATGTATAGCAATAATAACCATCAAGTCTTTGTGTAGCCAGTGAATGATTCACTTTCACTGTCAGCATCTTGTTTGAATAGCAGTGATGGGCATGAAGCTTTAAGCGGTTCTTTGGCAGGAGAGAGTCATAAGGGTTTCCTGAATAGGGTACAGAAACCTGAGAGCATGTGGAGACCTGGATTACACGCTCACGTTACACTGGCTTTACTGAATAAATCATCAGCGTTAGATAAAGCCAGCTTCTCTTGTGTACTTCAATCATCTCTGTTTGTGCAAACTGTCCATCAAACTCTTCATTTATTCCTGTCAGTAGCAAAACACACTCCTCGGGCTGAACAATTGACAGAGCTTTCGCGAAACGCCTGTTCTCTCTCTATGTTTATGTCTCTTGACATTCAGCAGGTGAGATAGCGATTTGGTTTCCTAACAATGGAAACTCAATCACAAAATGTAGGTGCTTTAATTGCTTCCGAGCTCCAATCCCTCGGCCTGCTCTCTCTCTTGCTCTCTTTCTCACTTTCTTTTTTTGTCTTTGTCTTTTTCTGACTGTGCTGTGGTAGGTGATGGGGGAGAGAGAGCGGGCCTGGAAGGCCAACAGAGAATACAGAATCTAACACTGAACAGAGAGCTGCTAACCACTGAAGACTGCACATCATCAACAGGTGTGTGTGTACTGCTCTATCTATCTATCTATCTATCTATCTATCTATCTATCTATCTATCTATCTATCTATCTATCTATCTATCTATCTATCTATCTATCTATCTATCTATCTATCTATCTATCTATCTATCTATCTATCTATCTATCTATCGTTCTATCTATCGTTTTGTCTATCCATCTGTTATTCTGTCTATCTATCATCCCGTTTTTCTATCGTTCTGATTCTGATTCTGATCAATACTGGCTTATCAAGATAAATGCCAATTTATCTCACTTTCCTTTCCTTCACAGGGCTTCTTTTGTGTCTTTGTAGTTCTCATCAGTATTCTTTGACTGTTGTAATGTTTGACGGGATAATATTAAATCTGGCATTGCTGTAATGCCTCGGCCCATTTGCCAATTAAACGTGTCTCTCATGGAGAGAGGGAAAGTGTGTTGATTAGACCTTTAGAACACGTCCAATTGCACAGAGACTATAAAACCACGCTGTAACTAAGGCGAGCCAGAGCACGGTTCACGTCCTCTCCCGAGGGATTTCATTGCAAAGTGTCGCCGAGTCTGAGGGAGATGTTGTTCTAATATCGGTGCATTGTAGCGAAACTCCATAAACGTTTATGGAAATGTAGAGTTTAAATGCAGCTCAGGTCCCTTGGCTGTCGAGAGAGAGAGAAAGAGAGTCGTCTTAGGCTTTCATCATTCCCTTCTTAATCTAAAGAGAAAAAAATACCCAAAACCTCTGCCCTCATTATTGCTCAGTGATGTGAATGTTGTGACAGAGGTAGGACGTGACCTTGCGCTCCTCAAAATGGAGTTGTCTGAACAAATGGAAGCTTAAATTAAAGCAACTTCGAACGTACATCAGTGTTACTTGATGGCTGAACAGCAAAAAGAAGCTCAGGTCAAGACTTGCGTCCTTGATTTAGCATTCAGCGAGAGTTTGAAGTGAAACATTGCTTGATATAAGACTCTTAAGTCAAGGCTGAGCGTGAAGTGAGGTGAGTTTATTCACTCAAGTTCTGTACAGCTGCATCAGTCCTGAATGTCTTATACTTAAAGGAATAGTTCACACACACATTTTGTAATTGTTTGCTCACCCTTGTGTTCTTCCAAACCTGTATGCTGTTATTATGAGTGAAAAACAAAATGAGAACAGAATAAAAACACCTATTTTACAACTTACAAGACACAAGTCAAGGAAAAGAATGACATTTAAATCATTAGTCCCTAAAATCTTCCTCATATGTCACATTTTGTTATTATTCATTTGAATATTCAGACTGGTGCATTGCATTTAATTGCAGTGCACACATGTACAAATGTTTTCTTGGTCATATATCTCTCATATGACTTCAGAAGTCTCAAATGGACTACTTTTATGCTGCTTATTTGGTACGTTTATGATTCATTTGGTGCTTAAATCATGCTTTTTACATTTTGTAGCTTGTCAGATGTGCTTATTGAGAACTGTCATTGAGTTCAAAATGTGCTCTACTGAAAAAAAAAAAACAGCAATGCAAGTTTGAAACGTCGGAGTGAGTAATGTCTGAAAAATGTCTGAAAAAAAACGTTTATATTACATCTTACAAATACAATGACAGTTTTGAGTGAAGAAAAGACTGAAATTTAAGTTGTTAGTCACCGTAACGGTCCCTCAGATAACACATTTTGTTCGGATGCATTGCAATTAATTTTGATGCACAAAAAATTTGGTGCTTAAATTGTGCTTTTTTATTTTGTAGCATGTCAGATGTACTTGAGAACTGTCACTGTATGGAAGTTAAAAAATGTGCACTACTGAAAAAATGACAGCATTTTTAAATCGCATTTGATTGCGATACACTCAACCAATGTTGTTTTGGTCATATGTTTTTGGCTTCAGAAGACTAATAATATAGAGCAAGTTGTATGGACTACTACTTTTATGCTACTACTTGTATGATAAATTGCTTAAATTGTGCTTTTTCCCTATTTTGGAGCTTGGCAGATGTATAAAATGTTCAAAATGTGCTCCACAGAAAAAACAAAACAAAAAAAAAAGTTTGAAAAGGACCTGAGAGTGATGGATAAAGTCAGAATTTTCTTTCTTTGGATGAACTATCATTGCCTTAAAAGCTACGCTGGTATGAGCACCATTTTTATTTTTGAGCAAATGTGAACTGCTTTGTAGCGTAATAAAAACTTAAAATTAATATGTAATTTAAAGAAATAGTTTAATTTAGCTCAAAGGGAATCATTTATGATTTTATAGGGAATTTTGAACAGACTCACTGTTACGGCAATTCACTGAACGAGCCATATAACAAACTCTGCCCTGGAAATTAAAATCCAAAATATAGTGAAAACACTATTAAACAGCACAGTAACAAGATCGACAGATTAAGACATTAACTTGTGAGCACAAAAGACAAGATACACACGTTGCAGAAAGAGAGTTTAAGAGAATGAAAATGTGAAATCCCAAGTTTATAGCAATATGTTCAATTGCATAGACCTGAACAACCATCAATCACTTATTTACCCCTTGCTTTGAGTTTCTCAATGAGGCTAAAATTGATATTAAAGACACCAATTCAGTTAGAACCTGGAGGTGTTACTTGCTTGCATTACCTGTGTTAAGGGGTTTCCTTTGTGTCGTCGTCGTTGCAGACAGGAGGTTCCCCGAAGTGTCTGATTGGATGGAAGTTCAATAGTCTTTGAAGTGACGTCTTGCGGAGTTGGTCTGGTTGAAGTTTGAAGCGGGTGCAGTCGGAGCTGAACTTTGCAGCAAACTTACATTAGAACACAAACTCCAGTAAAAGAAACTAAAGTAAAAGAATAAAAATAAAAGGAGGTAATGAGACTAGGTGGTTTTCTTCTCATTGTGGTAGCAGCTGGCACGTGGGCCAGAGCACGCTCAAGGAGCAGCGTCAAAATGCGGTGGCAAAAGAGAAGAAGAGGAGAGAGAGTGACCTTATTAAGCATTTTTAAGAAGAAGAGGACCAAGAGGTTGTAAGAGAGCATTTTTAACAAGAAGAGCATTTTTAAAATGAAGAGGAGAAGGGTGACTAAGAGAGAGTTTGATGGTGTCCTGAGTTTTTAAACTCGGCTTTCAGACCATCCCATCTGGACGTCTTGACCAATTAGATACTGTCCTTGCTTGGGGTGTTGCTCTATTCCTCCACCAAATCAATAAATCAACATATTATCTGTTCAGTCAGAGGTCCGAACTTTACAGGCTCTTGCAAAGTATACTTTTGAACATGATTTCTATAATAAGACTATGATGCATTTGACAAAGAATTGATTGGAAGAAACATTTAAAGCATGATTTTTCACACTCATACAT
Source organism: Barbus barbus (assembly GCF_936440315.1). NCBI lineage: Eukaryota > Metazoa > Chordata > Actinopteri > Cypriniformes > Cyprinidae > Barbus > Barbus barbus. The sequence goes on along the minus strand of NC_136739.1, from coordinate 29,975,721 downwards.
ACCAAACACGCATAGGAATCCTTCAGCTATTCAATAATGATTAAAAAGACATACATAATATTTAATTAAAACATGATAGTCTAATATGTGGGTTACAAACATAATATGGGGTTCTGCATAGAAATGTCCTTTTAGGATGATTTTATGTGCATATGAAAAATAAAGTCTTTGTATAGTTCTATGGAGAACGAAGGCATGTTCTTTAGACAAATTAATTTTGGTTTGGTCTGTTTTCTATGTGTGGGGGTAGTCAGTCTAAGGAAGCTTGTAAATTCAGCGTGGAACCCATGTGATATCCATCTCTTTGACCATCAGTCCTGATTACTTGCCCCAAATTTGACGGCCTCCTTCCTGAATTGGAATTATCAATAAGTGTTCTTTTGTCTCAAGGTTGTAAGCTGTTTTGTGAAAGAGGCTTGCTGGTTAGTTTGCTTGCTTCAGACTAGTTGGAGCTAGGAATCTGATTTACGGCGTCCTGTTTCCTTGGGCCTCTCGGTGGAATTCCAGTTTCTCATGTTTCAGTGTTCTGATCGCATCTTACATTTGTCTGATTCAGTCTCTGATATTCTACATATTTAAAAGATGCTGTTTTCTTCCAAATGGGAGCTATAACAGGATGAAATGCAGCAGTATTTCATTTTTGTTGAAGTATGACTATGATATTCCTCTCCACTCGGCGGAGACTTGTTCAAACGGCAGAGTTGTGTTTTACTTGGTTTGACAGGGTATTTTTTGCAAGCCTATTGATCCTTCTCAGGAGCGGAGCGCCTTCTCTTGCACTAAAGCCATTTTAGAGTTATTTGCAAGTCATTTCTCCCTGCTCTTGTTGCAGGCTTGTGTTTGTGAAGTGAAATCTTATTAGGCGAGACATGAAACTAACCGTTTCGAATCATAATTCACAGTCACAGCAAGAGATTCATTCAGTGTACAGCTTTACAGCTGTTTTATGTGTCTCTGGTGCCTGGATGGTGCAATTAAAGAGTTTACCTGATCAATAAGAGAGCATATCTCTACTCCTAAGTGACTTTAAAAACTCGAAAGTTGGCTATAACACAAATAAAAGTATAAAAGTGTGCTCTAGAGATTTTAAACAATTGCACTCATTAGTTTATGGTCGATCTCTTGTGGTACAACTGGTTTCTCTTACTAAACCAATACTATATTAATTGGCTGTGTTACAAAATCTAGTTGGCCGCCTACATTGGCAGCATTTTAAGGCAAAGGATTTTTAAGAAAAAATAAATTAATATTGTTTAAAATTCATATTAAACATCTTCAAAGTCCAAAACATATTAAAGTATAATTTTATGTTTTATATATAATATTAATTGGCCATACTTGAATTTAAGTAATGTGTCATTAATATGGTCATTAATATAAATTATTTGCATTTACATTTGTTTATGATTATATTCATTTATATATTTAAGCAAACTCTTTTTGATATCCCCTACTGAATGTGTAGGGGGCAGTGGGCACTTCATTGGGAGCATGTGAATTGGAACACATGAGGTGCAGTTTCGGACTTGCTGGTCTTAAATGATCGGTTTGCTGAGGTTGAGTTGCTGTTGGAGGATTACGCTGTTGTTCTGCTGCTGAACCCTTGAATGAAGGAGGATTAGAGGAGGTCTTAACAGCAAACTTAATTATAAACAAACTGTTTTTCTGCACCACAAAGCTTTATCTATCACCTCTTAAGTCAGGGCTTAGCAGGGCAGGAAAAATGTGTTTGTGGCTGTTCTCAGTACTGCAAAAACACACTACAGAGTTTTTAATGTGCACAGCGGCACCTATGTAGTGGACAGCAGTTATGTGAGTTATCTACAGTTATGATGTTGTGCATCTGATATGAACACCTAAAAAAACAATTATTAAAAATTCTGTCATAATATACTGTCCCTTTTGTTCCAGACATTTTTCTGAGAAATGTATATGGATGACTTTATATTGGGCTATTCAGTGACAGTAAACAATCAAGAAGTTAAGATTTTCTGTGCATTATATATCCTACTACTTTATATATTTGAGCAGAATATAGATTATAGATATAAAGTGGTTCATACGACTGTATGTACTGTAGTCCAAGTCTTCAGATATAGCTTTATGTTAGTAAGCAAAATAGTTACCTCTTTTCTTCACATCAAGTTATCATATGACTTCTGAAGACTTGTAATAGGCTATAATACAGAAGTCATATGAAATACTTTTTTATGGTGTACTTTCATCATTTTGGAGCTTGATCAGTCTGAAAATTCTTCAAAAATTATTCTAGGTGAAATTACGGTGAGTAAATAATGAGAGGTTAAATTTTTGGGTCAACTACTCCATTAATTTGCAATTTAATTTAAAATGTTTTTTAAAATATTTTCTTATTATAAGCAAATTAGAGTCTTTATTGCGTGTCAGAGGAAGTCACTGGCTCTTTTATGAAGTGTGCATCCATTTATTTCAATAAGAACATGAGTGCTTCAATTATACAGCTCTGTGACCCAAAACCTGCTCATTTGGTTCATTCATAAATCTTAATGAGCAGCAATCTGTCTTGTCTTTTTGGCTCTTTTTCCCATGAGTCTGGCTTTATCTTCCTCCGTCCTGACGGTTGATTACCGTGACTTTTTCTGCATCAAGGTCATCGCAGGAGAATGAAGATCTAGACGCATCCTCCTGATGGTAATTGCACAGGACCGAACGCCATCGCAACAAGTAAGCATATGCCGTTACATTAGCCGGGAATTCTCCGTCGATCTGAAATGGAGCTTGATGATAAATGTAATTTCTCCTGCTGTGCACTGATTGTGTGTCAACATGACTTTTTGACTGTGGTAATTCCCACACATTGTGTTGCAAAGAAAATGAATCCGTCTTTCTTATCCACATTCTCGTCTGGCCGACGCATTATGTGGGATTAATTCTGATTTGTGAGACATGGCAGAAAGACTGAGCATGACTCGGATTGATGGGTTCAGAGGGAAATAGATCTTTAAGCGTCTTCAAATGAAGACAAATTAGCAGTTGGGGTTGATGAGGGTCGGTGAAGGATCACAGCGCGTTAGGAAGTGAATGATGACTCGACGGTCGCTAATACCGACACCATTTTCATCAGAGGTTCAACTCGAGCGGAAGACCTTAACTTGTTTCTGATTAGGAAGTAATGCCATGGTCATGCGATGATTAAAAGCTGAAGTGTGTCATTTCTATCACTAGTGCTGCCAATCAGATTTTGCAAAATAATACCCATCTTCAAACAGGGCTGCGTTCAGCCCCGACAAAACGGTGCACACCCTGTTCTGATGACGCAAGTGTTGCAACTATGGCAGCTGAGAAGGCCATTCTTTGTGTTCTTTTAGAAGAACTTTCGGAGCCTGATGAAATCGGTATAAATACGTGTTTAATACTGCAAAATATGCTCGATGTTACAGTCACTGCCCTTGCCGTCCAGAATAAAAAACAACATCCATATCGAGTGAAGGGATTTGTGGAAACTGTGGTTCCTAATTATTGTGATCCAACATTTGCCTCGCATTTCAGGATGAAAAGACAAACATTTCAGGTGAAGGATAATCCACTTCTTACCTCCGAGAATGTAATATTGTAATATAATATTTACCATTATATAATCAGAGGAGCATAGAAAAGTTTATGAAAGTGTCACTCCACAATACAATAGCAAAATATATAAATATGTATAGTATTTTTATGTTACATTAATCAGCGTCTAGCACACCTTCCTAAGGAAAGGATATGGACCAGAATACATTGCAATTACTACATATTTCGACAGACTTAAAGAAGTTCCAGATCTATAATTGTGCTCTTATTATTTCAGTTATTTTGCCTTTAATGTAAATAAACATGTGCAAACAATATACTTGCTCTTGTGAATTTATTTTGATGTTAATTACATTTACTTAAAAATTCATCATCATCATGTTGATATGCTGTTACTATAAAACTCTTACGAAAAACACGTCTTCTAATATCTTCAATTGCTGCAGGGGACACATTTGTAAATGACTTCACTTGGACCCATGTGCGATCTGTCTCTTTAATACCGCGTGGCTTCTATACATGTTTCTGCTGATTGGGCTGACATTTTTGACACACCCACCAAACAAAAGAAAACATATCTCAAACCCTGTTGCACACCGTTTCCAGGAAACATGTCGTTCAACCCGGAAACCGTAGCAAAACGTTGTGCACCGATCTGAGCTTGAACGTGGCCCAGGTTTCCCGACTACACTCTCCACTGCCTGGCTGCCATTGGTTAGTCTAAGAGATAGTCCCTCCCCCAGACTCATATCATTGGTTGAGTCTGTGTTGGGCTGTTTGATCAAATAAGCATTGTTTTTGATAAGTAATAAAAGTTTACACTTGGGAAAATTAAACTGTGATTTGAGATAGTCATCTTAGCATCAGTGCTATATTATATTAAATATGTGATCTATATTATTTGGAATGGTCTTTTTTATATTTTCAGCTTTCATTTTAGTTCATTCACATTTTTGTAATTTTGTTATGTTAAATGCTTTGATCATTTTTATTGCTATTATTATTTTTATTTAGTTTTCAATTACTTATTTTTAGTTTTAGTAATTTTAGTACTTCAACTTATTTTGTAATGTGCTTTGATAATTTTTAAATGTTTTTTAAATATTTTAATTTATTTTTTCGTTTTTTTATTATTATTATTATTATAATTTATTTTATTTTATTTCAGTTTTAGTCATTTTAGTACTTAAGCTTCAACTTTTTATTTCAGTTTGCTGCTGAGGCAACGTCTCTAATTTTTGTTTAAATTTCTAGGTTTTTCATTGTAAATTTATATTTTATTTTATTTAGCTTCATTTCAAGTTATGAAAATGATATTTTAATAGTTTTAGTTAACAATAACAATAGTACACTATTTCAAACGTTAGTAAATCAGTGACATTGATCATGTGATTATTTGTACAGATGGTCAGTTGTTTTGCTTCCACTGAAACTTTAAATGCTCTTTGAAACATCTAAAATCATGGATTTGATCACATTATCTGCAGTGCTGCTGTCATTTACGCAATTTATTCTAAAATACATAAAGTTTTCAGTGCAACTTTTTAATCAAATAGTCTTTCAGATTCATTTAAATAAGAAAAATGCTAAATGAAGGCATTTTACTTTTTGACCTTTGAGGATTTGAAAATTCAGAAATAAATGCATATCTTTTGCATTTCCAGCTTCATCCACATGGAGTCAGTGTGATGTTTGTGAGAGTTGTTGCCTCACAGTTCTTTTACTTTGACTCTTTTTTGGGGGGTTTTAATATCCTCCCCTGGTGGGAAACGGGTCCTTTAGAGAGAAGCATGCGTCAGGATCGTGTATGAGTGATTTTAAATGTGTGATATAGTTAAAGTTTATTTTTACTGTGCCTTCAGGCTCGTCATACAGCCTCTTGAGATCATCAAGTCAACATGAAATCGAAATAGATCCTGTTTACTTTGTAAAGTCATGCTACTGGTCTTATTGTGCATGACTCATGCTATTCC